>NW_023270377.1:7769304-7883735 GCF_011800145.1 Mirounga leonina | reverse complement strand
GGGGGGCGCCGGGCCGCTCCCGGGGACCGGAGGATGATGCCGCGCTGGGTGCCCTGGGGCCGGCCTCAGTTTCTCGGGACGGACGCGGTCGGCGGCGGCGGTCGGGATGCCCGGCGGTGCGCGGCGCCCGAACCAGCCGGACCGGGCCGGTCCCGCGGGGCCCGTGCGCGCTGCCCACGCCGGCGGCGCTCGGCTCCCCTGGGCCCGGGCCCCGAGGCACCCTGATCCCACTCCGGGACCCAAGGGCTCTCCTTCCTTCGGGGGAGTTAGAGCCTCCAGCCCCCCACCTCTCCCCCTCTCCCCTTTTCCTTCCTCCCCTGCGGGACTTTTGTCCAAATGGAGTGGGGCGGTGCAGGTGGACCGGCCTGGAGCGGAGAGACACCCCCGCCGCATCCCCCTTCCCTGGGGTGACCCCCGCGGGACTTCCCCCAGTCCGGACCTCCCCAACTAGGGGGAAGGCGTGCTTCGCTGAAACTCCCAGGGCAGGAGACCCTGACCAGGAACATTCTGCTTTCCCCTTTGGGAGGGTCGAGTCTCACCCCACTCCAGCACCTGGGGTGACCCAGTGTTCCTCCCACCGCATACACAGGAAACCCTGGGACCCCACGGGAAAATGTCGCTCCAGGGGGCTCAACATTCACTTGCCCTGGGTGCCTGCACCTTCAACCAGCCAGTCCTGAGGACCACCCCAGGCTTCTCCAGAGTCCCTGTGATGTACATTGCAGTCTGTTTCTTCCCTGGCCCTGCAGCTTCCCCCCTGGAAGTCGGGGTTGTCTCCCTCTTGGCCTGGCCCTGTGAGGCCACACTTCTAGCCTGCCTGTTCCCCAAGAACCCTCACCCCCTGTATCTCCACAAAAAAGATCTGCGCAGGAGACCTGGCCACCTCCAGAGTGTGACCTGAGAGAGGGTCCTGGGGACGCCCCCCCCCCCCCACCTCTGCCCTGGGTCTGCCTGCACCTCCTGCAAAAGGCTTTAATTTCTGCTTCTGAAATGGGTGTGGTAGGGGCTCTCTGGGCAGGGAGGGTCCCTGGAGAGTGGGGGTCTGAATGTGTACCCATCCCAGGGCAGTAGACCTGGGGGACCTTCTCTCTCCTAGAGGGATGTTAAGAGAGTGGGGCCCAGACTGAGGAGAGTAAGAGGGCGGCGGCGGTCATGCTAGGAGACGCCTGCCCCCTTCTCAGGCCTCCATCAGCCTTGTGAGTAGTTTTGCACTGGGTCGAATGGATGGGGTGAAAGCGGAAGGGACAGGCTTCTTCAGGTCCCACATTAGAGCCTCTGTCCAGTGTTCCCCACAGGTTACTGAGCTCCCAGGCTGTAAGAGCGAGTGCTGTTGTGTGCCCCGCCTCATGGCTCACCCCAGGGTTCACCAGGTTTGCACAGGGAAATGAAAGCAAACAGGGTGGCTTGCTGGGCTTGGGGAACAGGCAGAAACCTCCACCAGAGGTCATCTTTACAGACTCACGGCATTCCCCTGACTGCATACCCACTGCGAGCCGGACTCCTTAGATAGTGCTCCGAGTCCTCGTTATCCTCATTGAGGAGAAAAAGAAATCACGGTTTGGAGACCTTAAGGGGGACCCGCTCAAAGTGGCAGAGTCAAGATTTAAACCCGGGCAGCCTGACTCTGCAGGGCTTGCGTGGGTCCCCTGGTCCTGGCAGAGGCAGGGCAGGGCAGGAGAGGAGGCAGGACCCTCCTCTGACCGCTCAGGGGCCGCGGGACTTGAGTCTGTGTCCCCTGCAGCTGCGAACAAGTCACAGGGGACTCATGCTTTCCTCTCTCCTCTGTACCACCCTCCAACCCCGGCCCCCAGGAAGAAAACCGTCTACAAGAGCGTGTGCCTGTCCCTGGCCCTGCTTGTGGCCGTGACCGTATTCCAGCGCAGCCTGACCCCCCACCAGTTTCTGCAAGAGCCCCCGCCGCCCACCCGAGAGCCACAAAAGGCCCAGAACCCAAGCGGACACCTGGTGAACCCCAACAGCTTCTGGAAGAACACCAAGGACGTGGCTGCCCCCACGCCCATGGCCCCGCCAGGGCCCCAGACTTGGGACATCAGCACCACCAACTGCTCAGCCAATATCAACGTGACCCAGCAGCCCTGGTTCCAGGGCCTGGAGCCCCACTTCCAGCAGTTTCTGACCTACCGTCACTGCCGGTACTTCCCCATGCTGCTGAACCACCCCGAGAAGTGCGGCGGCGCCGTCTACCTGCTGGTGGTGGTCAAGTCGGTCATCACGCAGCACGACCGCCGCGAGGCCATCCGCCAGACGTGGGGCCGGGAGCGGGAGTCGGGGGGGCGGCGGCCGCGGCGCCGTGCGCACCCTCTTCCTGCTGGGCACGGCCTCCAAGCAGGAGGAGCGCGCGCACTACCAGCAGCTGCTGGCCTACGAGGACCGTCTCTACGGCGACATCCTGCAGTGGGACTTCCTGGACAGCTTCTTCAACCTGACCCTCAAGGAGATCCACTTCCTCAAGTGGTTTGACATCTACTGCCCCCACGTCCAGTTCATCTTCAAGGGCGACGACGACGTCTTCGTCAACCCCACCAACCTGCTCGAATTTCTGGCTGACCGGCAGCCCGAGGAAGACCTGTTGGTGGGCGACGTGCTGCAGCGCGCTCGGCCCATCCGCAAGAAGGACAACAAGTACTACATCCCGGGCGTCCTGTACAGCAAGGCCAGCTACCCGCCGTACGCGGGCGGCGGCGGCTTCCTCATGGCGGGCGGCCTGGCCCGGCGCCTGCGCAGTGCCTGCGACACCCTGGAGCTGTACCCCATCGACGACGTCTTCCTGGGCATGTGTCTGCAGGTGCTGGGCGTGCAGCCCACGGCCCACGAGGGCTTCAAGACGTTCGGCATCACCCGGAACCGCAACAGCCGCATGAACAAGGAGCCCTGCTTCTTCCGCTCCATGCTCGTGGTGCACAAGCTGCTGCCCGCCGAGCTGCTGGCCATGTGGGGGCTGGTGCACGGCAACCTCACCTGCGCCCGCAAGCTGCAGGTGCTCTGACCCGGCCGGACCGCGGGGGGGGAGGCGGGGCGGCGGCTTCTGGAGCCCCACGCGGCCTGGACAGAGACCTTGGGCCCCTCCCCCAACAGGGAGGTGGCGGGGTGGGGTTGGGGCTTTGTGTGGTCCCCGGGTGTGATGCGCGCAGTTGGCCAGCAGGGGGCCTCCCTGCGTGGACCTCACCCAGAAAGTGGAGCTGAGGCCCCGGGACCTTTGTGACTGCCCCGCCTGCCGAAGGTGGTCTTGGGAGCAAGGCCCGTGGCCACTCGTCGCCCTCCTAACCTGGGTTCCCGGCTTGGCTCCCTGTGACCTGGTGGGAGGCCTTGGGGGCTTCTGAAGGAACCCCGTGCTCAGGTACCCGGGTTAGGCCTGGCCCTAGGATGGGTCAGGGGTGGCCCTCTTGTCTTCACAGAGAAGATTCTCCTCCCTTGAAATGCCTCAGTCTCCCCCACGGGCCCAAGCAGCCCTTTCAGGAGAAGCTCAACCCTGTGCAGGCTCACAGGCCCCCAAGGTCCGTCCCCCCCCCATCCCCGCCCCCAAGCCCGTGCCCCTGGGTCTCCAGGACATGGAAGCTCGGAAGGCCCTCAGCACCACCCCCGCCCCCAGACCTGGAGTTGCTGCCGGGTCTCTGCTCGCAGGCGGCTTCACTCCTGGCTGTGTCTGGAAGCGCAGCTGGCCGCCCCGACTACCTCAGCAATGCCCAGAACCTCCGGATGGGCTGCAGCCCCGCCCCGCACCCCGACACAGGGCCAGAGAGCAGTGCTCCAGCCCCCGCAGTCACGGTGCTGCCCAGCCGCCGAGGGCCTCGTGCGGTCCCACCGAGGCTGGCTCCCCAGCCGGAAAGCAGCCGGTTTGGCCCTGAGATGGACAGTCCTCTATTACTGTGAAGTTTTATTTATGAAGAATTTGGAGGGAGAGAGTGCCAGGCCTCCGGAGATGGTGGTGGTCTTCCTTTCCCTTCCCTCATTCCAGCAAGATACCACCTCCCTCGGCCGCTCACCCCCCACCCAGGGCACCCCCATGCCTGTTTCAGTCCCCCTCCGGAGCCCTGCCCTCCCTGCCTGCCTACTTCTCCAGGGCCTGAGCAGACCAGCATGAGCCCCTATGAAGGGATGGAGTGAACCCTCAGGCGTCCTTGGGGATGGGTGCAGAGGGATGCCACCTCACATCAGGGTGGAGGCACCTGGGAAAAGATTGAGGAATCAACACTATTTTCTCAATAAAAGGGGGCTGGTTTTTCTGGTGTGCGACTTCCTGTCACCATTCCCATCAGAGAGAGTCTGGGGCCGGGGTTGCCAGAGATTTCTGAAGACACAGCTTGTTCCCTTGCTGTTGGCTGGTGGGTGCACAAGGACGCTTGGAGAGCTTTAGAGGGATGCGGGTGCCAGGATTAAAGCAGAAACCACAGGGGCCAGAGTCTAGAGAGCTGCCCCCTGGAGGAGGTGGTGTGGGGGAAAAACATGGCGGCCCATGAGCCTGATGTTACGGTGGGTGGGGGTATGCAGGGGCCGGTGGGCTCCCTGATGTCCCTTCAGTCAACCTGGAAACATCGATAAGGTTGACAAGAAGCACTGAAACAGTGGCTCAGTGGGGTCCAGGGTTGGGGGTCCAGGGGACTGCCGTATATGGGGCACCTCGGCCTAAGTTGCTTACCTCTAGCGTGGGGAGAACAGCTATCGCCCCCAAGAGTCACTGGGGCCAGAAGTGAGCAAGCCAGCAGCTCGCCGCCTGTGCCCAGCTCGAGGCATTGGGGAGTAGGTCAGATGCCCCCACATGTCTACCCTGGGCCTCTCCCGGGAAGTGAAAGGAAGGGCTGGGTCCTCATATAACGCAACATCTTAGAGGACAGATGGGGGCATGAGACTAAGTGGGTGTCCCTCGTGGCCCCAACTGCCCGGGTCCAAGCCCTCAGAGAAGGAAAAGGGACATTGCTGCTATTCTTCGTCAGCACAGATCTCCCCATGTCTCCCCTCTCTGTTGACCACCTAGGTAATTTGAAGGGCCCAGTGCAAAATGAAAATGCAGGGCCCTTGGTTTTAGAAAGTTACCAATTTCAAGATTGCCGCAACAGAGAATTAAACCGAGCGCACAGCCCTCTGAGCACAGCTCACAGATCCAAGTTGTCAGCCCTGTTTGTCCCTCTCACCCTGTGAAGCCAGGGACTCCAGAAAGCAGAGTGGGGCCGTGGGGCTTCTGTCTAACCAGAGCTCAGTCCACAGAGGACAAGAGCGGGGGGGGGGGGGGGGGGGACACCATCCAGGAGCCCAGGAGGTGGAAGGACCACTGGACGAGGCCTGGGTGGGGGTCCAGGGGCAGCACTGGGTTCAGCTGTGCCCTGAGGGATGAACCGGCAGGCAGAAGGAAGGGCTTATACGGAGGCAGCTGGAATGCTGAAGCAGGAAAGAGCTCCTCCCTGGGGTGGGGGGCTAGGGATGCGTATGAGAAGGGAGCCAGGGCCCGCGAGGCCTTCTGGGTTCAGGAAGGCGTTCAGACTTGATCCTGAGAGAGGAACGGGGCAAGGAGCAGGGGTGCTGGGTGTGCACCCCCTTCCTCTGGGCTCACTGGTGCCTCCAGCTGGGCCCCGTGGACCGGGAGCTCTCAGCGGACTGCGCATTCCCAGCATGGGAACTTCCTCAGCCTCAGCCGTGGGCCCCACGGGCAGCCTTGTTCCTGATCCCATTTCCCACCTCAGGGGCCCAGGCCTGGGCTGACGAAGCTGGCAGACGAGTGGGGCGCCAGCAGTTAGCTGAGCAGAAGGAAAGGAGGAAGGTCGGGGAGCCCACCGATGGGAACCAGTGTAACAGGCCCCCCAGCACAGGGTGAGGAGCGGGGCTTCAGCCCTGGGCCTGACGCTGCACCTTTGTCTCGAAGGAGGAGTGGCATTCCTGTGGTAGAAGGGGAAGGAGAACATGTGCCAGGCCGGGAACATGAGCCACAGCCCAGAAGTGAGTGAAAACAGTGGGGCATCCAGAGGAGGGGCCAGCTGCCTGGTGTGGACGGTGTGGAGATGGGAGGGACGGGGGTGGGGGCGTCCTGGTAAAAACCTCATCTGGCTAAGGGTTAGGATGCTTCCTGCAGGCACTGAGGACTCATCACCGCTTCCAGAGCCAGGAACAAACAAGATCGGATGGGAACCCTAGAAACATGCCCTTGACCTCAGTCCCCCTTGGGGGGCATGGGGAGGCAGCCAGTCCCAGGCCCCAGGAACCTCAGGCTGGGAACGTGGAACATGGCCCCAAGGCGTCCCCACCACTGTCCCCTCCGCAGGAACAGGGCTTCACAAAAGAAGGGGCTGGTGACCGGGAAAACTGCTGAGACCCTGCCCACCCTAAGCCAGGTGTCCAGAAGAATGGCCCGGCCCAGAGGGCACCCCAGCTGACCAGCCCTCAGCCAGCTCCTGGCCCAGCTCTGGCCCTTCCACCCAGCTGGCCCTCCTTTCCTCCGTCTGCCTGGGAGTGTAACCTGGCTGCCTCCAAGGAGTGTGACCTTGGCCTTTCCAAGGTCTGCTTTGCTGATCATTTTGGGAAACAGACACAAAGGCCTTTCAGGTCTTACAATCTTGCTTCCCAGTAACAATGATGGCAAGGGCCATTTTCTGGAGCTTATTCAATTTGCCTGGCATTTCACATGTAGAATGGGTATGACCTTCACTGAGGGTACAAACGCAGATACATTTTAATGTTTCTCATTGAGTGATGGAGTCCGAGTCCCTGCTCTACCCTTGTTGGCAGAAAATTGAAGTAGAACATGACACACCAAAATATGCCTCTTTGGCATGAGAATTATCTTGAGCTGGTTATTTTTAAGAAAGAGCGGACACAGGAGAAGCTCTGAAAACTGAGTTAGATGTGACCCTTTTGTAAAGGACATTTAAACTTGTAAAAGAAATCTCCATTTGGGTCTCCCTCTCTACCCCCGGAAGAGGAGAATGGAGGAGCATCAAGGCAGAAGGGAGGGTCTGAAATCTACATAACAACCTTAGGCTTGTTCGCTGTGTTTTCCCGGTAACCTCCCATAAGTGACTACCCTCCCCCCAACACACACCATCTGCCCCAACATCTTTCTCTAATCTTTAGCTGAAGATAGTATTTAGGGTGGTGGCTTTGGCCATTTTGTAGAGGTTGACTCCGTTTTCCTGGGTCTTTCCCATGCATTCAGGAGGTATACATGTGACTAAGCTTCTGTTTGTTTATCTTTTATTCCAGGGAGGTCTCAGAAAAATTATTTTTTCTCCCTGTTGGAGCCCACTCACCCCCAAATTGCACAGAACTTCAAGGGCTTCCAAAGTCCCAAGTCCACAAATCCGGCGACCCCCAGGAAAGCCTGAGCCGCCCTCTTCAGCTGTTGCCTGACCCTCCACACGGTGGCGCTGTGGAACGTGGGCCTGCACAGTCCCCCGCATTCTTAGATGCTGCCTTCCGCGCGCAAGCTGTAGGGGGGCCCCCAGTTCACACACAGAGAGATCCTTCTCTTAGCCTTGACAATAAATGTTAGTCCGTCCTCAACCTGATCCTGAGGAGCAGGCTGACAGGGAGATGGGTCTCAAACCCGTTTCTCCCCAAAGGCCCCGGGCTTCGAATACGACATAGCTTTCCCTGGTCCCCAGCCACCAGCTCTGCATTCCAAGGGGGTTTGAGAAGGGGTAGCTAAGGGTGCCCATTGGGCCACGTTTACATAACTATAGGAGACCACCCAAAGAACCCTAGCCTGAGCAAAGAAAGCCTGTTCCCAGGTGACTTGCTCTGTCCACTCGGGCTGAGAAGGAGCAGGCAGAGAAGCTTCTGGAACCCCATTATACACCACGGTCAAGTGAAGAAACCGAGGCTCCCAGGAGAAGGGTCCCACAGCTACTGTGTGACAGGGCAGGACTTGAACTTAGGTCTGTTCTTCTTAACCCCTTAACCTACTGTCTCCCAAGAGCTTCAGGCCCTCCTTTTTCCCTCAGTAGTAACTTGCGGGTGTATTTGTGGATTTTTGCCCCAAAGCCCAAAGAGTAGAAAAGTGTTCTATCCAATGAGTGATTTGAAATTTGATATTTTGGTGTTTGGCGGAGCCCAGCAGTATTAGCGCTGTAAGAAAAAAAAATTTTTCTTCCAGATAGTTACTTAAAATATTGGGAAGAAAAACCTGTTTCAAAAATACGCTAACCTTTAAAGCACAACGCCAACCGGTCCGCTCCTAGCCCAGTTCATTGTCCTTGAGCTATTTTGCACCTTTTTTAAATTCCACGTTCAGACGGCTAGGGGAACACGTGCCGCCCCACCCCCACCCCCCGCCGTGGAAAAACCAGTTTTGCCTCCGTTTGGAATTCAATGCCTTCACTCCATATGTCTCTGAACCGGCTGTAGCATTCGCTTGCCCTCAGGTGAGTAAAATAAATCTCAAGGTCATCTCTGTGTCTGTACGAGTTATAAATTTATCTCTTTCTGCAAATTCTTTTAACAATTGCTTTTATATTAAAACGAACACATAATGGGACGGAATGCAACTTTTGCATGAATTTACTTCAAAACTTGCATCTTGGAACAAATTTTACACCTTCCAGGAGAGGCCAGGCACCGAGCTCAATCCTTTCCGACAGGACTCAAGCCCCGCGGCTTGTGTGAAAGGCCCCCCCAGGGAGCTTTGAAAAATGCGCGCGTCCAGGCCCCAACCCAGGCGGGTTACTTGCGACCCTCGGGAGTGGGTGCGAGTCCAGGGTTTTTAAGCAGCTGCCCCCGCGACTCGGACGAGCGGCTCAAGGGGGAACCCGCGGCCCGGGCGGGCTTTACTGACCCCGCCGGGGACCGATTAGGAATCTCCTAGCGCTTTGTTTTCATCCGGCGCGGCCGAATCTAACAGGAATGCCCGGAATTCTTGCCCCCGCCCCTAGGCTGGGCAGCTGCCCCCGGGGGCTTGTAATCGCGGTGCCGAAAGGAGGTGGCGGAGGGCGCGGGCGTCCGAGGGCGGTCAGCCCCACCGGCGCCCCAGAGGCCATCCCTGAGCCGCCCCGGGCTTTAGTGGGGACAGTCGCAACTTGCCGTCGGGCGGGGCGGGGCGGGGCGGGGGGGATGCGGAGCGGAGGGCGGTGAGTGACGGTGGAAGCCGCCGAATCCCGGGGCTCTGGCGGGGCGCACCTGCGCGCCCGCGGCTCGGCCGTGGCGGGCGGCGCACTGACCCCTCGGGGCCGGCTGGGCAGCGGCGGCCCGGGGGCGGGGCCCCGCGGGGACCGAGCGCGCGGGGCGGGGCGGCGCCGGAGGAGTCCTGGGCTCCCGGGCCATCCCGGGGGAGGGCGGCAGCGCCCCCTACTGACCTCGTAGGATAGCGCGACAATGGGGGGGGATTTGAGCTGGTTTTGTGGAACTCTGTTAACTTGCGTTACTTGGACCCCAAAGCCCCCCGCGTTCCCTAAGGGCATGTGTGCCTCGCAGACGCTGGAAAGCTCCACACCAAACTGTTTCACAGGAATTGCTTGCTGGTAGTGGGCTTCCCCGGATTTTATTCTTTTCTTTCGGCTCATCCGTATAAGGCTTTTTTTCCCCCTTTTATTAGGATTTCTTTATTCTAGGGAGAGAAAGACCGCGAGCGTGCGGGCTGGGCGAGGGGCAGAGGGGGAGGGAGACGAGCCGACTCCCCGCTGAGCGGGAATCCAGACTCAGACTTAACCCAGGCGCCCCTGTATAAGGCTCTCTACCGTGAGCCTGTCTCACTGAGTTGAGAGGCACAGTTTAGGAGGCAGAAGTGTGCCAACATCCGGACAGACATGGTGGCCTTGGAGGGAGCAAGGTGGCTTCGAGGTCCTCTGGGCCACCTTAGGGAGGGAGGCTCTTTCAGGGGAAGGAGGACTTATTCTGGCTTTACCCACCGACAGAAATCACAGGCCTACCCACCCTCCCAGGCCTTCTGAGGTCTGAACGGAGGGCTTAGGTGATCAGGGAATAGTTCGCTGTCCTTGTAATCATTTAGCGGCTGAGCCATCGCAGACAGGATGCAGTACTCTAATTTTTATATAAGGCTAACACTGTGTATAACCAACAGCGGTTAGTATATGTTTGGTTGCAAGTGACATAAAATTCAGCTCAAGTAAAAGACCAGGGGCCTCCTGCGGCAGGGTTGGTCTGACCCGGCTGCTCATCCGGGAGACACAGGGCCGTGGCCCCACTTGCTGAAGCGGGCCGCCCTAAGTCAAGCGGGGGGATCTGCGCTCAGGCAGCTGGACCGCAAAAGCTGAACGCGGTCTGGGGTGACCCTCAGGTCCCCAAACAGCTGACCATCCCCCACAGCTGCCTCTAGTTAACTAAAACCAGCTGCCAGGTGGAAGGCAGGACTCAAATCCGCCCAGCTCACCCAGACCTGATCAAACATTTCTTGCTAGATTTGTTTTATGTAACGTAAAGCTGTGCTGTCTGGCACTTGAAAAATAAGAAAGTTTCTCATAAAATGTATCTTGTATAATGAAGAGCCATTGTGCATGACAATTTGCCTTTCACACACATCCACACCCTGCCCGCCCACCACCGACATCCCACCTGCTCCCCGGGAACCTGTGCATATGATGAGATATCACCCCTATAATTATGTTGCACCTCATGGCACAGTGGGCCTTAAGACAGGGAGATTATCCAGGTGAGCCTAATCTAATCTCGTAGCCCTTAAAAGCAGAGAGCTTTCTCTGGCCAGTGGCAGAAGGAGAAGTCAGATCGATTGGAAGCTGGAGGAGGATTCCAGATGCCATTGCAGACTTAAAGCTGGAGGGACTAAGTGACCAAGAATGAGGGCAGCTTCCAGAAGCTGAGAGCAGCCCCTGGCTGCCAGCCAGCAAGGAAATGGGGACTTGGGTTCTACAACTGCAAGGAGCTGAATTCTGCCAGTAACGGAAATAAGCTTGGGGAAGGAGCCTGAGTTCCAGATGAGAATGCAGCGAGCCAACACCTTGATTGTGGCATGAGCAGAGGACCCAGCAGTGCTACACCAGTCTAGCTGTGGCCAGAAACACAAAAGTAGTGAGAGTCTTTCACATACTAAATAGTGTGATTAAATATGCAACCCAGAATAGAGTGAACTGACAAAAATCAAAGACCATCAAAGATGCAACACTTTCGTGAATAAGATTGTATCAAAGATCCATATCAAACTCTGTACCACACACAGTTTGTACCTTCCTTTTGGACATGGAACTTTCACCACATATGTGTATTAAGAGGAAAGAAAACATCGAGTTTTCTCCAAAGCAAAAATTCGACAGGCCAAACACTACTAAGTCCATGATACAATAAACCAGAAAATACCCACAAAAGTAAAGCAAACAAGAATATTGACCAGGGGATGGGGGCAAGGGGGGAGAAGAACAATGACAACAATCCTAGCCTCTTTCTTAAGTGACTGTCGAGTCAAAGAGAAAATAGAGGAGCACCTGGGTGGCTCAGTCGGTTAAGTGTCTGCCTTCAGCTCAGGTCATGATCTCGGGGTCCTGGGATCAAGCCCCACGTGGGGCTTCCTGCTCAGCAGGGAGTCTGCTTCTGTCTCTCTCTCTCTCTCTTTCCCTCTCCCTTTGCCTCTCCCCACTGCTTGTTCTCTCTCTCAAATAAATAAATAAAATCTTTAAAAATAAAAAGAGAAAATAGAAACTATAATGTCTGATTATTTTGAATTAGGAATACCATATCATTATGGGATAATGCCAACTTATGTCATTATGATGTCAAAGGTGTTAAGTGTCAGGCCCTGGCCCTAAATCGGTGACTGTTGAACACTGTAAAATTTAACAACTTTAGATGCATTCATTTTTGTAAGAAAAAAATAATATAAATAACTGATCTAACATTTCAACTCAAAATTTCAGGGAGAGAACTGTAAAACAGACTAAAGCAAAGCCAGAAGAAGGAAATCATAAAGGCATAATAAAGATAAAAGTTAAGTTTGGTGAATGTGAAAGCAGTAGAATTGATGAAGAAATCCAAAAGTAGATTTTTTTTAAAGATTTTAATTTTAAGTAATCTCTAAACCCAGCATGGGGCTTGAACTCCTAACCCCAAGATCAAGAGTCGTGTGCTCCACCAAATGAGCCAGCCAGGGGCCCCCAAAAGTAGATTCTCTCTCTCTTTTTTTTTTAAGATTTTATTTATTTATTTGACAGAGAAAGACGGCAAGAGAGGGAACACAAGCAGGGGGAGTGGGAGAGGCAGAAGCAGGCTTCCCACGGAGCAGGGAGCCCGACGCAGGCCTCGATCCCAGGACCCTGGGATCATGACCCAAGCCAAAGGCAGATGCTTAACGACTGAGCCACCCAGGCGCCCCAAATGTAGAGTCTTGAACAAAAAAAGAAAGCATTAGATCCATGCCAAACTTAATAAAAGGAGAAAAAAGTCAAATATAATTAGCAAGTTGAGGTAATTAATGCAGATTATAATGTAAAAGTATAAGAACTACAATTCCCATATGAATATGTGAATAGATTTTTAAATCTTATTGAAAAGTATGGTTCAAATTAATAAAAGAAACAGATTCAAAAAACGAAAATCCTTATGTTCCCATAAGTGAGGAAGAATTTGAAAGCATTATCAAAGAATCATCTTCCTGGAGTCTCTGGAGGTCCTTTGGGCAGTAAGATCTTCCAGACTCCAAAGAAACAAGTCGCTCCAGCCTATGTAAGCCATGGCTGATGTGAAGAAGGACAAACTCTCCAATTCCTTGTACGAAGTTGATATAAACTGGGTGCCAAACCCAGCAGAGAGAACACAGCTGCATGGCCCAGGACTCCTGCAGGCTGCACACGGCCAGAACCCCTATCCAGTTCCTGGTCTTGAGCAACCAGGTACTTGCTCACCCATTTGTCCCTAAATCCTATTGATCAACATTCCCCCTTGTCCAGGGCAGACCCAGCCTTCACCTTATCTCTGGGACCCCAAAGGGCTTGTGTTCTGGATCATTCTCACCAAAGCTGGGTTTTCTTGCTGTCTTCCTCATCACTCTTATTAACTTAGACACAATTAACCTATTCACCCACCACCCTGTGCCCACACTGCCACTGAGTTCCTCTGACCCTCTAGTAACCCATGGGCATTGCTGACAAGCTGCGGCTCGGAAGGCCCCCTCGGGGCACCTTTTGCAAGCTAGAGTTGCCTCTGTTAGGTCTCTGCTAGAGAGAGTGGACTAGGCAGGGTCCATCTTTCCCCTTCTGGAGATTGTCGCTGCTCTCCCCCACCTCTCTATCCACCCCACAGCTTTCGCACCAGCACCTCTGTATCTGCACCTAACTGAGACACATCTCCCCTTCTCATATCTTGTTCTCTTACCAGGGGAGTGGGTCCCACAGTAAGATTGCTCAAGTCCCTGGAAGAATATGGTTCTTTCGGTTTTGTCCCAAAGATTTCCCCTATTCCGTTTGCAGTCACTGGTAACTAATAGAAACCCAACTGCAAACTAGGTCAAGAAAAAAGATCTTTTTGTGGATGTAACAAATCTCTAGGGCTTCAGGCATGGCTGAGTCCAGGTGCTTAAATGATTGATTTTTTACCTGTTGGCTTTTCTTTTCTCTGAGTTGATTTGATTCTCTAGCAGGCAGCTTCAGACTTAGATGGTCTTTCCAGATCACACTCCCCCCCCCCCAAAAAAATTTTTTTAAAAGTAAGCAGGAAGAGTTAGGGGGTCCCCAGAAAAAGAAAGAGGAGATACAGCTTTCGTGATACGAGAAGTCATTTTAGACCCCCAGCTATTTTCCGTGACTTATGCCCTCCTCACCCAAGCACACTTCTTGCAGAACTTCCTAGGAGGTGTCAGAATTGCAAGAAATGCAAAAACCTAAACAAAACAAAACAAACAAACAAAAAAACCCCACCTCAGTAGTGAAGGATTTTAAAAGGAATGCAAAAATTAACGGTCTCTTCCAGGCTGGGAAATAGCCTAACCATACCAGAGACAATAAATCAGTGGTAAAACTCCCAATGCTGTGTCAAAGGTAAGCAAGGCCCTGCATTCCTTACCCAAGATAAGGACCCCAAGACCCCGTCCAGTTTATTCCAGCTCTTGGCTCTTGGAGCATGCCCATAGCCCCTTCTCCTTGTCCAACTGTTACCTCTGCCTCCTTATAATGTAAAATCTCCACCCAAGAAGGCGCACAAACCTCATTAACATAACATACAAGTTTAGGCACGTTTCCTTAAGACACATGCGCGACCTTGTGCCCATCTCCACACACGATGACAAAGCTCCCCTTTCTAAGCATTCATCCTAACCCTAAATACAAGAAACCCACTCACCCTGTTCCGGGAGTCTCGGCTCTGCAAATAGATGTTCCTTTCTGTGTGACATCTCCACCCAGGGTAGCCCATCTGTCCCTCACCAAGGAACCAACTCAAATTATTTCAGTTACAAAATGAGTATCTGTCTCATATTTCTGGCAAAAACTCAAGGAGAGATTCTCATGAGGCTGGCGGGTGTCATGGGTCTAAGCCAGAAGCAGTGTTTATGGTGAGGAGAATGCATTCCTCTAAGCAGGACATCACTGAGGCTGGGGGCAGGGGCACAGGGAGAAGGAGAAGCAGGCTCCCCGCCGAGCAAGGAGCCCGCCCGCAGGATTCGATCCCAGGACCCTGGGATCACGACCTGAGCGGAAAGAAGATGCTTAACCGACTGAGCCACCCAAGGGCCCCAGCATCACTAGATATGTTTTCATTGGAAAATCAAGAGAACCAAGCAATTATTCTGCCTATTCTGTATGAACTGTACCTCAGGATAACCAAAGAGTTTAGGAGAAAAAGTTCTTTATAGGGCGCCTGGGTGGCTCAGTTGGTTAAGCGACTGCCTTCGGCTCAGGTCATGATCCTGGAGTCCCGGGATCGAGTCCCGCATCGGGCACCCTGCTCAGCAGGTTCTGATTGTCTTCCCATTTGCATAAACTGTTTTGAAATATATTAAACATAGTCACGGGCGCCTGGGTGGCTCAGTTGGTTGGGCGACTGCCTTCGGCTCAGGTCGTGATCCTGGAGTCCCGGGATCGAGTCCCGCATCGGGCTCCCTGCTCGGCGGGGAGTCTGCTTCTCCCTCTGACCCTCCCTCCTCTCATGTACTCCCTCTCTCTCATTCTCTCTCTCTCTCTCAAATAAATAAATAAAATCTTAAAAAAAAAAGAAAGAAAGAAAAAGTTCTTTATAGACTTCCAGCTAATAAATAAGGAACGAGTGGTAGAATTAGCATATCATTATTTTGTGACTCATGAAAAAATGGATCTAATATGATCATCAGTGGCTCTTTAAACTACTAAGGAAACGCTGATACGGCAGCCTACAATGGCTAGACCAGGCAGGCTAGCTAGCAACAGCTGACCCCACTGATCAATCTTAACATCGGAAGAGAGACAGCCAGACAGGGTGTCTCCCCGTGCGATGCGGTAGGAAGTATCCATCCAAGCGCTGCTCAGGTTCCGCCTTTACGACTGCAGCAGGCCTTCCCCCAGCTGCCGGAAGTGTGGCCTGGCCGGCTGCTGACACCTGGGTCCCTCCCTGCAGGTGACCACAGGTTGTACTGCCGTCCCAGAGACAGGACAATGAGAGGGTACAAAAGCCCCACTTTCTTTTTTTTTTTTTTTTTTTAAAGATTTTATTTATTTATTTGAGAGAGAGAGAGCAGGGTCAGAGGGAGAAGCAGACTCCCTGCCGAGCAGGGAGCCCGATGTGGGACTCGATCCCGGGACTCCAGGATCATGACCTGAGCCGAAGGCAGTCACCTAACCAACTGAGCCACCCAGGCGCCCCAAAAGCCCCACTTTCGCTTCCCTCCAGAACAATCTAGGGGTTGTTCCAGCTCCAGAGCTCCCATGGGCACTGAGAACTCAGTCTCAGGTGCATCCCTGCCCAGCCGCCCCTCTATCCCCTCCCTCCTCCCCCACTTCCGTAGAGGCTCTGAGCCTGAGAGCCCTGCCCAGTAAACCTCCTTCGGCAAAGCTCCCTCTCGGAGTCTGGGTGCCGGCAACATGCCCTATGACATCACCTATATTTGCCCCCAAACCTGAACCTCAATCTGATCTATTCTCTAGAAATATGAGGGGGCAGAGGGACATGGCAAACACCACCACAGGGCTGTTGTCGGCAAAACCGATGTTCATTCTGCAGGGCAAATTACTCGATGTCTTCAATGAACAAACAGCAAGAAAAATGAAAAGAGGGAAGGAAAATTCACAGATTGAAAGAGACCCCTGAGCCACGTGTGGGTCCTTTGAATGAAGATTTGATAGCCAAGTGGAAAAGAAAAAAAGACAATCAGGGAAATCTGAACACTGAATATTTGATGATATCGAGGGATTAATGTTTAATTTGTACGATGTGATAACAGGATTACCTTTTTTAAAGAATCATTAACTTTCAAAGATACATATTGAAATATCTCAGATAAATTAATATAATGTTGGAAATATATGGACACTGTATTAGGAAAATTGGGAATATGGATGAGATAATATAATATTGGGAATATGTTTCAAAATTTCCCGGGGGTTGGGGGAAGGAGGAGGGACAAATGAAACAAAGGTGGACAAAGCTGGGGGAAGTGGGTTAGAAGGTTCATTATTCTGGTCTTTCTATTTTAATATATGCTTGACAATGTCCCTAATACCAGATTTTTTTTTTTTAACAGAATTTCAACTTAAAAGTTGGCATCCTATGTAAAACACTAGGGTGGTTCTCATCATGATCAAGGGCAAAACACACATGCACACCCACGGCCATGAGCTAACTAGGGCTGGAAGTTCACAATGCAAAAAGACATGAAACAGCAAAACAGACAAGAGAAATATGACTAGTGAAAAGGAGGTTATATGATTTGCAGATGATACAGTTGGTTACTCCAAAAAACCCAAACCAACTGCACCATTTCAAATTTATGACAGTGGAGCAAAGAGTCTTGAATGCAAGACCAACACTCATAGGAAGAACAGATGTGTTTTCTTATATGTTAACAATCGATTAAATTACATAACAGTGGGAAAGACCCTATGAAAGTAACCAGAAAAAAATTATTAGGAGTAAAAAAAATGTTAACTAACTAGAATTTAATTTTTTTTAAGATTTATATATTTATTTGAGAGAGAGAGAGCAGGGGAGAGGGAGAGAGAGAATCTCTAGCCGACTCCTTGCTGAGCCTGGAGCCTGATGCAGGACTCGATCCCACAACCCTGAGATCATGACCTGAGCCAAAACCAAGAGGCGGACACTCAATTGACTGAGCCACCCAGGTGCCCCTAACTAACTAGAATTTAAATAAAAATTTGAGAAAAAAAAAACAACACTTAAAAAAAGGAGTAAAAAAAAAAAAAATATTAGGAGTAGCCTTACTACTCCTAAGGCGTGAAGAAATGTGAATGTTTTTCTTAGTGGTGTGAAACACGTGTTCCAGGGTGGAGCACTGAATATTGTAACCATGTCCGTCTTTTCAAGTTAACGTTCAGGTTTTAATACTTTTTTTTTTTTTAAGTTTTATTTTTAAGTAATCACACCCAATGTGGGACTCAAACCCGCTACCCCGAGATCAAGAGTCACACACTTCCTCAACTGGGCCAGCCAGGCACCTTTTAATACAATTCCAACCAAGATGTGGGGGTTCTTTTACATCATTATTGAAGTATATTGACATGTGATAAATTTCACATACTGAACGTGTATGAAGTAGTAACTGGGTCATGCATACTTATGTCAAACCATGACCACAATCAAGAGAGCAGACTCATCCATCACTTGTACCCCCATCTAATCTCTCGCTTCCTTCCTTCTTTCTTTGCCTCCCTCTCCCCCTTCCCTGCTCTTCAGGCAACCACTAATCTGCTTCCTATCATCAATAGCTCCTTTTCAATCTTTTTTTTTTCCCTAAATAAGCTCTACGCTGAACGTGGGGCTTGAACTCACACCTTGGATATCAAGAGTCGCATGCCCTATCCACTGAGCCAGCCAGGCGCACTCAATAGCTCCTTTTCATTTCCTGTTCATTGTACGGATATACGAAGTTTTAGCAAGTAGCTGAGTTTGCAAATATGAAATCCAAGAATAATGAGGATGGCTATATATATTGAGATGTATTGTACTGTGTATGTATTTCTTGATTGTGGGGGCGGGGGGGTTGGCAAGCCCAGAATCCACAAAGGCAGATGGTCAGGAAGGGTGAGCTGGATCTCTCCACCGACAGGAGCTGAAGTACACAGGCAGAATTTCTTCTTTTGGGAATGTCCATGCTGCTCTTTAAAGCCTTTCAACTGTTTGAATTAGGCCCACTCAGATTATCCAGGATAATCTCCTTTACTTAAAATCAATTGCCTATGAGCTTGCATCACCTCACAAAACACCTTCCCAGCAACGCCTAGGTTAGTGTTTGACTGAAGAATGGGGGGCTGTCGCTCAGCCAGGTTGACACATCAAAAGTTACTGGACGAAATCACACTGCCATTAGAATATTGGAGACAGAAGTTTGACGTGGGGCTCAATCTCAGGACGCGGGAATCATGACCTGAGCTGAAGGCAGACACTCAACCGACTGAGCCACCCAGCGCGCCTATATTATCCACTTTCACTTTTAATAATGAACATGAAAACACAAGAGCCAGCGTTTTTGTGCTGGAAAATTCTTGCGAGTGAATGGAACAATGAAACCAGCAAAACTGAAAGGGCGTGGCATGTCTGTCTCTCCTGCAAATGCGTTTAAAGATGCAGGGGGTTTTGTTTAAGGAAAGCTCAATTCAGAAAAGCTGGAACACTCCCAACCCTTGGATTGGCTATTTCACAATAAGCTTTTATTGAAGTGCACTCTGAAATTGCTTAGCCGAAGAAGACTCTCCCACACTGTTAGAGACATGTAGAAGGCAAGGGCAGGTGCACAGAAATTACTGAGCGACTTTCTGGATTGGATCAGAGGAAAACAGTGGATGCAGTTCCCTTGTCAAATGGTGTGATATGTTCTAGAATAGATGACATATCTTTTAACATTGGAAGCTGGTCATTGAGGAAACAGCAGACTTACATTTTGGAGGAAACCACAGACACCTCTCAAGGGAGTTGCTTGGGGTCACTGTGGGTGTGCAGACGCTCTTCTTACTTTGTGAGTTTGCGAGTTTGAGTGCAAACTACAAAGGCTGTCAATGTGGTAAAAAGGGCTTTTGCCAAAAAAAAAAAAAAAAAATTTGCCTGGAAAGAAATGCTTCATTCTCTGTTCAGATGGACCTCCTGCAAAACTGATTTTGCAAACTTAAGTGATAAAGAAAGTTCTCCATTGTCATCATTATTCAATGCTTTTTACACAGACAGGCACAGACAATAAAGACGTTCCCCACATCTCTGCAAGATGTTTTTTAACATTCATAAAAGTCATCAACTTTATCAGAAGCAGGTCTCTCAATCACTGCATTTGAAAAAGTTTACCAGGAAATAGGACAGCAATATATGAAATGTTTCTCACTGGCTTTCAAAGGACAAGTCCTAAAGCATTTGTTCAAACTAACCACAGAAGTCTTACTATTTCTGAATGAGAAAGCAAGCCCTCTTCTGGAAACCCTTCAAAGGAAAAGATTTTATCCTTGGGTTGGCTTACTTGGCAGCTATTTTTAACCACATGAAGGAGATGTCTTTCTATCCAAGGTCCTGAAATGATCATTTGTGATGTTCCTAGAAAATTTACAAGTTTTCTTGGTTGAGCTGCCCAGTACAGAAGAAAATTGCTTGCTGCTTTGTATATAAATAGAACTGATTTTTATACTGATTTTACATCTTTGTAACCTTTATAATTCTGCTTATTAGTGATAGTATTTTGGGAGATTCCTTAGGATTTCCTACATAGACAAATCATACCATGTGTGAATAAAGAGTTTTAGCTCTTCCTTCCCCATCTTTATGCTTTTTAATTTCTTTTCCTTGGCGTATTGCACTGGACTTCCAATACAATGTTAAGTAGAAATAGTGAGAGCAGACATCCTTGTCGTGTTTATTATCTTAGGGGGAAAATGTTCAACATTTCACTCTGAAGTATGATGCTAGCTGTGGGTTTTTCATAGATGTTTTTCATCATTTTTTCAGATGTTTAAGTTTGTTGAGTTTTGTTTATTATGAATATTGAGTGTTGAATGTTGACAGATCCTTTTTCTACTTTTATTTGGACATTTGTATTTTCTCCTTTATTCTATAATGTGGTGAATTATACCAATTTTCAAATATTAAGCAAATTTGAATCGAGGATACACCCCACTTAGCCATGATGTAGTATCATTCTCATACATTGATAGATTTAGTTTGCTAATATTTTTAAATAATTTTTGTTTATGTTAATGAGGAACATTAGCCTTTTTATTTTTTTCTTGTAATGTCCTTGTCATATTTTGGTATCAATGCTCATAAAACAGATTGGAAAGTGTTCCCTCCTCCTCTGTTTTCTGGAATAGTTTGTGTAAGATTGGTATTATTTTTTCCTTAAACATTTGATAGAATTGATTTATAAAGCTGTCTGAGCCTGGAGTTTTCTTTGTGGGAGTGTTTTAAATGATAAGTTCAATGTCTTCATAGATGCAGGCCTAGCTATTCAGATTTTCCATTTCTTCTTGTGTCCACAGTTTTGCAAAGTTGTGTTTTCAAAGAATTTGCTCATTTTGGCTAAGTTGTTAAACTTATTAGAATAGAGCTGTCCATAATATTCCCTCATTATATTTAATATTTGAAAAATCTGTAGTAATATTTCCTCTTTCATTCCCGATATTGACTATTTGTGTTTTCAGTTCTTTTTTCTTATCAGTCTTGCTATTGATTGTACTAATCCTTTTAATCGTTCCAGTGAATTCCTGTTTACCTTGATTTTTCTGTTAATCAATTTTCATTATTTTTATTAATTCCTTTTTCTGCATATTTTGAGCATAATTTCCTCTTCCTTTTTTACCTTCTTAAGCTAAAAACTTAGATCATTAATCTTAAACCTTTTTTTCATTCTTTTATAAAGCATTTAAAGTTATAAATTTCCATCTAAACATTGCTTTAGCTGCATCCCAAAAATGTCTTATCACTCACTTTGTAGTATTACCTAATCTCACTTGAGGTTTCTACTTTTTTTCTTTAAAGACTTTATTTGTCAGAGAGAGAGCACAAGCAGGGGGAGCGGCAGGCAGAAGAAGAAACAGGCTCCCCGCAGAGCAATGAGTCCAATGCGGGGCTCGATCCCAGGACTCTGGGATCATGACCTGAGCTGAACGCAGACGCTTAACCAACCGAGCCACCCAGGTGTTCCTGTGGTTTGAACTGCAAGTGTGCTAATGAATTCTCTCATCTCCATTTATTTGAAAGTGACTTATTTCTCCTTCGCTTTTAAAGAATACCTCATAGATACAGAATTGTAGATTGATATTTCTCATTTAGCACTTTAAAGATATTGTTCATTTTGGGGTGCCTGGGTAGCTCAGTCAGTTAAGCTTCCAACTCTTGGTTTGGCTCAGGTCATGATCTCATGGGTCAAAGGATGGAGCCCCTTGTTGGGCTCTGGGCTCCACGCTCAGCCAGGAGTCTGCTTGAAAGAGTCTCTCCCTCTGCCCCTCCCCCCACTCACACTTTCTAAAATAAATAAATGTTAAAAAAAAAAGATATCATCCATTGTCTTATATTTTTCCTGATGAGAATTCAGCCATCATTCTTATAGATGGTCCTTTACAGGTAATAGGTCTTTTTTGTTTGGCTGTATTAAAGTTGTTGTTGTTGTTGTTGTTGTTTTTAAAGATTTTATTTATTTTTTAGAGAGCGAGCGAGAGAGAAACAGCATGAGAGGGGAGAGGGTCAGAGGGAGAAGCAGGCTCCCTGCTGAGCCGGGAGCCCGATGTGGGACTCGATCCCAGGACCCTGGGATCATGACCTGAGCCGAAGGTAGATGCTTAACCATCTGAGCCACCCAGGCGCCCTGGCTGTATTAAAGTTTTTATCTTTTTAAACAATTCAGTTATGATGTGTAGAGATGTGGCTTCCTTCTTGGCTCTGTGGGTTGTTTCTCATCCAATTTAGAAATTTTCAAGCATTATTTTTCAGCCCCATTCATTCTCTCCTCCCCTTCATGGACTCAATTACACATATGTTAGGCAATTTGATATTGTCACTGAGGCTCTCTTCATTTTTTCTTCAATCTTTTTTCTCTTTGAGCTTCAGTTTGGATAACGTAGGGGGAAAAAAAGTGTCCCCTGAGTGTCTTTGTTAGGTTTGATGAAGAGTGGAGAGCTGTGGGAGCACATGAGAGGACCAAAAAGAAGGTATGAGCTAAGTTCATTAAACTGGAGCAGACAGCAAGGCCTGTTCTTCAAATTCCTCTCAGTGTTCCTGTCTTCAGAGATAAGGGTGCTCCTTTCCTCTGGGTACAGGGAAGGCACCTTGCACTTGGGGGGGTCTATGACCTGCTTCAGGGAAGGTCACAGAGTCCTTCCTACATCTGCCGTTTCTCAAATTCCTTCAGCTTGAAATATTCAATATGCCAAGATGCTATATGTTTTGGGGTAGCATGTCCTGAACTCTGTCAATATTTTCTATTGATCTGTCTTCTGGTTAACTAAATCTTTCTTCTGCTGTTAAGCCCTTCTAGTGAATTTTTTCAGATATTTTGTTTTCCAGTTCTAGGCTTTCCATTTGGTTCTGTTCTTAGAGTTTCCATCTCTCTCCAGATATTCGCCATTTCTTTATTAGATATATTCATCTTTTCCTGAAAATTATCTAACATATTTGGGTGTTTTTTTTAAGATTTTATTCATTTATTTGAGAGAGAGAGAGCACGAGCAGGAGGGAGGGGCAGAGGGAGAGGGAGAAGAAGCAAGCTCCCCGCTGAGCAGGGATCCCAGTGCAGGACTAGATCCCAGGACCCTGGGATCATAACCTGAGGCGAAGGCAGATGCTTCACCGACTGAGCCACCCAGGTGCCCCTATTTAACATATTTGTAACGATTAAAGTCCTTGCCTACAAATTTCAATATGCGAGTTATATGTTTATTGATCTTTTAGTTTTGATTGTGGACTACATTTTCATACTTCAGTGCATGCCTAATTTTTTTTAAAGTAAACTCTGCCCAACATGGGACTCAAACTCAGAACCTGAGATGAAAAGTCACATGCTCTACAGACAGAACCATCCAGGCACCCCTAGTAAATTTTTCTTACTGGACATGGCATGTTGCCCTGTAGAGTCTGAATTCTATCATCCTCCTCTGAATATTATTTTGTTCTAGGAGGCAACTAAATTCCCAAAAGATCACCTTTATAATGTGGGGGCTTAGTTTCAAGGTTTAGGCTTTGTTAAGGTGGGCCTATTTTGGTTTTGCATTTTGCCCTTAGTCCTAGGTTCAGTCCTTATGCCTGGAATGTGGCTGTTACTTCTACAGTATGGCCCTACTAAGTTTCAAAGAAAAGCTTGAAGTGCTTATCAAAACCCTCTAATTGGGCAGAACTTGAGCTCCAAACTCTCTCTCCCTAGCACCAGGCCATGCATCGCAGTCAGCTCTTTCACCTCCACTGTTGATTTCCCCTGGGCTAATTAGGGACTTGCCCCCAGCATACACAATTTAGGACTTGGCTGAGAATTTGGAGGCCAGTAAGTGTGCAGATTTTACGGCTCTATGTCTCCTGTACTTTCAGGAAAATTTCCAGACTCAAAGTACAAACTGACTCCTCGGTGCAGTAAGACCCCCTTTTCTGCTTAAACTCTGAGGATTCATGCTAACTGGGGGATACCCTCAGGGGAAAAGGAAAGCTCATTAAAGATGGATCTCACACAGTACTCCTGTCTTCTTTCAAGGATGACAGACATGTGCTCCAGTTTCTATCTGCTATTATTTGTCCAACATCTTCAAAAGTTGATTTATATTTTGTACAGAGTTTATAATTGTTACCAACAGGAGGAGGGTTAATCTGTTTTAAGCCACTCCATCATTACCAGAACCAAACTCCCTAGCTTAACTGTATTTTAAATGCAAATACATCTTATCTAATGCATTAGTGAACAAATATAATTCTATCACAAAAGTTGTGCTTAAAAATTTTAATAATTTTACCTCAATATAATTGGTTTCCCTTGTCATCCTTATTTTTTTAAAGATTTTTTATTTTTATTTTTTATTTTTTATTTTTTTTAAGATTTTGTTTTATTTATTTGATAGAGAGATACACAGCGAGAGAGGGGACACAAGCAGGGGGAGTGGGAGAGGGAGAGGGAGAAGCAGGCTTCCCGCCGAGCAGGGAGCCCGACGCGGGGCTCAATCCCAGGACCCTGGGATCATGACCTGAGCTGAAGGCAGACGCTTAACAACTGAGCCACCCAGGCGCCCCTTAAACGTTTTTTAAAGTAATCTCTACACCCAACACGGGGCTCAAACTCACAACTCTGCGATTAAGAGTCACATGCTCCCAACTGAGCCAGCCAGTTGCCCCTGTACTCCTTTCTTTTAAATAAATAATTTTGAGAAAATTATTCTGAGAGGTTCAAAGGCTTTACCAGAATCCCCTATACACAAATGTTAAGAACTTTAAAAATATGTGTTAAGAACTCCTGGCCTAGATTCTCTCCTGCTATCACAGCTTTCCCTGCAGCTGGAGGAAGCAGTTTCTCCAGGGTTCCTTCATTCATCACTTACTGAAGACCTACTCTATGTCAGGCACTGTCCTAGGCCCACGAGGCAGAACAATGAACAAAACCGAGCCCCTCTACTCAGAGCTGTCAGGGACATGTGTGTTCTTTTCACATTTCCGTGTGGAGGGACCAGTAACAGAGGAACTCTCCAGGCCTTTACCCTCAGTTGCTGGGTTACCTGACCTGAGAGGGACAGCCACTGACTCCCATCTATTAACTGGAGAAAATGAGTCTGTTGAAAGGATCTAATCCCAGGGCTGTTTGTTCTTTTCTTTCCCTCTCCACCTCAGCCCAGTATCACAAAGCCACCACTCTACTGTGTCTGCCCATTTTCTCAGGACGGAAGGAGAGATCATCTATCAGATGCTGCAGGTAAGCAGGTGGACAGAAGCCACAATGCTGGGGAAAAGGAGTGGGAGGCAAGAGTGTGGTCCTTCTCAAAGTTTGGCAATGAAGGGAAGTGGGAATTACTGGGTGGGGAGGCCGGGTCAGTGGACAATCTTTATTTATTTAGCAGAGAGAGAGAGAACCCAAGTAAGGGAGGCAGTAGAAAAAGGGAGAGGGAGAAGCAGGCTCCCCGCTGAGCAGGGAGCCCAATACAGGGCTCAATCCCAGAATGCTGGGATCATGACCTGAGCGGAAGGCAGATGTTTAACTGACTGAGCCACCCGGGTGCCCCAGGGGACCATTTTTTTTTTTAATGAGAAAAGTTTTGGCACTTTTTTAGGCTGAGGGGAGACAGAGATTGAGATACAAAAGAGATCATTAGTGAACCAAGCTCAGAAAAATGGGATAACTCTGAGAAAGGGCACAAGACAAGTGTTCAGTAAAATGGAGTTGTCTGTGGATTCTACAGCATCTCTCAGTGTGCGGAGTGTACTTCCTTGCAGATTCCCAAGCCCCAGCACTTAACCCGAGGATAAGTTTGAAGTTAAGAACACATTGGCCTTGGGGCGCCTGGGTGGCTCAGTCATTAAAGCGTCTGCCTTCGGCTCGGGTCATGATCCCGGGATCCTGGGATCGAGCCCCGCATCGGGCTCCCTGCTCGGCGGGAAGCCTGCTTCTCCCTCTCCCACTCCCCCTGCTTGTGTTCCCTCTCTCACTGTCTCTGTCAAATAAATTAAAAAAAAAAAAAAATCTTTAAAAAAAAAAAAAAAGAACACATTGGCCTTGGGGGGCACCTGGGTGGCTCAGATGGTTAAGTGTCTGCCTTCGGCTCAGGTCATGATCCTGGGGACCTGGGATCGAGCCCCATGTCGGGCTGAGCCTGCTTCTCCCTCTACTTGTGTGCGCTCTCAAACGAGTAAATAAAATCTTTAACACACACACACACACACACACACACACACAGGCCTGAAACGAAGCCTCAGGTTTCACATCCTTGTGGATGTGCTGCCACCTGCTGGAAGAATGACAGATGCAGCGACAACCATTTGCTAAAGGGAACCGCTTCTCTAAAATGGCTGCAAAATCTTCACCCAACCCACCAAATCCAAAACCAGCCTTCAGGGAGGCCTAGGATTAAGGCCTAGGATTAAGGTATTTGCAGGGTTCCAGTCCCTCAAAAGAAACCTGAACGCTCCTCTCTGGCTTTCCAGGGCTACCGACACCCTCCAACCTCCTCTCCATTCCACCCAACCTCCTCTCCATTACAACCAGTAATAACAAGGCTGGCTAGACTGTCACCCTTAATGGTGATGAACCAAATAGAAAGTGAGAATGAACCTCAATTTTCTGCCCACAGCAGGTTTATTGAGGGGCTGAGGTAAATGCCCGGCACACCCCAGGCACAGTATCAGGAACATTCACTCTTTGGAACCAGAATTCACTCATTGTAGGTGACTCGGTTAAGCGTCTGACTTCTGCTCACATCACGATCTCGGGGTCCTGGGATCAAGCCCCAGGATGGGCTCTCTGGTCAGCTGGCAGTCAGCTTCTCCCTCTCCTTCTGTGCACTCTCTCAAAAAGTATACATGTAAGAGGAACTCTTAATGGTCCAGTAGGTTTGATTCCCTCCAGCAAGGAACCCACAAGAACCCCAAGTCTGGGGTGGTCAAATCCTATTTAACAGCATTTGAGTAGTACTTGAGCAGTGGCTGTGCTGGGCCTGGGCCTACAGCAACCCCAATTCATGTTCCTAATGGTCAAATACCTTATTTTCAGGTTTAAACCTGCAAGCCTGCCAGACAAGAGTAGGCAACCAGGGCAAGCACCTACATAGGCAAGGCTGTAGGGTCACAGAGGCCCTCGTCATCCTTTGCTGAGTCTCGAGATCTTCACACCAACCTCACAGGCCTTCTTGCGAGTCCAGTGGTGGGGCATTCATCTGCCACTGATAGAAATTTTGAACACCATTCACCTTTGCTGTAATTTAAGAGCTAACAGACTTAACCCACAATATTCTTGATTTGCTCCAATTCAAACTTTTGAATTTAGGCAAACAGGGTGCCAAGGATTTTTTTAGGTTTGACTGGTCAGAGAATGTGCTCCTGCTGGCTTGAGCTTTCTTCACAGCACCAAACTTCCACTGGCAAGCTCGCCCTCCAAGGAGGCCATTGGTCCTCTACATCCACAGTACTTGCATCAAGACTGGTTTAAGTCACAGATGATACATGGGGAGTTTAGATTTCCTCATCCCATAGTGCAACTCAAACAGGACAAAACAGAACTGTCCATTTCCTTTAGACTGCCCTCTAAGCCTAAAAAATTCTCCAGTCTGTGTGTATATACACACACACACACATATATATATATATGTATTTGTTTTAAAGGATTTTCTTTTTTAAGCAATTTCTACACCCAATGTGGGGTTCAAACTCACAACCCTGAGACCAAGAGTTGCATGCTCTACTAGCCAGGTGCCCCTTCTACATTTTGACTACTCTGATTAAAACAGGTGGTTAGAGGGGCGCCTGGGTGACTCAGTCAGTTGAGTGGCTGCCTTCGGCTCAGGTCATGATCCCAGGGTCCTGGGATGGAGCCCCACATCGGGCTCCCTGCTCTGCGGGAAGCCTGCTTCTCCCTCTGCCACTCCCCCTGCTTGTGTTCCCTCTCTCGCTGTGTCTCTGTCAAATAAATAAAATCTTAAAAAAAAAAAGAACAGGTGGTTAGAGTCCATGGGCGTTTGGATTTGGATTGTTAGGTTTAAAATCTCTGCTCTGTAGCATCTGGGTCACTGTTCAGTAATCCTGTTAATCCCTTGGCAATAGACCTTTCATATGGCCCTTAATTTTTATCAGAGGTAGACAAGACAAGGAGTACTTATATTAGGGAGTACGAACATAGTCTAATACCAAAGTTCTTTCTCATCGGTTTAACCTGAGGTTGTTGGTGGATTTGATAGTTTCCTCCCCAGGCTGACGGTCCCAAAGCCCCCACTGGTCCAGTCATCTGGTACAAATTCTACTGAGTCATTGCCAATTCCAGAGTCCACGCTCTCAGCTGCATGCCTCAGGAGGCCTGACCAATGTGCTCCTGGACCCTCTCCAGAACTTCTTCAGGATACCGGATATCCTCAGGCCTGCTACAAGCAGGGTAAGCCACAGCAGATTGCCAACAAGCCTTTCATGTCACCTTACCAGCCATTTCACCGAAACCCGTAGCCAGAATACTTCAAACCAATTTATCAAGCATTTCCGGGAGGGGTGGTGGGGTGGATCTGGAGTGGCAGAGCTGGCTTTGCCATGCTCTACCTTCAGTAATAGTCCAGGAGAAACACTCTAGGAAGTACAAGTCTGGCACCAGAGTTTAGGACTTTTAATTTGTCCCAAAGTTGCTGAAGCAAAAATCATGATAAAACATTCTGCTTTCCTTTACGCCCCCCCAACGCAAAAAACAAAAACAAAACTATTTGTAGGAAAAAAATGGTTTTGTACATGGGAAGAAACAATATAAATTCAAAACTTACAGATAAGGATTAGCTCTATCACTCATCTCTTTAAAAAGTTTATATGAATATCCAGTCAAAACCAACAGGGTATCTCCCTTGAAATTTTATCTATACGAATTTCCAAGTAGACCACAGGACTGTACTGTCTTGGAATGTCCTCAGAAGGCTCTGTCATTGATCAGGTAACAGAGTAAAAACCCCAGAGTCCTTTTCTTTCAAACAGAAGAGGGAAAGACAGAGGGATGGAAGAAACTATTCAAACTTCGTCTTCTTTCCTTGTGGCTTGTGGTCTCCCCCTCCTCCTCTGCCTCCTCGGAAGCCTCCTCGCCCTACAAGAAAGCAAGACATCATTAAAGAATGAGTGCAAAGCTGCCAGGAATCCTCCCCTCCCCAGAGTGATCAGTGAGAACTTGGGAGATTGAGGCTCTGAGCACATTCCGAAGTGCATATGCCACAGTATCCAGGACATACAAAAGGAAGCCCCCCCAGCTTTCTTACCTCCAAAGCCTCCCCGGCCTCTGCCACCAAATCCACCTCGGCCTCCTCTGCCACCACCTCGGCCTCCAAAGCCACCTCGGCCTCCACCACGGCCTCCAAAACCACCTTCACCCTTAGGCTTGGCCCAGTCCAAAGTAACTTTGTTTCCATCAATTTCACCATCTTCCATGGCCTCCTTGGCAGCTTTCGCATCTTCCTCACTGTTGAAGTCTACAAAACCAAACCTAAAATGCCAAGTGAAATTGCCCATTATAGAATACATACTGAACAAGGGCCCAGATTAACCGCACATGCTAGACACTGATCCCATAAGAAGCAGACTTGCTCAACTGAAAAAAGACCCAAGTAATACAGTAAGCTACCTATGGAAGGTTGAAAACTGGA
Organism: Mirounga leonina; assembly: GCF_011800145.1. Taxonomy (NCBI): domain Eukaryota; kingdom Metazoa; phylum Chordata; class Mammalia; order Carnivora; family Phocidae; genus Mirounga; species Mirounga leonina. The sequence goes on along the minus strand of NW_023270377.1, from coordinate 7,854,375 downwards.
TTTACTGACTGCTTGAACCTCAGAAATGTCTCACAAAACAGCAAAATATACCTCTGCGAAGACAGAAGGTAAAATAATGCTAACTGTGAATTGTCTCTTCTTCTCGTGCGAATCCATAAACTGCCACCAATCGACAGAAAGGAGCTCAATGAGAAGATCTGCTAGATGGGAGGTCTCCCCTTAGCAGACACTGAACATTCCCTGCTCATCTTACCCTTTAGAAGACCCAGTCTCCCGGTCAGTGACTATCCTTGCCCGAACAGAGCCATCAAACGACTCCTTTAACGTCTCTTCTGTGGTATCCTCAGACAGACCTTTGACAAACAAAGTTTTGGACGGCTCTACAGAAGAAAAATTGCACATTTTACCTAAAGCCACAATTCGTAATAACCAGATGCTGGCTTTCAATAATGTCCAGTGTAAGACTACTGGCCAAGAATGCGCATCTTAGCAGATGCTAGCCTTTCACTTAAAGGCTGAAAAAAAGCAGGTAAAAAGCAACTTAGCGAACTAGTGCTGAATTAAAACAAAAGGCATACAACAGCCACCACCATCTTAAGCTTACGTTGATTACTAGAGCAGCTCAGATCCTGTCTCAGATCCTTTATGGAAAGCAGGAGAAGCAATGCAAACAAGGCAGACAGCAATCCCTAAGCAGGCAGCTTTTTACAATCACTGCACAGGGCAGTAACCAGGGGCAGATGTACTGCTCGGAGAAGACAGCTGGATCAGAACTTGACTATCTAGAGGAATTTTCTTGAGATTTCATCAATTATTTTCTCAGATAATCAGTCATCATATCCAGTATCCTTCACTCAGCAACAAGAGGAAAACAAAAATGTTCATCTCTAAATTGGACCCCCCCCGCCCCCAAAAAACCACCGATGCAGCAATGCACCGAGGAGTGCTGACCCACAAATACCACACCCTATTAAATATAACTCACGGCTTCTGGCATTAGGTGATCCTCTGGGTCCTTGCAACTCCAGTCTGATTGCTCTGCCCTCAATTTCCCTTTTATTACAGGAATTTAAAGCTTCTTTAGCATCTTCAAATGAAGCAAATTCTATAAACGCATACCTGCGGACGAACAATCAATACTTAGAGCAAGTTACCAAGCACATGTCTCCTATGCTGTTATCTAACGCCACCAAGCCTTTTACCTCAAGGAGATACTTAAGTCATGCTCTTTATACAAATCTGTGGAGCAAAAATGATTCAGCTTCCAGTAACAGCCAGGAAAAAATAATTTTACTCCCCACCCCCCCCCCTTTTAGATCTATGCAAGACCTTCTTAGAGCCCGTAATTGATAACCTAAAGATACTAGTTATTTTACCCTTTAGATTTGCCATTTTGGTTCTGGGGCACTTTAATAAAAGTTGCCTTCTCAAATACTTCCTGAAGGGTTTCTTCTGTTGCATTGTAAGAAAGGTTGCTTAAAACCAGTGTTTTTGATTCACCTACAAAAAAACAAAACAAAACAAAACGCCAAATAAAGACACTGAAGCAATGGTCCCCAAGTTTAGTCACAGCTACAACACCTTACTCAAGAACTTCCACACTGGGAAGAGTTAACATACCAATGTTGATGCAGGTGGACTTCCACCTGTTAATACTGAGTACTTGTCATGCACGGTTTCATTCCTGTTACCTAGAGATAAAGCTACTTGTCTGCATCTTCTTAGAACATTCTAATTTAAAAACGCACACCAAGTAAGTAAAAAGCATACATATCAAAGGAAGCTAATTTGTCTATGTTCTAATGCAAAAGGACTTCGTATAGCTCTCACTCAAGACTTATTATTACAAAGAGGTGTAACTTGTTTGATGTCAATCTACAAGATTTCACCCATCAATCCTGGGATTCCCTAAATTCTCACCACTCCAAGTGCTATTCTTGCCGCCTCTAGAGTCGTGACTTTGACCCTTCTCTCCGGTGTAGAACAGGGAGATAGCCCGCCCATCTATCTCTGTGCCCTGCTTTTCTTCCAAGGTTTTTTCTGCATCAGCTTCGGTCTTAAATTCAATATAAGCAATCCTGCAAAACAGTGGGGGGGAAAAACCATATTCTTCTAACGCAAATGTTTTAATCTCAGCAACAGAAACTTGTTTGAAATGAGTACAATAAAAACGTTCTTTTGCATCTAAAACTAATGATGTAATGTATGGGGATTAACATAAGAATAATAAAAAAAAAAAACACGTTCTTTTGTTTCAAACAAACTGAAATGTTCTGGTTTTCTGCCATCTTCCACTTTTCAATTAAAACTTTCCTCCCATACTACACAAGGTTGCCAAGTACACCTAGAACATTTGTTCCTGGTCTCCCCACCTCACTGCACAACTATTACTTACAAAGCTCGGCACATTGCACAGTACTTTATACATATCAGCTCGCCTTTTAAAATCACACTATGGATTAAGTCTATTATCTCCACTGTACAGACAGGAAATGGAGGCACTGATTAAGGGTTAATTTGCCCAGTATCACACACCTTGAAAGTGAGATCAAAATTTTTTATGAAATCAGGGTAATGCATTAATTTAAATAAAACTCAACATTCCATAGACACAAAACATACCCTTTACTCTTTCCATCCTTGCTGACTAATCTGATCTCCGCAGCATCTTCAAATACTTCTTTTAATTCATCCTGAGTAACTTTGTAAGGCAGATTTTTAGCCAAAAGTGTTCTTGCATCTCGATCTAGATAAAAAAGACAAAACTGGAAACATGGCCTAAAAGACGCTCTCCTCACCCACGAAGATCAACTAATGGAAAAGTTCTGTTCAAATAATTTGAGATCCTACAATATATAAGGCACTCTGCTATATGGAGATGCAGCAGTGGAAAAACACAAGCTGCTGTCGTAATTGAAATCAAACTTTGTGTTGAATACTTAGAACGGAGCTCAAACTAAAATAGGTGCTCAGTATTTTTTGAATTAAAAAATTATCAACATACATTTTGAAACACGGCAAGTGAACAGAGAGAAAGTAAAGGATACAAAGAGAATAGTTGGGACCTAATCTAGTTCCAGTGAGGAAAGACCTCTCTATATTAACCAATTCTTTTTTTAATGAAGTCTCTTCTTGCTTACCTGACTTGGGAATTTATATCACCAGCAAGCAATGGATTTAACAGTTGAACTCACTTAATCCTCACATTATAAGGAAACCCAAAGAAAAAAAACGAAACTATTTAGTCTGGCCACTCAGCTCCAGCTAGATACATATCCATTAACAAGTTAGAGAGCACAATCACAATTACCTAAAGCCTTACATACCTTTCTTACTGTCTTTTCCCTTTGGTTTTTCTAGTTTAATTTCATTGCCAAAGACTTTTAAACCAGTGAGTTCCAAGGCTTTTTCCAGGTCTTCAGCAGATTCAAAATCCACATAGCCAAACTTCCTTTAAGGCGGTAAGATGAAAAAAGCAAAATTATGAGTGGGGGGAAAACCCCACAAAAACACAACTACAGACCACATACTGGGCAAGCAGTAATACTAATGTGAGGATACAAACAAGGATTAAGTAAAAAAACACCTACAGTATTAACAGAAATCAAGGCTCTATAGACTATTGGCTACTACAGCGTCAGGTATAATAAATACTGATGCGAGTTTACCTTTGAGGTCTTATTAGCCATACTGCTCATAACAATTGATATTAACTGACAAAAGAACCTGTTTTAAGCACTAAGAAAATCCTATCTAAAAGCATTAACTATTACAGCTTTTCAAATCCAGTACTCTTATACATATTTTTAAAAATGTTATTTGATAGAAAGAGACAGAGCGAGAGAGGGAACACAAGCAGGAGGAGTGGGGGAGGGAGAAGCAGGCTTCCCGCTGAGCAGGGAGCCTGATGCGGGGCTCGATCCCAGGACCCTGGGACCATGACGTGAGCCAAAGACAGACACTCAATGACTGAGCCACTCAGGGGCCCCAAATCCAGTTATTTTTAGATGGTTCTAGAAACACAAGCATCAAATCTCATAACTTACTAAAAATTTAGTAATATAACAAAACTTAAAAATTTTGGAAACTTCAATCTGGGATTTTATATTTTCATAATCTAGTAACTTAATTCATTAATGTCTAATATTTGAAGACTTGCAAACCTAGAAGTAATGTGCAGAACTCCCTCATACTCACCTAGACACACCAATTCTGACATCCACAACAGCAAGATCATTTTTAGCAAAAAGATCACTGATGCCCGTTTTTAATTCAGGAGCAGATTTGCTGAAGTTCAGGTTTCCAACAAAAAGATTGAATGATGTAGTTGGTTCTGTAGCTGTGCAAAATATAAATTCAAATTAGTCTACTTGTAAAGTACGGCATAAACTTAAACTTCCACTATGCCATTTCTACACAGAGCACATCAGACATCACAATATCACATCAGGTTTCAGTATTAAGTCCCTTTGTTGTTCATCACTTGTGCTATCAGGCATCCTAACCCTCCCCAATCCCCCCCATTCCTGTTACCTTCTACTTTCTGCTTCTTGGCTTCTGGAGCTGCTTTCTGTTTGGCCATTTCCTTCTTTCGTTTTCCAGGTGCTTCTTTAACAGGCTCTGAACAAGATTTCAAACAATCTGGTTACCAGTGAGTAGCCACATATAACGAAGTGCCTCCCCCCACCCTTTTTAAGTTACCTCTGTACCCAAACATGTGGCTCAAACTCATGACCTCAAGAGTTACATGCTCTACCAACTGAGCCAGCCAGGCGCCCCTTGAAGTGTCTCCTTTAAATAAAATCTTTAGCAGTGTACTTCAAAATCTAACTTGATTACCTTCCTCTTCTTCCTCCTCCTCCTCATCTTCTTCCTCATCATCATCCTCATCTTCCTCATCCTCCTCCTCCTCATCTTCATCCTCATCATCATCCTCTTCATCTTCGTCCTCAGCTGTGCTCTTGGCCTTCACAGGAACAGCTTTTGCAGGGGCTTTCTTCCCTTTGGCTGGTGTAGTCTCCATAGCTTCTTCTTCAGAGTCTGAAAGTGATGCAACTTAGTCAAAAACTCAAGAGAATTCTACCAAAAACAGTGTTAGTTCTAGGAAAATCTAAAGGAAATATAATCCTATCAATACCACTGTGCTTAGCAAATTATGGAAGGGATTAACAGATTAATTGGAAGCAAAATCCCCCATTATGAAAAATACAAAACGTGCCACTTTAAGCTATTTCTCGGGCAAGCAATCATTTTGGGTAACTTAAGTCTAGTGTACCACAAACACCCCAGAAAATCCCTGGAATGGTTTTCACCTAACTCCCAGGTTGTCATGGAACATGTAGCATTACTACCAAAACCTCACCCCTAATGTATCTTACAAAAGTAACCCAAGAACTAATGAAAGAACTCCCTACCATCTTCATCCTCATCTTCATCATCCTCCTCATCGTCTTCATCCTCCTCCTCCTCATCATCCTCCTCATCATCTGAGGTGGGGGCGGCAGCAACTGCTTTCATCACTGCTGGCTCGAATTCATCCTCATCTTCATCCTCATCCTCATCCTCCTCGTCCTCCTCTTCGCTGTCATCATCATCTTCCTCGTCACTGTCTTCCTTCTTGGCATTCTTACCATTCTTTGCTCCCTTGGCTGGGGTGGCTGCTCCTTTCTTACCAGGGGTTGCTACCAATGCTTTGCCTGGTGTGGCCCCCTTCTTGCCAGGTGTTGCTACTGCTTTGGCCGGCGCAATCGTCTTTTTGGCTGGTGTAGCCGCTGCCTTTTTGCCAGGGGTGACAACTGCTTTCTTGGCCGGTGTGGCAACTGTGACTTTTTTTGTTGGGGAAACCATCACCTTCTTTGCTGGAGTTGTGGTAGCCTTCTTGCCTTTTTTCTGAGGAATGATAACCTGAAGAATAAATAAAACCAAACATAAGTCTGTTTCCAAACCCAAAAAGACAACCTTGGTCTCATGAGTGAGTACTAAATTCTGGAACTGGTTCTGACTCCAGACCACATGCATTATATGTATTTTAGCATGTTAAACTACAGGGCCATGACACGGGTCCTTCCATGTGCCTGAAATGAGAACCTTCATCTTCAAATACTCAAGCATAAGGAACCCCTCTTAACAGTTCAAATACCTCCATCATAACCCCATCTTTAAAGCAGCACAGCCTAACATGGACTCTGACAACAGACTGTGTGGACCCCACCTGCCACTGTGTGACAGCCTTAGGCAACGCTTTAAAAAAATTCTAAGCCTCAACTTCTTTCTCCTCTGTGAAAGATAATAGCACCAACCTCCCATATTGTTAGAGATTATGAGTTGACATATGTAATTAGAAGCCTTGCACATAAAAAGTTCTACTTATTAACTGCTACTAAATCATTTAGAAGTCCTACAGTGGGTGGTGGTATAAAGTTCATTGAAGGCTCATTATTAAAACCAAAAAATAAAATGAGTATCAAATACACTGGGCAGTTAGCCCTTGCAAAATTAATACAGGTGAGATCTTAAGCTTGATAAAACCATTATTCACCTACATCTAAGTTACACTTTTTGTTCACTGCTGGTTTTATTGGGTAATGTATTATCAGTAAAACTTTGATTAAATTCTACACAAGAAATCTGAGCACAAATACAGTAGTTGTCTTTACAATGAGCAAACAGTAGCCAGGAATGGTAACAGGTTAACACAAAGAGAGGTGGCAACCCTCAACCCACACCAAGAGGTACAGTAACCAGTATCCCAAAGCTCATATGCAATGGAATAGAGACTAAATCCTGCTTGGAGGCTGGGAAAATAATTAAAATAACAATAACAACTACTCTTATTATTCTGCTAAAGCTAACCTCAAACCTGAATACAATGCACAGCAATGCCACTTAAAGGTTAACAGTCCAGGCTGTTTATTCAACTAGTATGTTAGGTTAACATACTCAAACTAGAAAAATGTCACTACTTAACAAAACATGTAACACCAAGCCCTAAACAGTGCTCATGGAAAGGAGACTCCCAATCTTTTCTCTCAAATTCAAACACTTACCTATGTCAACATGTCAGTGAAGGGCTTGGGAAACAATTATCTCAGCAGACCATGGATGAATGAATATAATCTTGTTTTTGTCAGTATTTTCAGACATCTAATACCACCCGTTTTAACGCTCCAGTTCATAGTTGAACACACGTCTCCATTAAGTCATATACAATTACCTCTTCTCCACTGCTATCATCATCTTCATCTTCTGACACTTCCTCATCTTCACTGTCTTCTTCTACCTCCTTTGGGGGAGGAGCCATTTTCTTGGGGTCACTTTGATTTTTACCAGCCTAAAACAGACATTTAGCACGTTACACCTACAGCATCTCAGACCATTCATATTTTGCCATCACTCTTTAGAGTAAAAAGCAGTCATCTCCCTTTCTTAAAATCCGCCTTTCCTGCCGCCAGATACTAAAATAAAAATGAAAACCGTTATTGGGGTCAACGTTAAAACAGAAACTGTCAACCCCCACCCCATTATTCCTGTCAGGTTTTACAAAAACGACCCAAGAATGAAAGGGCAGCTACAAAGAAAATTATCTCCCTCCTCCTCCTGCCTTCGTTAAGCACATCCGTTTTTAAAACTGTATTTGCAAAACCAACCATTACCTCAGACGTGAATTTAATAGACTACAACCGGCCAATTTTAACGGCCAACAATCCGTAGCCCTTCACCTGAAAAAAAGCCTTTGGTAAATTCTGGCACCACATCCTACACTGTCGCCTGAATCCAAATTCGGGGGAGGATCTTTAACTTTTTTTTTTTAAATCAGACCTTAACCTCACTACCTTGGGTCTTGCCACGAAGTTCTTTCCCGTGGGAACAACCCCGCCCCTTCCAGACCCGGCGGGGCCACGTGGGGATACCCCGCAGGTCCCCATGTGCGCGCAGCACGGCACAGAAAGCACGAGGCTGGGCCTCCCCCTGGAGCCCACCTCGTGTGCGCCCGTCTGGCCGGAGCCGACATCCCGTGGGCCGCAGGGCCTCCACCTGAAGCAATCCCGCCGCTCCCCGCCTCGCCGCCAGGTCCCTTCCACAGACGCCGGGACCCACGCGGCGCGGCCCACGTGGCGGGCCGCGCGCTGGGGCACGTGCGTCAGGAGGCGGGGCCCCGCTTGGGCCCGTCGCAGGAGTTCGGCATCATCCCTCCACCCCGGGGCCCAGCGCCCCCTCCCCAATCAGTCTCGAAGTCTTTCCGCGCCCCACCAACCACCCGCGGAACCTCCCGAAGCTCTTCACCTCGCCACCAAATAGCCAAGAGCCGCGAGACCTCCCCACTAATCGCGCGAGACTTCCCGCAGCATGGCGCCCTCGAACGCGCCCGGGACGGCGCGCAGGCCCTCCTCCTCGCGGCGCCGCGCGCGCGCTCCTCAGAAAGCAGGCCTCGACGTCCATGCTTGCGCAAGCCGTCTTCTTACCTTTGCGAGCTTCACCATGATGGCGGCTTATGCCGGCAGAGTGTGTGGCGAGCGAGTGGCGCAGACGAGCCCAGAGGAACCCAAGCGACGTCGATGGCGGCCGCTGGTACAGAAGATCCCGGAGCGCGTACACTTGGCTGCTAACGAGAGCTCGAGACTGAGGCGAAAGACTGAGCCTGCCCAGTAATCGCCTCTGGAAAGGCGACGACGGCGCCCTCGTGACTCCGTCTCGACCAATCAGAGGTTGCGCCCATCCCCTGGACCAATCGCGAGCCTCTACCCAAGAACGGCGCGGGGCGGGGCGCAGGCGGGAGTGGGCGGGCCGAGGCGGGCAGGGGAGGGGGAGGGGATTCGGTGGCGGCGCCCTGGGGGCGGGACTCGCTTTGTGCAAGGCCGGCGCTGATTGGGTAGTGAGAGCGCGGTTCCTGAAGTGCCCCTCCGCGGCCCGCTTTCCGGGCGCCTGCGCTGTGGGACGGACGTTTTTGGCGCCGCTCGTGCCCGAGCCCCGGGCGGTTGGGTCGGGGTGGTCTTGGGTTCCCGAATGTGTCGAGGTCCTGTCGACTCGGGAGGCCTTGGAGATGCTACGCGGCTCCGGCCCGCTCTCCACGCTGAGCCGCCCGGCGGCCGTGGAGAGAGCAGTTCGCCCACCGTTTCCCCGCTGATGAGCCCGAGACCTCCGGAAATTCAGGGACCACAAGGCTCACAGCGCCCTCCTTGGGGGCCCATCTCAGCCCCGCCCGCCAACGGACCCGGGCCAGAAAATCCCCGCCTGCAGGTGGTTCTCTCCCGGGCCACGTGTCCGAAGCTGCCTCCTGAGAGCTTTTTTTTTTTTTTTAATACAGTCGCGTACGTTGTGAGCAGTGTACAGATAACACATTTAATGTCAAGTAAGCTCACGCACTAGGTATTTCTCCCAATGAGGAACAGGCCCAGAGAGAGAACTTTGTGGTCACCAGGTGTCATAACTGGGGTGGGGAGAGGAACCTGACCAAGCACAGAGCCAACCAACCCTTTGACCACTCACAAGTTCCCTTTTTGTTAATTTGGGACTAAAGCGTACATTAAAATGTGACTGCGCATTCAGTATCACCAAATGGCCCAGGAGTCGATCAAAAGCCAAAGGAAAAGCTCCCTCAATGGCGGAGGCACAGAAGGTTCTTTGCATCGTGATCTTGCCGATTATTTTGATGGGTCACTGTGGGCAAACTTCATTGGTGCCAAACCCAGAGCACTTCCTGCAGTATAGCCTGCCTAGGACATACCCTGGGCATCTGGTACCTAAGATGTTTCTACAAAACCATGCCTGATACCTTCAGCTATGACGATATTTCCGCAATTGAACTGCTGTTCAGAGTCACCTCTGGAGATTCTAATTAAAGAGGTTTGGGTTGGGGACCAGGATTTTGTATTTTAACAAGGGCCCATGGGGATTCTTGTGAGCAATCAAGTTATTTTGCAATTCTTAACTAGCATACTCCTGGGACTGAGTATGTAGGAAATCCACAGCTACTCCTGGGGGCTCTGATCAGGGAGGGAGGAGGCTGGGGCCAGTTCTGCGGTCAGCACCCTGCTTTCTGACCTGTGCAGATCCCCCAGGAAGTTCATTTTCTGAACTCTGAGATGGGGACCAGGGTACACTTCCTGGGTTATGGGGGACAGAAAGAATGGCCTGGGCCAAGGGATGGTGGAATAAGACCCTGGTGTTTTTTGGGGGGGGGGTGTTTTTAAAGATTTTATTTGACAGCATGAGTGGGTGGGGGGGGAGCAAGGGGAGAGGGAGAAGCAGGCTCCCTGCTAAGTAGGGAATCCGATGAGGGACTCGATCCCAAGACCCCTGGATCATGATCTGAGCTGAAGGCAGGTGCTTAACCGACTGAGCCACCTAGGTGCCCGAAGACCCTGGTGTTTTCAAGCAGTGTGGCACAGAGCAAGATTAGGGCACTCATAGGAAGAGGCTGGAGAGATGAGCGGTAGGCATGATCAAGTGAAAATATTCTAGAAATATTGGTGTGGCTGGTTCCTTGTTCATATCTGTTTATGTCACCTCCTAAGAGGTTTTCCCTGACCTTCTAATGAAAAGTGCCACCCAGGGACTCCCTATCACATCACCCTAATTGAGTCATCTGCAGGTACATAATTACAACCTGGCATTTTTTTTTTAAAGATTTTATTTATTTATTTGCGAGAGAGAGAATGAGAGACAGAGAGCGTGAGAGGGAGGAGGATCAGAGGGAGAAGCAGACTCCCTGCCGAGCAGGGAGCCCGATGCGGGACTCGATCCCGGGACTCCAGGATCATGACCTGAGCTGAAGGCAGTCGCTTAACCGACTGAGCCACCCAGGCGCCCACAACCTGGCATTTTTCTTGACTGTTTATTGTCTGTTTGCTCCCTCCCCAGCCATGAGAACATAGATTTTGTTCTCTGCTATATTCCTGGCACCTAAAGCATTGGCGGACACAAGTAGAGGTGAAAATTATTTGTTGAATGAATGAATGAATGATTGATTTAGGAAAAAGAAGTAGTGGGAAGATCCAGTATTGTTTAGTGTTCAAGCCCCTTGCTTTGGAGTCAGTCTGGGATAGAAAAATAGTAATGCTTAATATTTATATAACGCTTTACTAAGTTCCAAGCAGTATTCCAGTTTTTTACATATTGATTCATTTACAAGAAAGTTACCTCTGTTTTACAGAACTAGGGCATAGTGAGGTAAATCAACTTGTCCAGGGTCACATAGCTAGTAAGTAGAGGAGCTAGGACCCTACTCTGTCATCCCAGGTTCTTCATCTATAAAATGGGGATCATAATAGTACCAGCCTCTTGGGTCATTATGGGTATTAAGTGAGATGCTGCGTGTATTTTTTTAGGGCAAATAATAAGCCCCAAGCCCTCAATTAATTTTTTTAAAGATTTATTTATTTTTTAGAGAGAGCACGCAGGCAAATGGGGGGAGGGGCAGAGGGAGAGAGAATCCTCAAGGAGACTGACTCCCTGCTAAGCAGGGAGCCCAACGTGGGCCTCGATCCCATGACCCTGAGATTATGACCTGAGCCAAAATCAAGAGTCAGACACTCAACCAACTGAACCACCAGGCACCCCAGCCTTCAATTTTTAGCCATTGTTACTATTGACAGACTTGGTGACTTGGATAGAGAGGGAGAAAGGATAATTTACTTCCATTATCTGTTGAGTGTGTGTGTGAGTGGAGTGACACAAGCAGGGCTGCAGGTCTGGGGGGGAGCTAAGGAGCTCAGTGTGGGACATATTCAGTGCATGAGGAATATCCATTGCTTCAGGCAATTGGTCCTGCAGAGATGGTCACATGACCACAGGCACAGGCTGTATGAGGAACCTGCCCAGAATAGCAGCCAGAATGAGGAGAGGAGGCAGCCCAGGCCTGGTAGGAGACATCTGGAAGTGGAAGAAGGCCCAGAGGCAGAAGCAGAGCCAGAGAGGGGAGTCTTATTTTTATTTATTTTTTAAGATTTTATTTATTTATTTGAGAGACAGCACAAGCGGGGGGGGGGAGGGGCAGAGGGAGAGGGACAAGCAGACTCCCCACTAAGGCGGGGCTCCACGCAGGGCTCAATCCCAGGCCCCTGAGATCATGACCTGAGCCAAAGTCAGACAATTAACTGACTGAGCCACCCAGGCGCCGCAGGGAGGGTAGTTTTAGAAGCCAAGGAAAGAGAATGTTCCCCCTACTGATGCTGTTCAAGGAGGAAGATGAACTTTGGGACAGCCTGTGGCGAAGGAGCCAGTAGAGGAAGAACTGGAAGGTCAGAAAGAAAAGGAGAGGACAAGATTAAGTGAGGAAGGATTCTTGAATAAAGGGGCCACCCCTTGGTCCAGACCAATTTGAGACTAAAGGTAAGAGTATCTGTGTAGCTACCAGTAAGTTTATGCCAGGTTGTAGGCTGGGGGGCGGCAGCAGCAAGGCTGACCTGTCAGTCTGGCTCAGTAAGTGCCTCCTAAGTGCCCAGATGGTGCCTGGTGCGTGGAAGGTGCTTAGTAAACATCCACTCATTGAACAGAGTGTGGGTGTCAGAATCATGGTAGCTCCCGTCTGTTGGGAGAATGGGAGGTTGTCTTCTGAAAGGAAAGGGAGGGAGCAGGATGGGAGTTTACTGAGCAGAGAGAGTGGTAGGAGAAAAGGAGGGGACACTCTCTTAAATGCCCAAGGATTGAATTAAAAGGCATGCAAAGGTTGGGGCACCTGGCTAGCTCAGTTGGTGGAGCATGAAACTCTTGATCTCAGGGTTGTGAGTTTGAGTCCCATGGTAGGTGTAGAGATTGCTTAAAAACAAAATCTTTAAAAAAAAAATAAAAATAAAAGGTATGCAAGGGAATGTAAATTGGTGCACCCGCTATGGAAAATGATATAGAGGTTTCTCAAAAAATTAAAAAATAGAGCTACCATATAATCCAACAGTCCTACTTCTGGGTTTATTTCCAAAGGAAATGAAAACAGGATTTCAAAGAGATTATCTGCACGCCCATGTTCATTGCAACATTATTCACAATAGCCAAGATACGGAAACAACCTGTCAGATGAATGGATAAAGAAGATGTGGTGTGTGTGTGTATATATATATATATATACACACACACAATTGGAATATTATTCAGTCAAAAGAAAGAAAGACATCCTGCCATTTGGGACAATGTAGATGGACCCGGAGGTCACGATGCTAAGTGAAATAAACCAGACAAAAACAAATACTGCATGTTATCCCTTATATGTGGAAGCCTAAGAAAAGAAAAAAAAAATCTAACTCCTAGAAACAGAGTAGAAAAGTGGTTGCCAGGGGTTGGGGAATTGAGGAAATAGGGAGAGATTGGTAAAACGGTGCAAACTTTCAGCTATAAGATGAAGGAGTCTGGGCACCTGGGTGGCTCAGTCGGTTAAGCGTCTGCCTTCGGCTCAGGTCATGATCCCAGGGTCCTGGGATCGAGCCCCGCATCGGGCTCCCTGCTCAGCGGGAAGCCTGCTTCTCTCTCTCCCTCTCCCCCGGCTTGTGTTCCTGCTCTCACTGTCTCTGTCAAATAAATAAATAAAATCTTAAAAAAAAAAAAGATAAAGGAGTCTGAGGAGCAAATGTAAAACATAGTGACAACAGTTGATAATACCATATTGTATAATCGAAATTTGCCAAGAGTAGAACTTCAGTGTTCTCACCAAAACAGAAAAGATAAATATCTGAGGTGATGGATATGTCAATTAACTAACCAGGGGAACCCTTTCAGTGTCTAGTATATGAAATCACCATGATGCGTCCACTTTTAAATATCCTACAATTTTAAATGTCAATTATACCTCAAAGCTGAAATTTAAAAGACAAACGCAGAGCATCTAAAAATAAATGAAAGGTGAGTAAACACCAGATGAAATAAATTGCTTATAGCCAGAACAGGAAAGAGCAGATGATGGCTTTGAGCAGGCAGGGTGGACCTCCCTTGCAAGGTCCAAATGCACTAGACCTTGGATGAAGGGAAATTGTGGTGTGAGCCTGCCCTAGCATATAACGGGGTGGCAAACAAGAGATCCTGCCTCTCCACTCTGTGCCCTTCTGCCTGTGTTTTTCATCTATTCAATGAAGGCAGGAATTATTTTTCCCTTTTCCAAGGCTATGACTAAGTATTAAGAGTAAAGCCAAGATGGCTCAGATCCATATCCTCAGGGGTTCTAAATCGGAGATTCCAGAAAGGAAACCATAAGTGGCTTACCCAAATGCCCAGAAACTTAAATAAGGTTCCCTCCAGTGTGATTCTCCTGCTGCCAGGATTCCAATGCTCTCCTCTATCCCTGTAGAGGGATAACCAGGACCGCAGGGTCTGTAACTAGGATCCCAGGGTCTACACAGAGTAGAGTGGCAAGAGCATAGGAGTTTGGTTTCCAAATGCTGCTTTTTTTTTTTTAAGTTTTCTAAAAATGACTTACTTGTTGTATTGCAAAGCACACACATGGTATAAAAGTACACAGAGTTCAAAAAGATGCACAGTAAATGGTCTCCTCCCTCCATGTCCCTTGGCCACTGTGTCCCAGGACAATGCCAGCAGCAGTCTCTTGCATATCCTTCCAGATCCAGTCACTGCATTTGCAAATAGACACGTGCGTATTTATTATATTGACCACAAATGCTATCTACATACTATACACTCATGTGGACTCGCCCTTTTTTATTGACTAGATTTATCCTGGAACTCCACATCAGTGCAGGCAGAGCTACCTCGTCTTTTTTAATAGCTACAGAGCATTCCTCATGTGGAAGGATCCTTTATTTAACTATTTGTCCTTACTTCTGGGCATCTGGGTTTGTTTGCTATGTGTTGCTTCTACCAACTGCCATAGTAAATAAACTTTTTACACACTTTATTTTGCACATTTACAATTATACCTGTAGAATACTTAAATGGAGAACAGTGGGGTCAAAGTGTGTGATCTTTCACATTTCAATCGATGCTCTGCCAAGTGTGGGGGTTTTGGTGTCAGCTCCAGCCAAGGGTGATCCCACCTGCCCCGGCTGGGGCTATCTGCTGCCCCCAGAGCTCCGGGGCTGAGACAGCACTCTACATTTCGGCAGAGGAGGAGGATGTGGGAGAGGTGTGAGGTCACCACATCCACTGGGTATCGCTCTAATTCTTTTCCTCGAATTTTCCTACTGGGAGTCTGACCAGCCTCTGACACGAGCCCACAGCCGCGGGTACTGCCTTGATCAGCCACTGGCCATCTCTTCCGCTGCTCGGCACAGCCCTCTTGTCAGTTCCCCACTACCGACTGCACCTGTCCGCACTGAGGGGCCCACTCTGGGCACCCAAGGGCACCTCTGCACCCCCAAGACCCAGCCGGCCACAGTGGGCCTCACATCAGGGTGAGGGGGTCCCACAGCCCACTGGAGGGAGTCTATACATCTTCAGAAGGGTAAACTCCAATTCCCAGATCCAGACCTCCAGGAACCCAATGCCTCAGTTAGGCCCCAACCAGCAAGAAAAACTGCCTTTTTTTTTTTTTAGGTTTTATTTATTTATTTGACAGAGAGAGAGAGCACACAAGCAGGGGGAGCGGCAGAGGCAGAGGGAGAAGCAGGCTCCCCGTGGAGCAGGGAGCCCGACCCGGGACTCCATCCCAGGACCCTGGGATCAGGACCCGAGCCCGAAGGCAGACGCTCAGCCGTGGAAGGCTAGTCCACTGAAAGGCCGCGGCGGAGGTGGAGGGACAGGGGCGGCTTCCGGGGCAGTTGCTCAAAGCAGAGGGTCAGCGCTCTGGGCAGGGGGAGGGGAAGGAAGGGTGCAAGGCAGCAGTGAGCACCCCACTGGCCTTGAGAGGAATTCACAGCCTCAACTCCAGGGCACCCAGCTGGTCCCTGAGCCCAGAGGCCTGGGGTGTCTGCCTTTGTCTTCTCAGTTCCCCACTGCACCAGTGGCCAGGCCTGTCCCCCAGGAGACAGAGCCTGGGGGACAACCATCCTACTCCAAGCAGGGGCCCAGAAAGGCTCTCATTCCCACCTCCCCAGCACCAATCCGCTTCTGCTCTCCAGGGGCTCCTCCCCTCCCCCTCCTCTCCCTCTGGACTGTTACCCTACCCTCTACTTCACAGAGGAAAACAGACCTCCCCAGGGCACTCTCCCAGCCTGATTTATATCCAGCCAAGTCCCTAGCTCCCCTTCAAGGTTCCAGGGGAAGCTGGAATCATTTCTAAAACAACACCCTTTCTCCTGAGCCCTCCCCACCCTGCTGGGGGCCCACTGCAATGATCTCCCTCAGCCACACCTTCCATTTCAATACCTCCTCTTTTCTATTATCCTTCACTGGAGCAAGCTTCTGGAATCCTTGAGAAAAGATGTGCCAGTCCCTCTCAGGCCCTGCAGGGGCCTCCAGCCCCACGCTCTGGGGGGACCCCATACACCCCCTTGGTTGCTAGCCCAAAGGACACTTTAGATCTTATCTTTCTGGACCTCTCTGTGGCTTCTTTCTCTTGACCGCATCTTCTCCCCAGCCTTCTTCCTCCTCCCTTCCATCCTCTGCTGGGATCTGTACGCATACTCACCCATATGTGTTGTGATTGGTGTTTTAGGGGCAAAGAAGAGCACTCAACCCATTCTAGGGATAACAGGAGGACTCCTGGAAGAGATGGTTGAGTCCCGAGAGTTGACCAGGAGGCCAGGGATGGGGGAGGTCATCTCAGGCAGGGGGCCTACTGGGAAAAGGCCAACAGTCCAGTTGGCTAAATCCTGGAGGTCTTAGCGGGGCACAGGACCATGAGTAGGATGAGGGCAAATGAGGCAGTTGGATGCAAAATTTAAGGCCAAACTCGGTAATCAACATGATACTATAATGCAAGATTTAAAAATCAAAATTAATATGAGAAAATACATGAACAGGGGTACCTGGGTGGCTTAGTCACTTAAGCATCTGCCTTCGGCTCAGGTTATGATCCCAGGGTCCTGGGACGGAGCCCTGCATTGGGCTCCCTGCTCAGCAATGAGCTTCTTGAGGTTATGCAGAATTTATCCTAAAAGGATTCATCCTTTTATTGGTGCTCAGTAAATACTGATTCCATGAATGATGCCCACATGCCATAGGGCTACTGGAGGAACCTCATGACTAGCCATGGAGATCCCAGAACTCCAACCGGTGTTCCAGAGACTATGGAGATCCCAGATACTCCAGCTGTCTCCAGGTCCTAGAGTCTAACCCCAGCCCATGGCCACCTTGTCGGACCAGGGGCACCCTTCCCAGCCAGGTCCTCTCTCTCCTGAATCTCCACTGTCCCCCACTTGGCCTCAGCCTCTGTCCCCATCCAATCCTCTGGTTGTCCTCCTGGCTCTAGGGCCCTGCCCTGTGCAAAGGATTGAAAGGTAAGGTTGAAAGTAGATGAGGGTCTAGACCTCAGCTTTGTAGATTTGGAAACCTGAACTTTAAAGAGATAATTTATACCTCACACTTAAAAAAAAAGTGTTGGTGAGGATACGGGGAAACTGGAACCCTTGTGCACTGTTGATGGAAATGTAAAATGGTGCAGCTGCTATGGAAAACAGTATGATGATTTCCTCAAAATATTAAAATAGAGGTGCACCTGGGTGGCTAAGTTGGTGAAGGGGCTGCCTTCGGCTCAGGTCATGATCCCAGAGTCCTGGGATCGAGCCCCGCATCGGGCTCCTTGCTCAGCAGAGAGCCTGCTTCTCCCTCTCCTTATGCCTGCTGCTCCGCTCCCCCTGCTTATGCTCTCTCTCTGTGTCAAATAAATAAAATCTTTTTTAAAAATTAAAATAGAATTACCATATGATCCAGCAATACCACTTCTGGGTATATATCCAAAAGAATTGAAAGCAGGGTCTCAAAGACATTTGCACACTCATGTTCAACCAAAAGGTCCCCAATGTCCCATCAACAAGTGAATGGATAGGGGCACCTAGGTGGCTTAGTCGGTTAAGTGTCTGATTTTGGCTCAGGTCATGATCTCAGGGGCCTGAGCAGGGACTCCCACTCAGCAGGGAGTCTGTTTGTTCCTTTCCCTCTGCCCCTCCCCCTGCTCATGCTCTCTCTCTCAAATAAAATGTTAAAAAAAATTTTAAGTGAATGGATAAACAAAATGTGATATATGGAGAGATATATACACACAATGGAATATTACTGAGGCTTAAAAAAGAAATTCTTTTTTTTTAAAGATTTTATTTATTTACTTGAGACGAGAGAGAGAGAGAGAGTGCACAGAGGCAGAGAGAGAAGCAGAGTCCCTGCTCAGCAGGGAGCCCAAAGCCGGGCTCCAATCCCAGGACCCCGGGATCAGGACCTGAGCCGAAGGCAGACACTTAACCAACTGAGCCACCCAGGTGCCCCAAGAAAGGAAATTCTAACACATGCTACAATATGATGAGTGTTGGAGACATTATGTTAAGTGAAATAGGAGAGTCACAAAAAGACAAATATTGTATACTTTCACTTCATGAGTTACCCAGAGTAAACTCATAGAAACAGAAAATAGAATGGCGGTTGCCAGAGGCTGGGAAATGGCGGGGGGGGGGGCGGGGGGAATGAAGAGTTATTGTTTAATGAGTATAGCATTTCAGTTTTGCAGGATAAAAAAGTTCCAGGGCTTAGATGCACAACAGTGTGAATATACTTAACACTACTGAACTGTATACTTAATGTTTAAGATGGTAAATTCTATTTCAGGTTTATTTTATCACAATTTTTAAAAAGATAATTTAATTTTTTAAATAAGAAATACATTCAAGAAACCAAACAATATAAAAGGATAGATGGTAAAAAGTATCTCTTGCACTCCTGTCTCCCATTTTCCTGGTTCCTATTCCTTTACCCTGCACAGGTAACTGCTTTTTAAAATGTGTTAACCGGGCACCTGGGTGGCTCAGTCATTAGGCGTCTGCCTTCAGCTCAGGTCATGATCCCACGGTCCTAGGATCAAGCCGCATCCGGCGCCTGCTTGGCAGGAAGCCTGCTTCTCCCTCTCCTGCTCCCCCTGCTTGTCTCCCCTCTCTCGCTATGTCCCTCACTGTCAAATAAATAAATAAAATCTTTAAAAAATAATAAAAAATAAAATGTGTCAGCCATAAAGGACAAAAACCATATACTCATCTCAACAGATGCAGGAAAAGCATTTTACAAAATCCAACACCCTTTCTTGATAAAAACACTCAACAAAGAAATAGAATGTTACCTCCTCAGTCTGATAAAGGGCATCTACAAGATTTCCACAGCTAACATCACACTCAATGGTGAAAGACTGAAAGCTTTTCCCCTTAAGATAAACAAGACTGGGGCGCCTGGGTGGCTCAGTTGGTTAAGCGACTGCCTTCAGCTCAGGTCATGATCCTGGAGTCCCGGGATCGAGTCCCACATCAGGCTCCCGGCTCAGTGGGGAGTCTGCTTCTCCCTCTGACCCTCCCCCTCTCATGCTCTCTGTCTCCCATTCTCTCTCTCTCAGATAAATAAATAAAATCTTTAAAAAAAAAAAGATAAACAAGACAAGGATGTCTACTCTCACCACTTCTCTTCAACATTGTACTGGAGGTTCTATCCAGGATAATGGGGGTGGGGAAGGCATCTGGTTTGAAAAGGAAGAAGTAAAACTATCTCTACTTGCAGATGAGATTATCTGATATATAGGAAATCCAACAGGATTCCCCCCAAAACTATTAGAGCTAACAAAAAGTTCAGCAAGACTATAGGATAAAAGTGTGCGAAAATCAATTTTACTTCTATAAAATAGCAATGAACAATCAAAAATGGAATTAACCATTTTTTGAGAGAGAGGGTGCATGTGTGTGGGCAGGGTGGAGGGGCAGAGGGAAAAGGAGAGAATCTTAAGCAGGCTCTATGCTGAGTGAGGAGCCTAACACAGGTTTCAATATCACGACCCTGAGATTATGACCTAAGCCGAAATCAAGAGTCAGATGCTTGGGGCACCTGAGTGGCTCAGTCTGTTAGGCATCTGCCTTCTGCTCAGGTCATGATCTCAGGGTCCTGGGATCAAGCTCCGTGTTGGGTTCCTTGCTCAGTGGGGAGCCTGCTTCTACCTCTGCCTCCTCCCTACTGCTCATGCTCTGTCTCTCCCTCTCTGTCAAATAAATAAAGTCTTAAAAAAAAAAGAGAGAGATGTTTAACCAACTGAGCCACCCGGGTGCCCCAATCAAAAATGGAACTAAGAAAACAATTCTGTTGGGGCGCCTGGGTGGCTCAGTCGTTAGGCGTCTACCTTCAGCTCAGGTCATGATCCCAGGGTCCTGGGATCGAGTCCCGCGTCGGGCTCCCTGCTCTGCGGGAAGCCTGCTTCTCCCTCTCCCACTCCCCCTGCTTCTGTTCCCTCTCTCGCTGTGTCTCTCTCTGTCAAATAAATAAATAAAATCTTTAAAAATAAAAAAAAGAAAACAATTCTGTTTACACTGGCATCAAAAAAATAAAACACTTAGGAATAAGTTTAACAAAAGTAGTATAAGATCATACACTGAAATCTACAAAGCAACATTAAAAGAAATCCTGTGTTTGTCAATTGGAAGACTTAATTTTATGAAGATGGCAATACTTCCCAAATAGATATACAGATTCAACACAATCCCTATCAAAATTCCAGCTATTAAAAAAAAAATTCCAGGGCGCCTGGGTGGCTCAGCAGTTAAGCGTCTGCCTTCGGCTCAGGTCATGATCCCGGGGTCCTGGGATCGATTCCCACATCGGGCTCCCTGCTCGGCGGGAAGCCTGCTTCTCCCTCTCCCACTCCCCCTGCTTGTGTTCCCTCTCTCGCTGTGTCTCTCTCTGTCAAATAAATACATAAAATCTTTAAAAAAAAATTCCAGCTATTTTTGCAGAAACTGACAAGCTGATCCCCAAATTCATGTGAACATGCAAGACCCAGGATAAGCCACACAGTGGGGGAAAAGAACAAAGTCTGAGGACACTCTTTCTTACCTCAAAACTGACCCCAAAGCTGTGGTAATCAAGACAGTGTGGTACTGGCATCAAGACTGACATACAGATCAATGGAATAGATTGGAAAGTCCAAAAATAAACCCATGCATTTATGGTCAACTGATCCTAACAAAAGTGCCAAGACAACTCAGCGGGGAAAGACTCTCTTCAACAAATAGTTCAGGGACAACTGGACGACCACATGCAAAAGAGTGAGACTGGACCCTATCTCACACCGTTTACAAAAAATAACTCAAAATGGATCAATGACCTAAATATAAGCACTAAAACTATCAAACTCTTACAAGAAAGCATAAGCATAAGTCTTTCTGATCTTAGAGGAGGCAATGATTTCCTAGATACAACACCAAAGATATAAGCAACAAAAGAAGAAATAGATACACTGGACTTCAACAAAAGAAAAAAAGAGAGAATTTCGGGGCACCTGGCTGGCTCAGTCTGTAGAACATGCAATTCTTTTTTTTTTTTTAAAGATTTTATTTATTTA
Organism: Mirounga leonina; assembly: GCF_011800145.1. Taxonomy (NCBI): domain Eukaryota; kingdom Metazoa; phylum Chordata; class Mammalia; order Carnivora; family Phocidae; genus Mirounga; species Mirounga leonina. Next base: position 7,833,017 of record NW_023270377.1, on the reverse strand, counting down.
TTTGAGAGAGAGAATGAGAGAGAGAGAGCACATGAGAGGGGGGAGGGTCAGAGGGAGAAGCAGACCCCCTGCTGAGCAAGGAGCCCGATATGGGACTCGATCCCGGGACTCCAAGACCATGACCTGAGCCGAAGGCAGTCGCCTAACCAACTGAGCCACTCAGGTGCCCCATGCAATTCTTTTTTTTGAAAGATTTTATTTATTTATTTGAGAGAGAAAATGAGAGACAGAGAGCAAGAGAGGGAAGAGGGTCAGAGGGAGAAGCAGACCCCCGCTGAGCAGGGAGCCCAATGTGGGACTCGATCCCAGGACTCCAGGATCATGACCTGAGCTGAAGGCAGTCGCTTAACCAACTGAGCCACCCAGGCGCCCAGAACATGCAATTCTTGATCTCAGGGTCATGAGTTTGAGCCCCACGTTGGGTGTAGAGATTACTTAAAAAGAAAAAGAGGTATTTATCTATGCTACAACATGGATGAACTTTGAAAACATTATGCTAAGTGAAAGAAGCCAGATGCAAAATACCACATATTTTATGACTCCATTTATATGAAATATACAAAATCAGCAAATCTTTTTTTTTTTAAGATTTATCTATTTTTAGAGAGAGAGAGAGTGCGAGTGCATATGAGCTGGAGGAGAGTTAGAGAGGGAGGAGAGAGAGAATCTCAAGCAGACTCACCACTGAGCAGGGAGCCCAACACAGGGCTCGATCCCACAACTCCAAGATCATGACCTGAGCCAAAACCAAGAGTTGGACGCTCAACCAACTGAGCCACCCAGGGGCCCCATCAAATCTTTTTTTTTAAACATGTATTTAAGTAATCTCTACACCCAACATGGGGCTCAAACTCACAAACCCCAGATCAAGAGGTGCAAGATCCCCCAACTGAGTCAGCCAGGTGTCCCCAAAATCAGCAAATCTTTAAAGACAGAAAGGAGATTAGTGGCTTCCAGGGACTAGGGGAAGGGGGATATGGGGAGTGACTGCTAATGGGGATGGGGTCTCTTTTTGAGGTCATGAAAACATTCTATAAGTAGATAGTTGTGATGTGAATATATAAAAACAAAAAACAAAAAAAACCCACAATGAATTGTATACCTTAAAAGGGTGAATATTATGGTATGTGAATTATATCACAATAAAAAAAATTCCACATAAGAATATATTTAACCTTCAAGGAGAAATACAGCTCTCACTGGACCAGGACTGTATTATGTCAACCAACAATGGAAGCTGAATCAGAAAGGAGCTGGGCAAACATGGAAGGCCAGCTGACTCTTTTCACAATATATCTAGATTCCTAACCCTCCTCATCATGTCGGCATTTCCATGACAGTAAGATCCATTCCCAGCTCCCCAACTCTGCTCTCTAGCCCCACGGGCTTTCTCTGAAATCTCCAGACTCACCCAGCCACACTCTCAATTCCTGGTCCAGGTCTGGTTCCTCTTTGTCTGGGGACATGAGCATGAGCCTTTGATTCATGTTGCCTCCGCTGAGATCACCAGCATCTCCAGAGCTCCCACAGGGTGCTGGGCCTAGCTTGATGCGTGACAGAGCAGGAGCTCAGCAAATGTTTCTGGAGTGAATTGGAGTTAGGAAGAGCCTCGTTGAGGGGATGTCATCTAGACTGAGACCTTAAGGGCCGGTGGGATCTGTCAGCCAGGTGGGTGAGGGGAGAGTGCCCTCGGCAGGCCAACAGCATGTGCAAAGGCCCTGGAGAAAGAGAGCTGGTGCCGTGCTGAGGACTCAAGGGGGACTGAGGGGCTTGAAGACTCCTGAGCAAGAGGAGAGGAAGAAAACCTACAGCAGATGGGGCTAGAGAGGCAGATCGGGATTAGACACCTTTCATTGCAAGCAGCTGCTCAAAACTGTTTAAACATCCAAGGGATTCGTTGGCTCTCAGCACTGCGAAGTCCCGGGTGCCCCGATTCTCAGCCACTTCAGGGCTAGCTTGATCCAGCAGCTCAAAAATGGCACCCCGTACCTGCTTTTTTGTCTTTCTTTCCTCACCATTCCATGTCAGCTTTCATCATGGTGGTAGCTTTCATCACGGTGGCAAAACGTCTTTTGCTGCAGTCAAGCGATGAACCTCATGGCTATACACCCTAGGGTCCAGAGGGAGCTAGAAAACATTTTTTTCCAGCAGCCCCCGCCAAAAAAAGGCATCTTCATTGGCCTGGGATTGGAGGCCCACCCTGTGGCCCAGTAATGGGATGATGCTGATCGGTGTGCGTCTGAGCCACCTGTCCCAGTCCCAGGCCCAGGTGGGTCAGCACTTGGGCCAGTGGGTACCCTCAAAAGTGAACAGGGAACTAAGACAACAGAGAAGGGTCATGGGAGACAACCACAGTAGCCGAAAACTCAAATTATTTTCATTTACTAATCTATGTGGGGTATTCTCTATTTTGAGGGATTGTAAAGAACCAAGAGGTTTAAATGTAACAGTAAAATGCTACCATCATCACTGGGGTGCTGCGGCTGGTGTGACCCCGGGAAGAATGCCCCCTGGGACTGTTTTCTCTTCAGGGAAAGGAAGGGCTAGGTCACCCGGCCATCGGAGCGGAGCTTCCCACTCTCCAAGGTCCTGCTCTCCGAAGGGAGGTGCAGTGGCCTGATGTGGCCAGCAGGTGGCAGCGCCAAGGCACTCCTGGTTCGGGCCAAGCCTTTCTTGGTAAGAGACAGCGGCTGGCTTCTCCAGCCAGATCCTATAGCTGCTGTGCTTTCTTGGGAACCACGACTTTTGGGTGGCAACAGGGCCAACTCCATGGGTATGTGACCCATATTTTGAAGGGCCCTGGGATTGGCTCAATGCTCCGCTGTTCCTGTCTTGAAACCTTAACAACTGTTGAACAGGAGTCCTGCATTTTCATTTTGCGCTTGTCCCCATAATTACGGTGCTGGGTGGCAGAACTCATACTGCCTCGGGGATCCCTATCACTGCTATTTCTCAGAAACGTGCTGGGCCCTTCCCTTTGCTGGGCCTTTCCTCAGCCTTCCTGGGGCTCCTGATCATGCTTGTCTCCAGCAGCTCACTGTCTATTGGGAAGCCTAGAAAGGACGAGAACCCTACAGGGGGAGGATGGGAACCCTATTGGGGAGGATGGGAACGCTATAGGGGGAAAAAGTAATCCCTCTGGTGAGCTCATCCATGGCCTCGTGGTTGTTACATCTGCTGGAAACCTTCTGGGTCTTACCTTACTTGACCCTTTGGAATTTGACACTCAATCCTTCTATTCCACAGAGTCTCGAGACTAGCTGCTTCTCCCCTGGACCACCTTCTCACTGCTTCACAGCCATCAGTGTCCCCTGGGCTTCCTTCCATTTTTTTAAAAAGTCAACTACTGAGGTGTAATTTACATACAGTAAAACTCAACCTTTTGGGGTGTACAGTTCAATGAGCTTTAGTAAACATGTACAGTCATGGTATAATCCAGAAAGAATACTGCCAGCCCCCCCAAAGTTTCCCTTATGCTCTTTTGTAGTCCGTCCCCTGTCACTCCCAGCCCCCATGACCCCTGATCCACTCTGTCTCTATGGTTTTGCCTTTCCAGGTCATAGAAATGGAACCATACAGCAAGTAGCCTTTGGGGCCTGGCTTCTTTCACTTACCATCAGGCCACTCCCACATGAATATTATTTTTTGGTGTTCCAGGCACAGCCCTGGCTGAAAGCACCAGTCTCTGCTGATGACACCCACCGCTTACCACTGAGACCCCTCAGGATCCCTCAAACCAGCTCCTCTGCCCTCATTCTCTCTATTGGTCATCAAGCTAGAAGTCTGGGAGGCATCCTTGACTTCGTCTGGCATCCCTCCATATCCAGAAGTAACCCTCCTCCATCCCCTCCCGCACTGCCTCGGTTCAGGCCCCCCCACCCACATCCCTGCAGGAGTCTCCAGGCTGGTCCCCCTGCCTTCCCGCCCTGGCCCTGCCCCAGCCCAGTCAGCCAGTATCAACCCCCCAACACTGCAAGTGCCTGGGGGGCGCAGTTGGCCAAACTGGCCTCTGCCTGTCTCTCTGGCCTCACCTCCCTCCGCCTCCCCTCCTCAGAGCCCTGCACTTCCGCCAAACAGCGGGTGCTGTTTTTCCTGAGCCAGAGTCAAGACTATTGAACAACTTCACAGACACTGACAGTGAACTTGATGAAATGACACTGTTGCTGAGTAAGCGGCACCCAAGTAAAATAGTTCAAAATGTCTACTGGTCATTTCCAAGAAACTTAAGTGTAAAAAGCAAAGTGCAAACGGGATCTAGAATAGGCTCCCTCTCGTGTAAAGAAGGGGAGCCAGAGAATATACACGTGCAAAAAGAAATACAGTACGAATAAAGCGGACACTGAGATTGGTTACTGGGTGGACGACCGGGGTAAGAAGACCAGAGAATGGGAGGCATGGGGAAGCCACACTTCTCTGGATACAGCTGTATAGTTCTGACTTTTAGAATCATGACTAGATTTTATACTTCTGAACACATTTGTTAATCCACAAGGAATTGGGGAAGAGGGGGAGTGGAGATGACCCGGAGAGGACTATGAACAGGAACAAATGACCCTAAGTGTACTACAAATGAATAATAACCCAAGGACACTGGGAGCACTCACCTAAGCAACTTTAGAAGAGAGTATTTTGACCATACACTCTAAGACTAAAGGAGAAAAACTGTACAATATTGTACTCTAAGTAGTAGGCTTATTTTTCAGAGAAGTGTGTGTCAGAAATTCAAAAAACACTGGGGGCACCCAGCTGGCTCAGTAGGGAGAGCATGCAATTCTTGATCTTGGGGTTGTAAGTCTGAGCCCCACGTTGGGTATAGAGATTACTTAAAAATAAAATCTTTTAGCGACATCTGGGTGGATCAGTGGGTTAAGCATATGACTTTTTTTTTTTTTTAAAGATTTTATTTATTTATTTTTAGAGAGAGAGAGAGAGAACACATGAGAGGGGGGAGGGTCAGAGGGAGAAGCAGACTCCCTGCCGAGCAGGGAGCCCGACGCGGGACTCGATCCCAGGACTCGATCCCGGGACTCCAGGATCACGACCTGAGCCAAAGGCAGTTGCTTAACCAACTGAGCCACCCAGGCGCCCCAGCATATGACTCTTGATTTTGGCTCAAGTCAGGATCTCAGGGTCCTCGGATAGAGCCCCCTCGGGCTCTGCACTCTAAGCTCTGCTTGTCTCTCTCCCTCCTTTCTGCACCTCCCCCAATCTCTCTCATGTGCACTCTCTCTAATAAATAAAATCTTTTAAAAATAAAATCTTAAAAAAATAAATGCAGAAAATATGCGTATTCTAGCATTAAACAGGTAAATAAATACACTGTGATGAAAGCCAGATTTCTCACTATCAGAAAAATCAGTTATAAATACAGAAAGGGGTCAGCTAGAATAAACAGTGTGGTCTTGGACCGGAAGTAGAGGCATCGTTGTGAACTCATGGTTTTCGAAATACAAATATGTCCGAACAGCTTGTGGTAGGTATCCATGCGTATGTACGTACATTTCCTGACTGTCCAGTGAGAGGGTCTGAAAGTCCTAACGCCCAGCACCAACGATGTCACCCAGCACCCAGGTCTTGGTGTCTCATGCCATTCTGCAATGAAAAGCACCACGGCTTCTTGGAGAATAGCCATATCTTCAGGGCTGTGGCAAGGAAGTTACAAGATGAGCCTCCCACATCTTGTGGTGCTAGAAGGTAAGGAAGGGTTCAAATCCTAACGGGGACATGTGGACCCATATCAGTGGACACAGGAGGCAAACTTGAATGGGCTCCCATGCCAAATCTGGGACAACCTGACAGACAAAATAAATAATGATCATAATGGATTATAATCCATAGAAGAAGCTATAGAATAAAACAAGAATCTGTGAGTCCACACGGATATAAATACTTGAATGAATGAAGAAAAAAAAAAGGTGAAGGGAAAAGTCTTCCCCACAGAATTCCAACCAATCAGGGTGCCTGGGTGGCTCAGTCATTAAGCGTCTGCCTTCGGGTCAGGTCATGATCCCAGGGTCCTGGGATCGAGCCCCACATCGGGCTCCCTGCTCGGCGGGGAGCCTGCTTCTCCCTCTCGCACTCTCCCTGCTTGTGTTCCTCCTCTCGCTATCTCTCTGTCAAATAAATAAATAAAATCTTAAAATAAAAAAAAAGAATTCCAACCAATCAATGTAGAATGAGGAAAACTGAAAACTGCCATTTGGCAGATACCCAGTAATAATTGTTTCAGGAAAAAATCAGCAATAGATGCTAAAATTACTAGGGAAAAGTAGGATGAGGAACAGGATATTTAGAGAGTCTCTTAGGATCTCTCTTTGAGAGAACTTACAAACAAGTAATATTACAGTGAAGGAACCTGACAGAAACCATCTTAAGCATAAATGACTGGGGAGGTGGTCACTCCAAGGTGGGCCAGGAGAGGCTTCTCTGAGGAGGCAACATTGAAGCTCTGACCTGGGTGGTCAGAAGACTTGGAGGGGAATATTCCAGAAACAGCTCTGTCCAAGGACTCAAGGCACAGAAAGAAGGCAAGTGTCAGGTATACAGTGAAGAGTAAAGTAGATAAGAGATCAGGGAGACAGGAGACCTCCTATTACACATGGCTTTGTAGTCCCATGGTAGGTAAGGAGTTCAGGCTTTGTTTTTGTTTTTGTTTTTGTTTTCTGTTTCTTTTTTTTTTTAATAACTGTGTAAACTACACATAACCTTGACCATCTTGATTATTTTTAAGTGTATAGTTCAATGGTATGAAATATATTCATAACGGTATGCAACTACCACCACCATCCATCTCCAGAACTCTTTTCATTTTGTAAAGCTAAAACCATACCCATTACACATGAAGTTCCCATTTCCCCTCCCATGCACCTGGCAACCACCATTCTACTTTCTGTTTCTACGATTCGGACTATGCTAAGTATCTCATATAAATGGAATCATCCTGTATTTGTTCGTTTGTTTTGTGACTGCTTATTTCACTTAGCATGATGTTCTCAAGGTTCATCCATTTTGTAGCATGTGTCAGAATTTCCTCCTTTTTAAAGGCTGAATAATATTCCACTATATGTATATGCCACATGTTGCTTATCCATTCATCCACTAAGAGACCCTTGGGTTGTGTCCATGTTTTAGCTCTTGTGAACAAGGGTATACAAATATCTCTTCAAGATCCTGATTTCAATTCTTCTGGGTATACACCCAGAAGTGGAATTGCTGGATCATATGGTAATTCTACTTGTAGGTTTTGAGGAATCACCATACTGTTCTCCACTGTGGCTGCACTATTTTATAGTCCCACCAACAGGGCACAAGAGTTCCAATTTCCCCACAGCCTGTCCAACACTTGTCTTCTGTTTGTTGTGTGATTGCGGCCACCTAATGAGTCTGAGGAGGTATCTCATTTGCATATCCCTACTGATCAGTGATGCTGAGCATCTTTTCATGTGCTTATTTTGTATTTGTTCATCTTTGGAGAAATGCCTATTCAAGTCCTTTGCCCATTTTTAAATTGGGTTGTTTGGTTTTTTGTTGCTGAGTTAGAGGAGTTGGGGTTTTATTATAAATGATGAAATAGCCAAGAATGTTAAGCCGGGGAGTAATGTGTCCTAATTTGAGTTTTTTGTTTTGCCCTATTTTTTGGTCACTCTGTTGGGTGGAGAATGCTTTGAAGGCAAAGAGTTGTAGATGGAGACACTAGAAACAGGGAGGCCATTTTGGGGTTTTTGTAGAAGTTCAAGCAAGAGATGATGGTGGTCCCAGCTAGCGGAGTGTTCACTACAAATGGGATTGTAGAGAAGGGGGAAGATTTGAAACCTTAGTTAAGTAGTATAATCAACAAGATTTTGCAACTAAATAGAAATGGGAAATGAGTAAGAAGAAGGAGTCCAAGATGACTGCCAGGGTTCTGGCTTGAGACAGAACTGGGTAGATGATGGTACCATTCACTAAAATAAGAAAACCAGGGGAGAATTGGTTTAGGAGCTGGGGAGAGAAATGATGAATTCAATCGTCAACACCACACATTGAAATGGCCTGTGGGACATCCCAATGGAGAGGTCCAGCAGCTTCCAGGCTGGCATTTAGAAGGAAGAGCTGGGGCACCTGGGTGGTTCAGTCAGTTGAGCAGCTGACTCTTGGTTTCAGCTCAGGTCACAATCTTGGGGTTGTGAGATCAAGCCCTGCATCAGGTTCTGCACTCAGCATGAGGTCTGCTTGAGATTCTCTCTCCTCCCTCTGCCCCCCCCCTGCCTGCTCACTCTCTCTTCTCTCAAATAAACCTAAAAAAAAAAAAAGAAGAAGAAGAAGGAAGAGTGGGGCTCGAGATTCCACAACGGAAGCCTTGCACATAATAATTAAGTCATGGGACTAGATGGTTCCAAGGGAACTTCCTGAAAGTGTAATAAAAACATAGGTGTAGGGGCGCCTGGGTGGCTCAGTCGTTAAGCGTCTGCCTTTGGCTCAGGTCATGATCCCAGGGTCCTGGGATCGAGCCCCGCATCAGGCTCCCTGCTCTGCGGGAAGCCTGCTTCTCCCTCTCCCACTCCCCCTGCTTCTGTTCCCTCTCTTGCTGTGTCTCTCTCTGTCAAATAAATAAATAAAATCTAAAAAAAAAAAAAAAGCAACAACACAGGTGTAGGTACACATGTACGTAATTATTGGAAGAAGGTTGGTATCTTTTAACCACTGCTTGAAGAGAGCCCTGACTGACCTCCCCTGTCCTCTTCTCCTCAAAAAGGTTAAAAGTCACTGGTAGGGGCCCCTGGGTGGCTCAGCCAGTTAACTGTCTGCCTTCGGCTCAGGCATGATCTCAGGGTCCTAGGACGGAGCCCCACATCGCACTCCCCACTGAGCAGGTAAGTTATAGGGAGAAAAAGTCATTGGAGGAAAATCAACATTCAAGGAGGAGGAGAGGGTCTGAAAAGCATTCAGAGAGGAAGGAGAAAAATGGGCATGAGATTTCAAGGGGAGGGAAGAGGTGGGCAGTGGCATCATATGCTGCAGAGATTAAGGTCAGCTCTAAAAGCGGGGCTTCTTCACACTCATTAATGGTCCCAGAACCTCTGCCCAAAAAGGCTGTCCTGAGTGTCATCAGATGCACTCTGCCTCTCCTTCCCTGGACAGCAGGGATTTTCTCTGGCCTTCTCAGAACATGGCAGAACAGAAAAGGGATCCCACACCTGGAAATCACCTATGGCTTATTTGATGCCAAGAGAACTCACCCTGGTTGGCAAAGGCCCATCAGTACACACCTGATGCAAGCAAATAAACTCAACTTGAGCTTGGAAGACTGACAGATATTTAGGATTTCCCTGTTTTTGTTTTTGTTTTTTTTAAAGATTTTATTTATTTATCTGAGACAGAGAGAATGAGAGAGACAGAGAGCACGTGAGAGGGGGGAGGGTCAGAGGGAGAAGCAGGCTCCCTGCCGAGCAGGGAGCCCGATGCGGGACTCGATCCCGGGACTCCAGGATCATGACCTGAGCCAAAGGCAGTCGCTTAACCAACTGAGCCACCCAGGCGCCCCCTGTTTTTGTTTTTAAGATTTTATTTTTTTATTTTTTAAGTAATCTCTACACTGAACATGGGGCTCGAACTTACAACCCCCGAGATGAAGAGTTGCATGCTCGACTCACTGTGCCAGCCAGGTGCCCCAGGATTTCACTGTTAAGTGGGGGAGAAGGGGAGGGGGGAGCAGATTACAAAATGATCCAGACTTAATGCACTCAACCATATAAAATAATACACAGGAAATTGAAAGAAACAAACATACCTAAATATTTATAGGGGTAACCTCTGGTTGTTGAGATTATAGATTTTCCCCTCTATTTCTTTATAGTTTCCAAATGTTCTACAATAAGTATATATCACTTCTATAATTGGACTGATTTTTCAAGATACAGTTTCTGCAACAGTGAGAGTCCTGTCCCAGTTTCACAGTGGAAAAACACCTTTTGGGTCACAGAGCTCTTTAAAACCCTGATGGTAGCTATGGGCCTCATTCTGCATCCCCTTGGGGTGGCCCTGATGCCAAGACAATGCCCAACCCTGCCTGTAGGAGGCAGAATGGTTTTGGGGCCAACCACAGTTTATTCTAATGCTAACCAACAATGTTAAAATTTCAAAGAAATGTGTAAATCCAAAATGGAAACACCAAAGAAACCCAGAGGTGAGTATTGGCTATGCTGTCCCCGCTCTGTTGGGGGGTGGAGGGTGGGGTTAAACTGGCCTGAGTCCCAAGATCAGAGCGGCAGGTCTGTCATCTTTGGGGACAGAGCTGCGCTAGGCATCTAAACATCCCATTCATCCAGCTCACTCCCTGGTTCATATCCCTGGCTCATGAGTGCCTTTAGGAAAAACGTGGCTGCTTTTAGGGCAGAGGTTTATCAACTTGAATCACTCTAAAGGCCAGAAAGGCCAAATACAGGAAAAATAAACTGCCAAGGTATAATCAAACTTCATTTCATATGTGATAAATACAAACACGGGACGCCAGAGATTGTACTTTAAATTTGACGTTGAACAAATATAATTTGGAAGTAGAAATAATTATTTAAAGTCTCATAATTTCTTTCTCCTTAGATTTCAAATCTGACACCTGACATTCCCTTCTTAAGCCCCAAGGTCAAGGCTGGGAATCTTGTGCAGCAACCTGCGGCAGAGAATTCATCTCCGAGTCCTTTAACTGGAAGCAATATTTAGTTTTATGTTGTTTCATGACAGAAAAGAGCTGCTCACAAACGTACGTACTTCCAAACATGGACAGAATCTTTGCACAGTGGTTTTTATATTTAGGGTAACTGTTCCCAAGATACTTATAGAATTCTGGGGTCCCGACACCATCATATTTCGTTTTCAGTAGGGTGTTCCCTGCAATTCAAGAACTTCCATTTGTAGCTCTTCGCTCACGTTATTAATGTTGATCGAGAAAGGTGAACTGAACAGAACAACGTCAGCTCGTTTTCATAAAATTTGAAATCAGAGTACCATTTTTGGAATTCAGTCTTCAACTCTTTAATTTGGGAAATATAGTTCTGGCCATCTCTTTCATTTTCAGAAACTAATTTCAGCTTAGGGAAGTGGGCCAGATTGTTCCTTGCCTAATGAGTTTCCCAAAGACACGGTTTTCTTAGGAAGGAGCAAATTGAATCGTACATCTGTGTAACCACTTGTGGGCGTCTTTGCAGAGAAATATCCAACGTGTTTAGGTAAGTCATAATGTCAACCAAAAAGGCTAAATCTTTGACCCAATCTTTGCTAGTAAGCTGAGGAACCGATTTTCCTTTAGAAGACATGAAAAAATCAATTTCTTCCAACAGTTTGAAAAACCACCTGAGCACCATGCCATGACTCAGCCACTTATGTCCCATGGAGCAAGACAGGCTTCCATACTGTGCATCTAACTCGCTGAACAAAGCACTGAACTTTCTGTGGTCTGAGCCATGTGACCGGATCCAGGTTATGCTGTGAATCACTATGTCCATGACATGATCCATTTTTAACTTTTTAGCACAAAGTGATTCCTGGAGAATGAGGCCATGCATGGACTTCAGTTCCATGTCTTTGCAAAGCCCTGACACTTTAGATTTAAGTTTTGTAACAAGTTGTTCAACACCAACCAGCGCCGAATTGCCATCTGTGTTAACACTTACTAATTGTGACCAGTCTACGTTAAATTTTTTAAGGCTTTCCTCAACACAGACAAGAAAGTCATTTCCTGACGTGGCGCCTGTCATGGGAACCATGTCCAAAAGTTCTTCCGTCACATCAAAAGTGCCATCAACACCACGAATAAATACAGCCAACTGGGGGGCATTAGCTCCATCGGCCCCTTCATGAGCCGCAATGGAGAAAGCCACAAATGATTTAGCTTTCTCTTGCAGCTTGTCCTGTAAATTCACTGCCCTGCTGTCAACACGCTGTGAAACAATATTACCACTTAGTCTCAGATTGGCAAAACTTGTCTCTGTTCAGGGCACATAATCTCCGCTGCACTCAACAGACATTCCTTTATAAACTCGCCGTCTGTAAAAGGTTTCGATGCCCGGGCAATTTTCTCACTTAACATATAACTGCATTTCATAGCAGCGTCATTTATTTTATTCACGTTCAAAAGTAAGTCGTGTTGAAATTTCAGTCTTTTTTTCAGTTTGTTAAGTTTTTTATCACGCATCTTTTCGGTATACCCATCATTCCTACTATGGTTTGTTTTATAATGGCGTCTGAGGTCCAAGTCCTTCGACACAGACACACTTTGTTTGCATATTAAACATGTAGGAACATTCTTGACCTCCACAAAGAAATAAGCTCGCTCCCATTCTTCTTGAAACGTGTGGCTTTCTTGTTCTAGCTTTCGTTTTCCCACTTTTGAAGGACACAAACCCATAAGAAATATTAAAATGTCACCTTTACGGTGAGAAAAGTACTACTTTGCAAGAGAAACATAGTGACTATTTTTTCAAAGTGTGTGTTGTTCACTCCTTCAAAGTAGGAGAGAACTGAGCGAATCGTGGGGGCTGTGGGGAACAGCTAAGAAGAAACCTCTGATTCTCCTGTGCAGATGGCCGCAGACACGCAGGAACACAGCCCCAGGGCACTGATTCTCTGAGGCCGCAACAAAAGAAGCTGGAAATCCAGATTTTTATGTGAAACTCCTTGATTCTTAAAAATATCCATAATAAATTGTGGGGTTTTTTCCCTGTGAATACTAGATAAGCTACGACGTCTACCCATCAGATTAGGCAGCTTAGGGACACTGGTTTGGGGTCTCTGATTTAAACCAGACAAAAACTCTACTTGAAGAGAATTAAATATTGAATTCTGAAACCACAGGTTTAAGAAGAGCCTGTCCAAACAGAATCCTAGAAGGTTCCCAAGAAGGGGAGCTAAGCTGATGGATCTCAAAGTGCCATGTTTTTGCAGACTTCATGGTTATAGTTAACTAGGACACTAGTCATTTGCTTAATAGAAGGATGACTTACACATTTCTGATACAGGCAGACATTGTATGGAAGTGTCCCTATCCTCCTGCTAGCCCCTCTCTGGGGAACCCTGTTGACAACCCTGGCAAGTCTCAGTCTACAGAGCTGTAGCATCCCTTACTCCTCCATGTGCTGGGCTTCTCACCTCTCCCTTCTCGGCCTTGGCTTTTCTCTTCAACATGGCCCAGAACTACAGCAAGCCCACCGATCTTTGTTCCTCGCTTCTCGTCCAAGGCTCTCTCTGCATCAGCCTGTGACTTGAAGTCAACATACGCAATCCTACAATTGTGGGGGGGGGGAGAAGAAAGAATAGTCAACATTTAGTACTTTTATTGTCTTCTGAATTAGTAATACACATACAGGATTCAAAATGCAAAAGTTAGAAAAGGATATGGTGAAGTGTGCCTTCTGCCCAATTTCTATCCGTACAGGTAACATGCCATACATATAAAAAGCAAACATACACATATATACACTCTTTTTCAAAGCTTGACTGAGATATAATTTACATATCATAAAATGCATCTATTTAACGTGTACAATGAGGGGCGCCTGGCTGGCTCAGTCGGTGGAGCGTACTACTCTTGATCTCGGGGTTGTGAGTTCAAGTCCCACACTGGGTACAAAGATTACTTAAAAATGAAACCTTTAAAAAAAAAAAAGTGTATAATGGTTTCTAGTATGTTTACAGACTTCTATAACCATCACCATGATCTAATTTTAGAACGTTTTTGGGGCGCCTGGGTGGCTCAGTTGGTTAAGCATCTGCCTTCGGCTCAGGTCATGATCCCAGGGTCCTGGGATCGAGCCCCACATCGGGCTCCCTGCTCCGCGGGAAGCCTGCTTCTCCCTCTTCCACTCCCCCTGCTTGTGTTCCCTCTCTCACTGTCTCTCTCTGTCAAATAAATAAATAAAATTTTAAAAAAAAAAAAGGCTCTTTAATTTTAGAACGTTTTTATCCTCTCCCAAAGTAACCACCGGCAGTCACTCCTCATTCCCTCTAACTCATTCCCACCCCTGGCCCAACTACCTTGCTACTTGCCTATCCTGGACATTTCTTATAAATTGGATCATATGAACATGCAATCTTTTGGGTCTGGCGTCTTTCACTTAGCCTAATGTTTTCCAGATTCATCCAAGTAGTAGTATGTGTCAGTACGTCATTCCTTTTTATGGCAGGATAATATCACCTTGTAGGAAATACCACACTTTGTTTATCCATTCATCAGCTGGTGCACATTTGGGGTTGTTTCCACTTTTCGGCTATTATGAATGAAGGTAATCTTGCACACGTGTAGAAGTGTGTGGCTATACGTTTTCATTATGTTTACCCCGTGCAGCAGAATTGCTGCCCCATACGGCAACTCTGTTTAACACATTGAGAAACAGCCAAAACCAGTTTCCCAAGCAACTGCACTCTTTTATTTTACATTCCCACCGGCAATGAACGGGGGTTCCAATTTCCCCATCGCCTTGCCAACACTTGCTATTGCCTGCCTTTCTCATTACACCCACTCTGATCGAGTGGAACTGCAGGATAAAATGGTACATGCAACTATAATTGATAGATACTAACTCATCTTCAGAGACTTCACGAATTTCCCTTCTACCAACAACATCTGAGCATGCTGGTTTCTCCAACCCTCTTCAATACTATGGAATACACCTTTTGATTGTTAACATCTAATAGGTAAAATGTTGTATCTAAACTAAATCAAAATTGCATTCTAATTTACAATTCTTTTAGTATGAGTGAGGCTAAGTATCTTTTCTTACGTTCAAGAGAAAATTACTTTTCTGTGACCTTCCTGTTCATAATTTGCCAATATTTTTACTGGGTTGTTGGTCTTTTTCTTTTCTTTTTTTTTTTTTTTTTAAATTTACTTATTTCTTTTAGAGAGAGACACAAAGAGAACATGGGAGGGAGGGGCAGAGGGAGAGAGAGAATCTCAAGCAGACTCCATGCTGAGCTCAGAGTCCGACATGGGGCTTGATCCCAAAACCCCCAAGATCACGACCTGAGCCGAAACCAAAAGTCGGACGTTCAACCAAATGCACCACCTAGGTGCCCCTGTTGGTCTTTTTCTTACTGATTTGTGAGATGCACTTTATCTATCAGCAAATTAGCCCTCAATTTTGATAGAAATCATGAATTTTTTTTTCCTCGTTTGTCACTTGTTTTTCAACTTTGCTTACGGGATTTTTTTTTCCCCATGTAGATGTATTTTATATTTCTGCAGTCAAATTTATCTGTTCTTTTAGGACTTCCAGGATTTGTGTCATACTTAACAGGCCTCCCCCTCTTGCAGCTTATTAAAAATAAACAAACAAAACAATCTCTAGGTCTCCCTCTGGTACTTTATGATTTCATATTTTCATTGTAATCTTTCATGGACCTGTAACTTACTTTGGTGAAAGATATGGAGTAAGGATCTGTTGAGTAAGAATATTCTTGAAGAGTGCACCACACTCACTTCTGACATAGGTATTATGCTTTATTTAACACGTCATGAATTCCCTGGCATCTCCTAATTCCCCTTTGTAATAATACCTCATGTAAAGGAGTAATTTAAAGACTTAAGTATATGTAATCAAAACTTAACTAACAATAGAGAAATTCTATGGCTTTTGGCAGCAATTTTTTGTTTTGTCGTTTTCCAGTGTTGCTGACTACAAGCATAGGAGAGCCCCCAAATCTCCTCACAGGAAACACTGACGATAGGGGTGCCTGGGTGGCTCAGTTGGTTGAGCGACTGCCTTTGGCTCGGGTCATGATCCCAGGGTCCTGGGATCAAGCCCCGCATCGGGCTCCCTGCTTGACGGGGTGGGGGGGCTGTTTCTCCCTCTCCCTCTGCCACTCCCACTGCTTGTGCTCTCCTGCTCTCTATGCCAAATAAATGAATAAAATCTTAAAAAAAAAAAAAGAAAGAAAGAAACACTGACAATAGCAAATTGCTGACAATACGGGATGTATCCTTTCAGACTTGTTTTCTGAATTGGCAGGATTCTTTTCTAGAGATTATGTTCTTCAGAATATACAGGTATAGACTATTTTAGAGTTCACCTATACCAACAATTTTCACTCAAATGTATGTGTAATCCTGATATGCAAGCTGCACCTCATTAAGAATTCCTTCAAAATAGGGGGCCCTGGCTGGTTCAGTCAGTGGAGCGTGTAACTCTTGATCTCGGGGTTGTGAGTTTGGGTGTAGAGATTACTTAAAAATAAAATCTTAAAAAAAAAAAAAAAGAAAATTCCTCCAAAATACATCCCATTCCATCCTTCCTAATTTTACCACATCCACCCTCTTACTCTACCAAAGCCTAGCTACATAGCGCTAGTGTTTCATTAATTGTTACAACATAGCTCTAATGGGCCCATTTAATGCTCTGTTCTGCCCCTGTCCGGGCAAATCAGCAAGCGTGTTGGTTTACTAGAGTCAACCCTGGAGAGAGAAAAATGGAAATAACCCATGACTGAACTCCTCTAATCCTCAACCTTGAACTTCGTAGAGTAAGTCTTCATTTCTCAGTGACACCACTATAGTTTTCTAGAAGCTTCTGGCTGTCCATTTATGATGCCCCCTTCAGTTTTTTATGCCTGCTGGCAGAAAGGTTGGATAACTACTTTTTCCTTCTTTAAAATCAGGTGTAAGTGATTTAGGAGAATGTAATGAAATTCTGTTATGTCTGAATCCAGCAGAAATATATTCTTTTTCAATATAGGTACAAAACACACCTTTTACTCATCCCATCCTTGCTCACCAATCTGATTTGAAAGGCATCCTTAAACACTTCTTTTAACTCATGCTGGGTGACTCTGTGAGACAGGTTCTGGATCAAAAGTGTTTTGGCATTCCAACCTACGTAACACAAAAGAGTATTTTTAGTCTGAGTTCAGATCTAATAAGCATCCAAAGTTCTCTAAAGGAGAAAAATACTTCTCCAGGAGTTGGAGAGTGTTAATAGCAATACATATTCCCTCATTTAACAAATCTTTGAACACATATCTGGGCGACGGCCTGTGCTAGAGGCTACATGAAAATACAGACTTGGCATCTACTCTCAGGAATGTGGTCTTGTTGGGGGAAAAGGCTAGTAAGCAAAGTCACATACTTACAAACTCTGGTAAGTGCCAAAAAAGAAAAGTAAAAAGGGAAATGAGAACACCCAGTAAAGACTTAACCTAGGGGCACGTGGCTGGCTCAGACAGATAAGCATGCGACTCTTGATCTCGGGGTTGTAGTTTGAGCCCCATGTTGGATGGAGAGATTACTTAAAATAAAGTAAAAAAAAAGAGGGGCACCTGGGTGTCTCAGTCGATTAAGCATCCGACTCATCCGACTCATCTCAGGGTTGTGGGACTGAGCTCCATGTTGGGCTCCACACTGAGTGTGGAGCCTGCTTAAAGATTCTCCCTCTCCTTCTCCCTCTGCCCCTCCACGCTCTCTCGCTCTCTCAGAGGGGAAAAAAAAGGAAAGAAACTCCCCCCTAACCACCCCTCCTCACCCCAAAAAGACTTAACCTAGTCTGGAAGTAAGGGAAACTTTTTCTGATCTTGAGGAAGTGACCTTTAAGCTGAGATTCTATGGATGGGTTGCAGGTAGCCGGGGAATGAGTTCTGGAGAGAACATTATGACAGAGAAGGTAAGGTACATAAAGACAGAGAGTATGGTAGACAAAAAACATTATGACAGGGAAGGTGAGGCATCCAGCTTGAGCACAGAGGGTGAGAGTAATGTAGACAAAGTTTGTGCTGGGCAAGGAGGTGACCTGGTGGTAACTGACTACTTGGACTGAATAAGAATCCGAGACTCATTCCTGACCCAGAGTTTGTCTAGATACACAGGTATCTATAAACAAATTACCTTGTTTGCATATCTTTCTTTACTTCCTTTCCTTTCGGTTTTCTCAATTTAATTTCATAGCCAAGGACCTTTGTCTCACTAAGTTTCAAGGCTTTTCCCTGGTCATCAGCAGATTTAAAATTCACATAACCGAATTTCCTACAGAGATGTAAAAGAAAAGGAAAAAAACCCCTAGGTAAGATCAAAAGGCACATGACTTTGGGTTGGTTAGTCATACTGGATGTGAAAGTAGAAATCAGCAGTGAGTCATTTACAATTTAAAACCAAGGCTCCACCAACTAGCAATACAAATGCCATAAAGTAACCAGAGAGGAGTGGCTCTCACCCCCAGGCAAGTTTGAGAAGGGCTAGAGGGTGCTTCTAGAACGCGGTGGGGGTGGGTAGAATCCAGACCTGCTGTTACATAGCCTGCAATCCACTTGACAGTCCCCAAAACAAAGAATTATCTGGTGTCAATAATGCCAAAATTGAGAAACCCTGTTCTAGAGCAAGGACTGAGTCGGTGCAAATTCACCTATTGAAATCTTCATTACTTTTCTGTTTAGCGACTGACCGAATTTAAACAAAAGCTATAGAAAACGAAGCTTGAAATTGTAAGGTTGTGAATTTTTGTTTTAAGAAAGAGCCATCTGCATTTGTGAACTGGAACAAAAATATCACTCCTAATGAGGAATGTGTTAGCAGACCCAAGGGCTATTACAAAAAGATTTTTTAATGCAAAAGGAATTCTTATTTACTGCAAATGCAACAATAATGCAAAATATAGTTAACACAACCTGTAAGCACAATGTGACAGAAGCTGTAGCTCTGGAGCCAGATTCTGGGCTCAAATCCCAGCTCTGCCATTTTTGAACTGTGTGATACTGGGTACATTACTTAACTTCTCTGTGCCTAAATCTTCTTTGTGAAATGGGGATAGTATCAGTAATTACCACTGAGGGCTGTCTTACCAGATTCCATGAGTTCATATAAATAAGGAACAAAGAATAATGCCTGGAACGGTGAGTGCTCAATGAATGTTCACTATTATTATTATCTTTTTGTTCCTACCTAAGACAGTCTGAGTACTATAAAATATGCTCACACCCAGGAAATATGCTTCTGATGCAAAAGAAGTGAGAAAGATAAAATGCAACTTGGCAAAAAAGCAGAAGTGATGCAGGACCTATATTTGCCACCATAGCTAGGGGGCTGTGATTAAAGGTGTGACTTGGTTTAAAATAATTCTGGGCAAATAACATTGCTCACAGTGGAAAATCATGAAAATACGTTTCTGTAACAAGGAAAATCTCAGGATTATTTTAACACTCCAATTGGAAAAAATGGGATAGCAGAGTTTCATCTAATGGATTTTCTAAGAGCCACTGAAGGATTTTTTTTTTTTTTTTAAAGATTTTATTTATTTATTTGACAGAGAGACACAGTGAGAGAGGGAACACAAGCAGGGGGAATGGGAGAGGGAGAAGCAGGCTTCCCGCTGAGCAGGGAGCCCGATGTGGGGCTCGATCCCAGGACGCTGGGATTATGACCTGAGCCGAAGGCAGACGCTTAACAACTGAGCCACCCAGGCGCCCACCACTGAAGGATTTTTAAATATATGAGCTCCTCTTATCTATGGCTTCAGTTACCCACAGTCAACTGTGTGGTCTGGAAGCAGATGATCCTCCTTCTGACCTAGCATCAAGAGGCCAACAGTGCTCTAGCTAGAGGTCACAACGCCTGAGCGTGGACCTCAGTCATCTCATCCTGGAGGCATTTTATCATCTCACATTATCACAACGAGGGCGACTTTGAGAGAGAGAAACCACATTCATGTAACTTCCATTCCAGGATATTGTTATAATTGTTCTAATTCATTATATTATTGTTAATCTATTATGGTGGCTAATTTATAAATTCAACTTTATCACTGCTATGTATGTAAAAGAACCAACGTAGCGTAAGTAGGGTTCAGTACCATCTGTGGCTTCAGGCGTCCACCAGGGGTCTTAGAACATATCCCTGTGGATATGAGACTACTATACTCTCCGTCTCACCGTGAACTGCAAGAGGCTGAGGTAAAACACCACCATGGGCTCAAGAGCAGGTAACAAGGGGCGCCTGGGTGGCTTAGTCGGTTAAGCGTCTGCCTTCGGCTCAGGTCATGATCCCAGGGTCTTGGGATCGAGTCCCGCATCGGGCTCCCTGCTCGGCCGGGAGCCTGCTTCTCCCTCTCCTTCTGCCCCCTGCCCCCAGCTTGTGATGCCTCTCTCTCTCTCTCTGTCAAATAAATAAATAAAATCTTTAAAAAAAAAATAGAGCAGGTAACAAAAGGATGTGACAAGACAGAACCCACAATAAAATAGGAAGCTACTGGAACTCCTAATTTCTCCAGGGATAATAATGCCAGGTTGGTAAACTTAATGTTCTTAAATTATTGGTATTTACCTGGACGAGCCAACTGACACTAACAACTGTGAGATTTTTAGCAAAAAATTCACTGAGACCTGTTTTTAGTTCAGCAGCAGTTTTGTCAAAATTCAGGTTTCCAACAAACAGTTTGAAAGTTACAGGTGGTTCAGCTGCCATACAAAAAGGTAAAAAAAAAAAGAAAGAAACGAAAAAAAACCCTCAAACAGTGCAGAAACAATGACGCTAAAAGAAAATTCCACTGAAGTTTCTGGCATATTATAACACCTAACTGCAGTAAAAATCCCCTTGTTTACCACTTGGGCTTTTACTGTGTCCACAAATTCCAAAACTGCAGATGCCTATTCCGTTATGAAATTCTCCATGTTTTGTCTCGTGCTTTAAAACACAGCAAAGAAGTTACCTTCCAATTTCTGTCTTCTGGTTTCAGGGGAAGCCTTCTGTTTGGCCATCTCCTTCTTCCGTTTATCAGCTGTTTTTTGGGGCAGGCTCTGTGGGCAAGAGCCAGAGTATATTATATTTTTAATGATCTGTCTGTACCACTCATGAGTAAATTGGAAGCTTTCACTCTATCCACAAATATCACACCTATGGTAATGCCTACTCTTCACAAAACCTATGGGTGCGGTCTGGTCAGAGTACTTTTTTTTTTTTTTAAAGATTTTATTTATTTATTTGAGACAGAGAGAATGAGAGAGAGAGAGCACATGGCGGGGGGAGGGTCAGAGGGAGAAGCAGACTCCCTGCTGAGCAGGGAGCCCGATGCGGGACTCGATCCAGGGACTCCAGGATCATGACCTGAGCCGAAGGCAGTCGCTTAACCAACTGAGCCACCCAGGCGCCCGGTCAGAGTACTTTTAAAAGCATTCATAAATTAATCAGAACATTCTTCAAGTTCCTAAAAGAAATCCCACAGCCCCTGCCCTTCCCTTACAACTCCAATTCCTTAATATGGGCTACCCCTCAAGTGAGCTGACTTGGGTCATTCCGGCCTTCCTCCTCCTCCTCTTCCTCACAGTCTTTGTCATCACCATTGTTGTCCTGCTCATCTCCACCAGGCCCCCATAGGAAGGACTGTTCTCCCTCTGGCCCATGTAGAATACACATCTTTTTCAGAATCTAAAAGAAAACCCACCTAACAAGTCTGCCACACAGACTTGTTAAGAATGAGAATAACAAATTGCTCTTCCAGAGAAACTGCTCATAAATCCGACTAAAATACACCAACCTAACGAAAAAATTCAATGCCACTTTAACTTCTTATTTTGAAATAATTTGAAATGTACTGCCATTATATTTAAATAAAAATATTAATAATTACTTCTTCGGAAACAGTATCATTTAAAATGTTGCACAGACTCTGTCAAGACAAAAACAAAATCACTGACAATTAAGTTTGGGGGACAATTAACCTGCATGGCTCATAAGCACCATGACAGAAACAATCAGTGGATAATAGTCATAGAAAACTCTGATTCTGGTCACGTGGACAGTAGAGGTCAAAGGTCCATTGAGATTCCTCATCCACGAGGCCATGCCTGAAAAGTCAGCCGGGGATTGCCAAGGCAGCTTTCTGCAAGGTGGGAGCTTCACAGAACCCCTCTGGCAGCGATGTGGGATGGGAGGCAAGGCTGTCCCCAGAAGAGGATTGATCACCTTCTTCATCCTGGTCCAACTCAGCCTTCTTATCTTCTTCCTCCTCAGAGCTCCCGTTTCTCTTCTCATGGTCCTTGAACTTGACACTCCTGTCTTTTGGCAACAGGGCCCATGTGGCTGCCTTCCTGTGTGGGGATATCAGTTTCTCAGCAAACACGGGAGCCAGAGACTTTTTTTCTTCTTTATTTTCTAGAGAGGTAGAAACTTAATTACTTCTTTTTTTCTTCCCACCACTCTGCTGAGGGGTGACGACCTGGAGAGAAGTGGCAACACTGAAAGCACATGTTCCCTGCGCCCACGAGGTTACAACCACACTGTATGGTCAGCAAGTACAAGATTCGGTCAGGCATGTGTGTCGGGGTCTATGCTGAGCTCTCGGAGTTTCTCAATGTGTAGTATAAGAGAGCTCCCAGCACCACCTGGCATGCTTGTCTAAAGAAACAGGAAAAGGAAAAAAAAAAAAAAATTCCTAGACTTCACTTAGAGCTATCAAATCAGAATCCTTACAGGGAAGGAACTAGGTTTCTAGAAGTTTCCAAGCTACTGCCCTAAGAAAACAGGAAAATATACCAAGTCAACTACTGTTCAGGTGGTTCCACATGCCATTAGAGTGCCAACTCTTTGTTTGTTTGGTTTTTTTTAGATTTTATTTTTAAGTAATCTCTACACCCACCATGGGACTTGAAATCACAACCCTGAGATCAAGAGTCACACGCTGCATCAACTGAGCCAGCCAGGCGCCCCTACACTGCCAGCTCTTTGCATACAAAACACAAAAGTAAAAGAGTCCCCCACAACAGGCACCTGGAACATAAAGAGGAATGAGAGCCAAGCCCCTAAGATTGGGCCTCATGCTTCCTAACTGTACCATCAATTCCATCCCACAGCTACTGATAACTGAGCATGGTACTATAAAACTAAATAACTAAAGATAAAAATGTTAGGGGCACCTGGGTGGTGCAGTCAGCTAAGCATCCGACTGTTGGTTTCGGCTGAGGTCATGATCTCAGGGCCGTGAGATCAAACCCTGCATCAGGCTCCACGCTCAGCACAGAATCTGCTTAAGATTCTCTCTCCCTCTGCCCCTCCCCCACTCGCGTGCAAGTGCATGTGCTCTCTCTCTCTCAAATAAATATTTCAGCAAAACATTGAATGAATACACAAAAGGACAAAACGAAGAACTATGGGCAATAAATAAAACAAGTGTCTTCATCTTGCCAGTGTTAACTAGGAACAGTGTCATAACAGAAGGAAGGTATTACTGGTATTATTATGAGATGAACTATATCCCACTAAAACCCATATGTCAAAGTCCAATCCACAGTATCTAAGAATGTTACTGTATTTGGAGACAGGCCTTTAAAGAAGTAATTAAGTTAGGGCGCCTGGGTGGCTCAGTCGGTTAAGCGACTGCCTTCGGCTCAGGTCATGATCCCAGGGTCCTGGGATCGAGTCCCGCATCGGGCTCCCTGCTCTGCATGGAGCCTGCTTCTCCCTCTCCCACTCCCCCTGCTTGTGTTCCCTCTCTCGCTGTGTCTCTCTCTGTCAAATAAATAAATAAAATCTTAAAAAAAAAAAAAGAAGTAATTAAGTTAAAATGGGGTCATTAGAGTAGGCCCTAATCCAATGAGAGATTAGGCCACAGAAGATAGACAAATGACCATGTGAAGACATAGTAAAAAGGCAGACGTTTACAAGCCAAGGAGAGAGGCCTCAGAAGAAACCAAACCTGTCAACAACTTGATCTTCAACTTCTAACCTTCAGAATTATGAGAAAATAAATTTCTGTTGTTTCAGCCAACCAGTATAGGATATTTTATTAAGGCAACCTTAAGGGGCGCCTGGGTGGCTTGGTGGGTTAGGCATCTGCTTTCAGCTCAGGTCATGATCTCAGGTCCTGGGATTGAGCCCCACATTAGGCTCTCTGCTCAGCGGGAAACCTGCTTCTCCCTCTCCCTCTGCCCCACCCCAACCCCCGCTCATGCTCCCTTGAGAGAGAGATTTCTAAATAAAATCTTAAAAAAAAGGCAAACCTAGCAAACGAATACAACTGGTATATATAGCACATCACAGGAAGAGATAAGTAGCTACCATGTGATAAGTATTACTGGTTATGAACATACATAGGCAAGCAGATGAGGGACCAGTTCATCTGGCATGGGAATGATGTGGGATCAGGGAAGTTATGGGAAAGAGATGAGGGTTTTATTTGTTTTTTTAGTAATCTCTTCACTACCCCTAGATTAAGAGTAGCATGCTCTTCCAACTGAGCCAGCCAGGCACCCTAAGAGATAAGGGTTTTAATGAATTAATTTCAATGAGCCAACTTTAGGGTCTGGTTATCCTAAAAGTTCATCTACCTGTGAACGTACTTCTATATGCTGCACCAATCAGAGGAAACCATTATAGAAATCACACTTTAGGGGCACCTGGATGGCTCAGTTGTTAAGCGTCTGCCTTCGGCTCAGGTCATGATCCCAGGGTCCTGGGATCGAGCCCCGCATCAGGCTCCCTGCTCAGCAGGAGACCTGCTTCTCCCTCTCCGAGTCCCCCTGCTTGTGTTCCCTCTCTGTGTCTCTCTCTGTCAAATAAATAAATAAAATCTTAAAAAAAAAAAAGAAGAAATCACAGTTTAGAGAGGAATGACCTAGGGTGACCAGTGTGAACAGTCTAGAACCACATCACATGCATATCAGCCTAGGGAAAATATAATGTGACTATTCCTGTTTTCCTCCAAGAACCAGAATGGGTTCCAAAGCAAAAGCTGCATTTACCAAGAATTTCCTGGATGATTGCTACAAAAGCTAATGCAACGTACAGTGAACATCATAATACAGTAGATGCTCTTTTAACTGTGTCTAACTATGTCTACTTAATCAAATCACACTAACCTGTATCTACAGCTAGATTAAACGACAGTCCCCATCCCAAACAGGACTTACTAACTTGATGTTCATGAAATGCCAAGCACGTGTGGCTAGCAGGTTCCTCTATGGCACTCACAGAACACCTGGCCATTTCTGCTGCCATAGGCTAAAGCAGATCCTTAATAATTATCAATTGTTTGTTCCAAACCTGTATATGACCCTTGTATTTAAGGTTTCAATTACATAATAAAATCATATAAACCAATCAAATCAATGCAAAAAGTAAGTTACTGAATCTGTGAAAACCATGTTGAATACTTCGGACATATTTGATAAAGCTTAAAAAAACTGTAGTCAAATTAGGTGTGGTTGAGCAACCACAAAAGGATGGGAAAAGTGGTAAAAACGTAGCAGTATTCAAACTGCTTTACTAGGAGTTTTTTAGGTTTTGCTTTGCTTTAAAGAAACAAACTTTGGGGTGCCTGCCTGGCTTAGTCGGAAAAGCATACAACTCTTGATCTCGGGGTTGTGAGTTCAGCCCCACGTTGGATGCAGAGACTATTTAAATACTTAAAAAAAAAAAAAGAAACAAACTTCATATTACAAAAGCTGCACTTACGGGCATACTTTGTACTGGGAAGACAAACTACTCCAACACTGAACCCGAAGTCAAAAACAAGGCCTCAGTCCCACATCAAAATATTTGTAAATGAATAAACATTTAACATGGGTGGGTTTTTTTTAAGATTTTTATTTATCTATTTGAGAGAGAGAGAAGCAGGACTCGATGATCCCAGGACCCCGAGATCATGACCTGAGCTGAAGGCAGACGCTTAACCGACTGAGCCACCCAGGCGCCCCCACGTTTAACATGTCTTAAATTAAAATCAAAAGGTATGTATGGATAATTTACTTCTGATTGATTAAAACAACTACTAGACTGAATACGGTTGATAAAGTTTCTATTATACAAGTGGCTGCTTAAAGTGGACAATAAATACATCCTGGCTGCCTCTCAAAACAAGTTGCTTGGCGGGTGGGGGGGGCGGGAGACAAAAAAAATGAACTGGGAAGAGGTAGGGCCTTTGGATTCGGCAGAACCATGTATAACCCCTGCTCTGTCACTTATTAATTATAAAACCCTGAGCAAGTAAGTTAATGGCTAAATCTGTTTTCCCGTGTATAAAATGGAGCTGATGATGCCTGTCTAATACAGTCGCTTTGCTAATGAAATGAGATGATGCATTAAAGCCTAGCTCAGTGGCTACACACGGGAAGCATTCACTATTCATGGGCTGTGTACCCACCATCCACCTAATTCTTTTAGGACTCAACTTAAACCTATCCATATTTAAATACTCACACAGAGGCTCCCAGCCAGAAGCAGGAAACACTGTAGGGACCTAAGTATCTGTCAAAAGAATAAATATGGAAACACAGGTGTTTGGCAGGCACACAAACTAATGGAATTTGATGGAGCAATTTTTTTTTTTTTTAGATTTTTTTTTTTTTTATTTGCGAGAGAGAGAATGAGAGACAGAGAGCATGAGAGGGAGGAGGGTCAGAGGGAGAAGCAGACCCCCTGCCGAGCAGGGAGCCCGATGTGGGACTCGATCCCGGGACTCCAGGATCATGACCTGAGCCGAAGGCAGTCGCTTAACCGACTGAGCCACCCAGGCGCCCTAATGAAGCAATTTTAAGAATCAAGAGATCTTCTTTCAAACCAGTATTTCCGGGCAACCAGTATCACTTTTCTTTTCTTTTTTTTTTTTAAAGATTTTATTTATTTGCCAGAGAGAGACACAGCGAGAGAGGGAACCCAAGCAGGGGGAGTGGGAGAAGGAGAAGCAGGCTTCCCGCGGAGCAGGGAGCGCAGTGTGGGACTCGATCCCAGGACCCCGGGACCATGACCTGAGCCGAAGGCAGACGCTTAACGACTGAGCCACCCAGGTGCCTCAACCAGTATCACTTTTCAAACAAAAAAAAAACACTTCTGCTTTCCCCCAAAACAAACCTCACTTCTCACAATGTACTATTCTTTTCAGTTGACACTGGTACTTAATTTGCTAACATTCCATTTGGAATTTTTGCATCTATGTTCATGGGAGTGGTCTGCAATTGTTTCTTGTTTTTTTTTTTTTTTCCTAAAAATGACTGGGTCAGACTTTGGTATTGAGTCTAGGGTGGGCTTGTGAAAGTAGTCTGAAAGTGTACACAATACCACTTCTGAGATTAAACAAGGCAGTTCAACTGTTTTACTCTGGATTTTGGTTGTTGACCTTAGTAAGTCATTCTGCTCCACACTGTATATACAATTACCTCATCTCTACTGTCACTGTCCTTCTCCTCCAACGTCTCGTCTTCCCCATCTTCTATCTCCTTCGCAAAACGACTCATTTTCTTCTGTTCACCTGGATTTTTTTCCCCCCGCTTAAAATGGACACGATTATTAGGCTCATCACAGGGCCTTCAACATTCCATGGGCTAAGCACATTTTCTCTCCGGTATCTGTAATAAGTTTCTATTTGTAACAAACACATGTCAGGCCTCATCTTAAAGTTACTTTCATTTTGAATCTTTCACTCACAGTAGTGAATATCAAAATATTTAGAAAAAGATAATTTTTGGCATCTATTTGTAGGTCCGATGTCCCATACCTTGTCTTTTGCCACGATCTAGAAATGGTTAACTCCTCGAGGTATTAGGCAAGCTTCCAAGAACTCCTCCCTTTCCCTCTCATTCTGTTCCCTTCAACACGCGTTTTCAAATAATTTCGATGTTTTTAAAAAATTGATTCCACTACCAGCTGCTCAAATGAAAGCACACAGGGCCAAAATAAAGCCCCCTTACAGGTAAAAAATCAGTACCTACAATTCAAGTGTCTTTACCTTTCCAGACCGAGAACTCAGTGTTAAGTGGAGCAGCGTCCATCTCTACCTCCCTGCAGCACAAATAAGGAGTCTCACACCAGAACCCAGAACCGCCACTTCTCTAGGTAACCCGCACAGTCTCGTCCCTCCTGGGGAGGCGATCGCGGGTGTACGGCCCCGCCCACCCAGAGCCACCGCGCACTGCAGAGCCGGGGGCGAAGCCCCAAAGGGGCCCGCCGCAGCCCGCAGGCGCCGACAGGTCTGGAACGCCCTCCCGGCGGCAACCGGAGAGGGAGACCCGGGCGACACACACACTCCGGAAGAAGACGGACCCCTCGTGACCCCGCCTCGGCCAATCAGAGCCCGCACCGCCTCTGGGCCAATCCCGAGCCGCGAACCCAAGGAGGGGGCGGACAAGCGCGAGCCTGGGGGCGGGGTCTCGAGCCGGGGCAGCCAGTGCTACGCCTGCGCGCCGGACGCGCGTTTTAGTCCGTTTGTCTCGGTTCTCGCGGGCGTCCTGCCATTGGCGCAGATAGGCGGGCCAGAAGGTGAAATCCCCAATAAGTTCGGGAATTTGGCGGGCGGCCACACGTCTCGGCACACCTTTGTTGGTGGGCCCGGAGAAAGTGAATAACCGTCGCAAAAGCAGCCTCCCGTCGCGGGCTCGTGAGCGAAGCTAGATGGGTGCCAGGCGCTTGCGTCGGTTAACCTGGTTAGGCCGCCGCCCGCGCAGTGGGGCGGGCGTGAGTCCTCTCATTTCCAGCCGAGAAGGAGGCGCGTGCCTTCTAACGCGGGGCAGAGCCGAGACCAGGACCCGGCAGGCGGCCTTGGGGGTCGCCCTGTTGACCCCGGGCACCGCGCCCTCGCCGCCCGCCAGCGCCTGCCGCTGCCGTGGAAGCAGTGACAGCGCTGATGGTGGTAGCCAAGGTCGTTAGTACCTGTTTTGTCCCGGGCATTGTTGCTTTCCACGCATTTTATGCACTTGTCTAAACTTGTGACTTAGATGTCTTAATAGTTTCATTTTACATGTAAGGAAATTGAGGCTCACAGAACGGGAACTCCACAGCTATTGACTTGCATCCTCCATTACTAAATATTATTTCTTTGAGTTAAAACCATCAGTAATATGCTCTTTCAAGCACCCTTAGTACCGGTTGACCCAGTAGAGGATCAAAATGCTAGGAATTATCCCCATACCGGGACTGGAAAAGAGCGCCTGGGGATGTGTGTGTGTGTTTTGGGAGTGGGGAGTCCTAGCTTCAGAAAGTCCTGAACTGGAAGGAAGGAGAATAGGAAAAACAATTTGCCTACATATTTTAGATTTGGTACCTCACTAAAGACTTACCTAACTAAACTGATCAATGACAACTCAAAAGAAAGCAGGAATCCATTTCACCTATGAATAAAGATGCAAGGTTCAAATAAAATATTAGCAATTTGAGCAAATTGAATGAAGCAGTGTAGTAAAAAAAATTATCGACAGTAGGATTTAACCCTGGAATGCAAGGATGTTTCAAGGTAAAGAAATGGGCCAAACTAACAGACTAAAGGAAGAAAAACCATGTAATTTGAAATAAAGCCCATCTGTGAAAATGAAACATTTGATGACAAGTTACCAAGCATTCTTATTAAAATCAGTAATAAGAGGGTGCCTGGCTGGCTCAGTCCCTAGAGCATGAGGCTCTTGATCTCTGGGAGGTGAGTTCCAGCCCCATGAGTGGCGTAGAGTTTACTTAAAATAAAAAAAATAAATACATATTTTTTTAAATCAGTAATAAGAGCTTGGGATTTGAATGTCATTCCTAAGGAACAAAGAGCAAAATCTGTAAATGAAATTAAGACATATTTGACTATAAACAATTTAAAACTTCTGGATGCAAGATTGTCTGCAAACAAATTTAAAATATAAGGAATAGGGGCGCCTGGGTGGCTCAGTTGTTAAGCATCTGCCTTCGGCTCAGGTCATGGTCCCAGGGTCCTGGGATCGAGCCCCGCATCGGGCTCCCTGCTCCATGGGAAGCCTGCTTCTCCCTCTCCCACTCCCCCTGCTTGTGTTCCCTCTCTGGCTGTGTCTCTCTCTCTCAAATAAATAAATAAATAAATCTTAAAAAAAATAAAATATAATATAATATAAGGAATAAATTGGAAAGAAATATTTGTAACGTACATAACAAAAACAGTATCAGAATATGAAAGAACTATAAATCAGTAAGAAAAAGACAAAAATGGGCAAAGAATATGAAAAGCGATTTTCAAAAGAAATTTAAGTAGCACATAAAGTTGTGAAAAATGCTCAACTATACAACCATCAGGGAAATACAATTTAAAATGATAAGATATCGGGGCACCTGGGTGGCTCAGTTGGTTAAGCATCTGACTCGGTTTCTGCTCAGGTCATGATCTCAGGATTGAGAGATGGAGCCCAGGTAAGGCCTCGAGCTAGGTGGGGGTCTGCTTGAGATTCTCTTTCCCTCTTCCTCTGCCCCTTTCCACATCCTATGTACTCTCTCCCAAATGATGTTTTTTTTAAAAAAAATAAATAAAATAAGACACTATTTGTATCCATCAGATTAACAGAAATTAAAACATCAATTGAAGGGCGCCTGAGTGGCTCAGTCGATGGGCGTCTGCTTTCGGCTCAGGTTATGATCCCGGGGTCCTGGGATCGAGCCCCGCATCGGGCTCTCAGCTCAGTGGGGATCCTGCTTCTCCCTCTCCCTCTGCTGTTCCCCCTGCTTGTGTTCCCTCTCTCACTGTCTCTCTCTCTCTGTCAAATAAATAAATAAAATCTTTAAAAAAAACCCAAAAAACATCAATCGAGCTTCTGCTCCGCAGGAAGCCTGCTTCTCCCTCTCCCACTCCGCCTGCTTGTGTTCCCTCTTACGCTGTCTCTCTCTGTCAAATAAATAAATAAAATCTTAAAAAAAAAGAGAAATTAAAACATCAAACAACAAGTGTTTGGGGATTGTGGGAAACCGGCAAATTGTGTAGGGGAGGATATATATTTTTTTGCTCTACCCTTCTAAGTTCTGGGCTGGGGGCCCTGTAACAAAAGAGATTAACAAGAGAAAAGCATATAAATTTCTTTATCACAAGTTTTATGTAACATGGGAGCCTTCAAAAGGAAATGAAGACCTGAAGAAGAGGGTAAGCCTGAGTGTTTTTATGCTATTTTTGATAGAGACTTATGGGAACATGGATGGGACAAAGGAATATGAGCTCAGTGTAGTAAACTGGGAGAAACAGCAAGGCCTGTTGGTTCAGATTCCTCCTGGTGTCTTAGAGAAAACGGTGCTCCTTTCCTCTGGGTATAGGGAGGGCACCTCTCACATGAGAGCCTATGGCCTGCCTCAGGGTAAGTCAGAGTCCTTCCTGCACCTGCTTTGTGTCAAATTCCTTTAGCTTAAAATATTTAGTATGCCGAGGTGCCATATTTAGGGGTAATTTGTCCTGAACCCCCTTATTACAAACACCCAGAGAGAAATTTGGCAATTTCCAGTCAAGGTAAAAATTCTCATTCCTTACGTTTAGGAATTCCCCTTACAGGTATCTAACCTAGAGGAGCAGTCACACTGATAGACAAATACGTGAATTTTTCTTGCAAACTTAAAAATAATTTTATTATGGACATTTCCAAACATACATTAAGTAGAGAGAATAAAAAAATGAATCCACCTTTACCCATCACCCAGCTTCAAAACTTCAATATTTTTTTAAGATCTTATTTATATATTATTTGAGAGAAAGAGCAAGAGATTGAGAAAACGAGTGGGAGGAGGGGCAGAGGGAGAAGCAGACTCCCCGTGGAGCAGGGAGCCCGATGTGGGGCTAGATCCCAGGACCCTGGGATCATGACCTGAGCCGAAGGCACACGCTTAACCAACTGAGCCACCCAGGCACTCAAAACTTCAATATTTTGCCAATTTTTTCAAACTATTCCTTGCCTCACTTTTCCTCTCTCCTCCCTTCCTTTTTTTTCTTATTTTAATCTGAATCCTAGTCATCCTATCATTCACCTATAAACACTAATTTAGTATGTGTGGTAACATGCTGTTGGCTTGATACCATCTAATAGCTAGTCTGTGTTTGATTTTCTGTCTCAAAAATGTCTTTTTACTGTTGGTTTGCTTGAATTAGGATTCAAAAGTTTCAAAAAATTTTTCAAAAATTTCCACACATTACATTTGGTTGATATGTCTTAAATCATTTTAAATCTATAATAGAGAACCTTATATATATATATGATAGGTGGCACCTGGGTGGGTTCAGTCAGTTATGTGTCCAACTCTTGATTTAGTCTCAGGTCATGATCTCAGGGTCGTGAGGTTGAGCGCTGCATTGAGCCCCACATCCAGCCCTGCATCCAGCCCCACATCGAGCCCCATGGCTGACTCGGCACTCAGCGGGGAGTCTGCTTCTCTCCCTCTCCCTCTCCCCCTCCTCTCTCTAATAAGTAAATAAAATCTTTAAATATGTATGTAATAGAGAACCTCTTTTATTAAATTTTTAATTTAAATTTAATTAATTAACATATAATGTATTATTAGCTTCAAGGTAGAGTTCAGTGATTCATCAGTTGCATATAACACCCAGTGCTCATTACATCACGTGCCCTCCTTAATACCCATCACCCAGTTACCCCATCCCCCCACCACCTCCCCTCCAGCAACCCTCAGTTTGTTTCCTATAATTAAGAGTCTCTTATGGTTTGTCTCCTTCTCTGATTTCGTCTTATTTTATTTTTCTCTCCTTTACCCTATGATCCTCTGTTTTGTTTCTTAAATTCCACATATGAGTGAAATCATATGATATTTGTCTTTCTCTGACTTATTTCACTTAGCATAATGCCCTCTAGTTCTATCCACATCATTGCAAATGGTAAGATTTCATTTTTTGAAGGCTGAGTAATATTCCACTGTATATATATATATACCACATCTTCCATTCATCTGTCGTTGGACATCTAGGCTCTTTTCATAGTTTGGCTATTGTGGACACTGCTGCTATAAACATTGGGGTGCAGGTGCCCTTTCAGATCACTATTTTTGTATCCTTTGGGTAAATACCCAGTAGTGTAATTGCTGGGTTGTAGGGTAGCTCTATTTTCAACTTTTTGAGGAACCTCCATACTGTTTTCCAGAGTGGCTGCACCAGCTTGCATTCCCACCAACAGTGTAGGAGGGTTCCCCTTTCTCCGCAACCTCACCAACATTTGTTGTTTCCTGACTTGTTAATTTTAGCCATTCTGACCGGTGTGAAGTGGCATCTCATTGAGGTTTTGATCTGGATTTCCCTGATGCCGAGTGATGTTGAGCATTTTTTCATGTGTCTGTTGGCCATTTGTATGTCTTCTTTGGAGAAATGTCTGTTCATATCTTCTGCCCATTTCTTGACTGGATTATTTGTTTTTTGGGTGTTGAGTTTGATAAATTCTTTATAGATTTTGGATACTAGTCCTTTATCTGATATGTCATTTGCAAATACCTTCTCTCATTCTGTCTGTTGTCTTTTTATCTTGATGAAGTTCCAATAGTTCATTTTTGCTTTTGTTTCCCTTGCCTTTGGAGACCTGTCTAGCAAGAAGTTGCTACAGCCAAGGTCGAAGAAGAGAACCTCTTTTAAATGTTATCTATTTATTGAAGAAACCAAGTCATTTGTCCTATAGAATTTATCCTTATTCTGGATTTGGCTGACACCTTTAAGGTATCTTGAACATATTTGTCCACCCTCAGTTCTTGTAAACTGGTAGTTAGATCTGGAGCCTTCATTAGATTAAAGCTCAGGGTTTTTTGCAGTAAGACTTCATGGTTGGTGGCATGTACTTCTTTTGCCTACCTCTAGGGGGCACTTAATGCCCAGTTGTCCCACTTTAGAGATGTTAAAACTGATCAGTTTGGGTGTTCTCGCTTCATCATCCATTATAACCATTGATTTTCCACCTGATGGTCCTAGGCAGTTTGTTTTGTAAAGCAAATGATTGAAAACAATCTATTATTCATTATGGGGGCAGGGGATATGTGTGAGGAAATGATCGGAATCAAATTGCCAGAATCTTAACAGAGGTTAATTTCGGTGCTGGGAATAGAAGTACTACTTTCGGGGCACCTGGCTGGCTCAGTGGGAAAAGAGTTCAAGGGTGTAGAGATTACTTAAATAAATTGGAAAAGAAAATTTTTTAAGTATTACTTTCATTTTTGTACTTTTTTTTTTTTAATTTACTAAAATAGAAACAAAAGAAATCCTGCCTATGCATGTCTAACAAAGGTAAACCAGACAGGGAAAAAGATTGGCGGGAAAATTCCAAATCCAAATTCCAGGAAGAACAGCCAGGGAAGTACAGAGAAGGACAGCTGTGAATGTGGAACACAGTCTGCTTTGCTTTGTTTTTGCCTGTCTGATGTCCACGCCTCCTCCCGACAGCCTTCATTCCCTTTAGGGTCTCCTCCCTCCTTCCCTGGATTCAGTTTTGGTGGAATTGCCCTTAAAGATGCTCCACCCTCCCCTGGCCAGAGCTCAGAGGCCAGTCAGACCCCGTCTCCCAGGACTTTGAGTCTTGAGCAGCATCACTTCCTCCTGGACGCCTTCCCTCCCCTGGGGCAGGTGCCCCTTTTCTGTGCCCCAGAGTCCCAGCTGTCAGAGCACTTACACGCCAGTATATTTGTATGTCCCCGTTCCAGCTCTGTACGATGCCAGGCGCACAGTGCTCAACAGATGTTAGCTGAATGGATGATGCCCACCTGGCTTTAATGCTGATGAAGGTACATGAATCTTAGCTAAAAAGATCCCAGGTCCTCTTGCAGATGTTCCAGAGAACGTGGTAGCAGCTTCTAGGCCTTCCAGTCTCGCCCCAGGCTCGGGCCACTTCTCCTGAGCAAGGGTACCCTTACCAGTCAGGTATAGCCTTCCATGAGTCCCTCCCCTGGGCCTTGGGCCTCTGTTCCTAAACAGCCCCCCTGTTGTCCTTCCCTGCCCTGTGCAGAAGCTTGAAACAGGGTGAGGTTGGGGTACTGCATTTCAAGAGGCCACACAGAGGGACAATTACCTTAGAGAGTAACTACTTTCCTCACACTAAACCTTGTAGATTTAGGCACCTGGACACTGGAAGGATGCTGTTGTCAGTATGGGCCTGGGAGTTTTATTTGGGTGCAGGCAGGTGGCACATTCTCTGTTTAGAGATGTCAATACCTTTCAGTCCAGTCTGGCTTTGGCCCCAGGTCATTCTGACTTTTAAGGGTAATTAGTGGCTGAGCCCAGATTCAAACCTGGGCAGCCTGACTCCAGAGTCCTTGCTCACCACTTCTGTACCCTACTGCTTTGTCAGGAGAAGCACACTCCGGTTCTCTTCTTGTGCTGACGAGGTTTTTAGACTGTTAGAAACATGTAAATATGTCTCTAGCATCAAATTCCTTAAGTCTGTCCTCATTTTTCTTGTCTTAAAAAAGAAAAAAAAGAGGGGCGCCTGGGTGGCTCAGTCAGTTGAGCCTCTGATTCTTGATTTCGGCTCAGGGCATGATATCAGGGTCATGAGATTGAGCCCCATGTCAGGCTCTGCACTCAGTGGGGAGTCTGCTTGTCCCTCTCCCTCTGCCCTTCCCCCCTGCTTGTGCGCATGCTCTCTCTCTCTTGCACGCATGCTCTCTCTAAAATAAAATCTTTAAAACAAAAACCCCACAAAAGATAGTTTTAAAAACAACGAGATAGAGGGACAATGATCATGAAGTACTACAGACGGTTTGTTGTTTGGGGTTGTAACAAATCAGTGATAACATCTGCTCATCTTAGAAATGTGTAAAGATAACCACTAGTAGAACAAACAATGCATAACCTTCAAACCAGTGAACAGATGAATCTGTTAAGGTTCTCAGCTGCAAACAACAGCAAACGACTCTAGCCAACTCAAGCAGAAAAGGAATTTATTGAAAAGCTCTCAGCAGCTCAGAACATCAACAGGAAGGCTGGAAAAGCTGGCAGAGAAAATGGGCAGAAACCAAGGGAGGCTGGGTGGCAGGAGGCCCACGGATCGTCACGGGTCTCAGTATCACTCGCTCCAGAGAAGGAGTCCCATGTCGGATCATCCAGCTGTCTGAGTGCAAGTCATGGGCCACAGGGTGACATCAGCAGTGGAGAGCATCTGGGAGCCTTTCAGCTTCTGTAGTGAGAGCCTGGGCTTGGTCTCCAATGAGTCACACACTGAGGGGTTCCCACCCCCCTCCCTCCCACACACATGGGGAATGGGAGGCCCTCAGTGGGTGCCAAGCAAAGAACATGCCAGGAGTGGCTCGGGGGGGGGGGTGGTGCGGGGGGACACAGAGGTCGGGGGAGGGAACAGGAATTGGGGGGTGGTGAGCTGGTGAGGAAGTAGAGAATAATTTCCGCCTTGTTGGTCTTAGGTTTTCCAGCAGTTCTGTTACGAGTCGTGATTTATGCACACACACAGAAAACCACAGGTGAAGTGCCGAAGTGTGACACTCTGAAATGTCAGGGCCCCTTTTATTTTTTTTTTTTTAAGATTTTATTTATCTATTTGAGAGAGAGAGAATGAGAGAGAGCACATGAGAGGGGGGAGGGTCAGAGGGAGAAGCAGACTCCCCGCCGAGCAGGGAGCCCGATGCGGGACTCCAGGATCATGACCTGAGCCGAAGGCAGTCGCTTAACCAACTGAGCCACCCAGGCGCCCAGGGCCCCTTTTCTTTTGCAAACAAGGGACCAAGGCTGGGAAAGGTGATGCCACCTGGCAAGGAGGTGGCAGCAGGGCTGAGATCAGAACCAGGTCCCCCGGATCCCTGGCAGCCCCGCTGCCCAGCCACCCCACCAGGTGGAGATCCAGACTGGGTGGGGGCCTTGGAGGATCAGGTTGGCAGGGGTCCCAGGCACAAGCCAAGAGCTAG
The DNA here is from genome assembly GCF_011800145.1 of Mirounga leonina. NCBI lineage: Eukaryota > Metazoa > Chordata > Mammalia > Carnivora > Phocidae > Mirounga > Mirounga leonina. The sequence goes on along the minus strand of NW_023270377.1, from coordinate 7,796,482 downwards.
AGAGGGCCAGAAGGGGTCAGAACCTACAGAATCTCAATGAGAAATGGGAAGGAAAGGTGGGGCCCCATGAACACATTTCAGAAAGTGGGGGTGAGGGTGGGGGAGACCCCAGGCGGAGGCTTGCTCTGCCAGTTAACCAGCTGCCTTGTTTCTGTAGAGGAAGGACTTCACCTGTGGGCCTGGGGCTCTGGAGGGCAGGCAGCGACCTTATATCCCTTCCAAAATCTTGGGGGGGGGGGAGTCGCTGAGGTGCCGGTCCGAGCTTATCGGCTGAAGTGAGGACGGGGCACAAGGGGGAACAGGTCATGAAGAGGAGGGCAAGTGTGGTTCCCAAAACTGCGTGTGGCACTCTGACACTCAGAAGGGGTCAGTCTCTTACAGCCCCTCTCAGCCACCATTCTCAGTCAGCGGGTGGATCCTGATGCCCGGGGGGCCCAGGTCACACAGGGTGCTGCCCATGGTCACCCTGCTGAGGCTGTGGGAGTTGCGGCAGGGTCTGTGGTATTGGCACCGAGTCCTCAAGCACAGGGCTTCCTGGAAAGTCTCCCTGAAGCGGCTCGACATGATGTTGTAGAGCACAGGGTTAATGGCCAAGCTGAGGTAGAAGAAGACGCCGGAGGTAACATGCACGTACTGGAAGGCCAGTTCCAAGCCCTCGGTCCACTGGTACACAAAGCTCCACATGAGGCGGTCAGCGTGGAAAGGGGCCCAGCAGATCCCAAACACCACGACCAGCACAACTGTGGGGGTACAAAGGGGAGACTTGGGTGCCTGCCAGACTGCCTTCCCTGGGCTTCAGGGTAGTCTGCCCATTCTCACCGTGCCACCCATGCCCATTGTCCATCTGGAAGGCTCTGGAAGGCTGCCTGCGCTAGCCTCAGCACCCCCTTCAGAGAGGCTGGGCCACCGTCACTGCCTGGGCAGTGGGCGTGTGCCCTACCCCTGGCCACAGTCAACTGGACCAGGTGAGGATGCCTGAGCCAAGGTGGCCCAGTCTGGCTCTCCCATCACAGAGTTTGGAACTCGGTGGCTCTTAGCTAAGAGGTCGCCCAGCTTCCCAGAGCTTCCCTCCAGCTGTGGCGTCAACCAGCCATGCCCTTCCTCGGGTCTCTGTCATCGGGCTTGTCTTGATTTTTGTTTCTTCTTGCTTGTCTTTGCTTCTCTGACTGCCTGTCTTCCCCTGCAGTGCCTTCCCCGCCACACCCCAGCACCGTTTTCCCTCATCATCCAGGATTTCGACCAGGATGCTGCTTACAACATCCCCAGCCCGTAGCCTGATGTACCTAGTCCCTCAGAAAGCGAAGCTGGGGGAAGGAGGGAGGGAGGCAGGGAGAGAAGAAAGCCGGAGCCCCAGGCCAGCAAGCAAGGCAGCCTTAAGGAAACACCCCAGCTTCCCAGGGCGAGAGCCATCCCAGCTGAGCAGACTTGGTCCCTGCAGGGCAAGGGAATAGGGGGCAGAGGCAGAGTGGGCAGGGGGCGGTCTGTAGTGCAGGCTTCGCAGGGCACAACTGAGAGGCAAGCTTGAAACTCTGGGGTCAGTCCCATCTTAGGGAGTTGCTCAGGTGGCCTTGGACTCTGGGACACTGTCCTGGGGGACAAGAGGAATGGGTCTCTCTCTGGGAATGGGGCAGTCCCCAGTTAGCCGGCTATAATCCCATGGCTTTGACCAAGGTCTCACTACCTCTGTGTTGCCCTGGCTCACTCCATCTACCTGATTCAGGCCCCGCTAGGGTGGGGCAGGATGGGTAGGAAATCAAGGATTGGCCTAGTATCATTTTGTCTGGCTTCCCCAGGGCCTCTCTTTTTGTAAAAGAGCCAGACATAGACCACAGTAAGACCCAGAGCCTCAACCCAGCGGGCCGGCCCCAATCCTTCTGCCCTGACTCTCCTGTGCTCTGCACACTGACCCTCACAAACACACCTCCTGACGAGCTTCTATTAGACAGTGGGTCCTCTAGGAACCACAGATACAGCATGGAGGAAATGTATCATCTTGCCCCTCCAACACCTTGCTCCCCTTCTTTCGGGACCTTTGTTCCCCTCAGATCCCAGCGTGTGAGTCTGCGGGGGCTGCAAACCGCAACAGGCTGCCACTCTGGCCTGGGGACAGGCTATGACCTAAGCCCACCAATCAGAATCCTGCCCTGGGACAGGCACAAAGGGAAGAGGGCAGTTCCTCAAGAAAGAGGAACACTCTGTGCCCATGGCCCTGCCTCCCAGGCTGCTCTAGGGAAGGACAGAGCCAAGACAAGTTCAGGAGCAAAGATGAGAGACCTGGCAAGTCCAGCTCCCACAAACGGCTCTGCCTTCCTGGAACCCAGCCACGTGCCCCTGCCCAGTCCGTGGCTGGATTCCATGAGTCAGTGCCAGCCACCTGGGAGCACCACCTGTGCATCTGCATGGGCCTCCAAGCTGAGAAGCACCCCGGGCTTCGTTTAATGCTCGACTACTGCTGTCTGGACCATCATGATGACTTTGAAACAAGGGATCCCCAAATTTGCATTTTGCACTGGGCCCCACAAATCACGTGGCCCATCCTGCCGTTTACCTTTGGTATGAGTTTCTCACCGAGTAAAGCACGCGCGCGTGCACACACACAGGGCGGGGTGGGGGCGGTGGTGGCAACCCCAAACCTCACACTCAGTCTCCATCAGAAACCCAGACACTCAGCCCCCCGGGTCCTGGAGGCTCTAGCCTCGTACCCAGCGCTAGGCCCAGCCTCTCTTCCCAGCAGCAACACTTACACAGCATCTTGGTCACCTGTGTCCGGCTCTGATCCTGCGACCGCTGAAACCTGCAGCTGTCACTGGGCCTGGCCCTGGCCTCCTGCCTGAGCAGCCACAATCTCTCACGCCGCAGCTGAAGCCCGATGAGCAGGTAGAGCACGCTGATGGTGGCCATGGGCAGGCAGAAGAAGAACAGAGTGGTGATCTGCATGACCAGGTTGTAGAGAGCCTGCGAGTGGACCAAGGTGCACCTAGCCGAGTGGGGCACTATGCCCCGGCAGGGCAGTTCCAGCTGCTGGATGCCATGCAGGCTGGTGTTAGGCAGAGAACAAAGCACAGCGAAGCCCCAGATGGCCCCGAGTACACGGCGCACGTGGACCCGAGTCATCATGGACCTGGCCTGCAGCGGATGCACCACGGCCATGTAGCGCTCCACACTCAGGGCGGTGACATTGAGCACGGAGGCCAGGCAGACTGTCTCGAAGAGCAGCGTGCGGAAGTAGCAGCCCCCAGCGCCCAGCAGGAAGGGGTAGTTACACCACATCTCATAGAGCTCCAGCGGCAGACCCACAAGCAGCACCAGCAGGTCGGACACAGCTAGGCTGAAGAGGTAGTAGTTGGTGGGGGTACGCATGGCCTTGTGGCGCAGGATGACCGTGCAGGTCAGCCCATTGCCCACGGTGCCCACCACGAAGATCAGCAGGTACATGGCGCAGATGGGCACAAACAGCTCTGTCTGCTGGGGCCCCAGGTACTTGAGTCTCAGTTCTTCATCAGTGAGGTTCAAGTCCTCAGGGTCGTGGAGCCCCGAGGCCCTACTGCCATTGCAGGGCAAAAGGCTCCTTGCATCCCCTGGGGACAAGTCTCCAAGGTGGATGGAGCAGTTGAAGCAGAGAGGGGCCTGTGGAACAAAACAGAGAGACACCCAGAAAAGTCACTCAAAAATGCCCGGTAATTCATTAAACCAAAGGTGCCAGGGACACTAAGAGGAACGATATTTTAGGTACCGCTGGGAAATAAAAAACTCTGTCATCCATTGTAAGGTGTGTAACAATTTCAGAGATGTAAAAGTGTACATCTTAAAAATGAGAAAAAGCAGGGGCGCCGGGGTGGCTCAGTCGTTAAGCGTCTGCCTTCGGCTCAGGTCATGATCCCGGGGTCCTGGGATCGAGCCCCGCATCGGGCTCTCTGCTCCGCGGGAAGCCTGCTTCTCCCTCTCCCACTCCCCCTGCTTGTGTTCCTGCTCTCGCTGTGTCTCTCTCTGTCAAATAAATAAAATATTTTTTAAAAATGATAAAAAGCAGGATTCGGTTCTAAATGTCATGATCCACTGAAGTCTGAATAAAAGATGGTTCCTCTGGAGCATGAGCTTTGCAGCCAGCAGTCTCCCCTTGGGTATCTCCCCTTTCAAGCCCTGGACTTCGGGAGAGAGACTCAGTTTGGGCATCTATAAAATGGGCACAACATGCAGTACCTGATCTTATCAGTATGGTGTTTAAGAACAAGAATGAAACTGGACCATTTCCTTACAGCACACACAAAAATAGACTCAAACTGGATGAAAGACCTAAATGTGAGACAGGAATCCATCAGAATCCTTGAGGAGAACACAGGCAGCAACCTCTTTGACCTCAGCTGCAGCAATTTCTTCCTAGAAACATCACCAAAGGCAAGGGAAGCAAGGGTAAAAATGAACTATTGGGACTTCATCAAGATAAAAAGCTTTTGCAGAGCAAAGGAAACAGTTGACAAAACCAAAAGACAACCGACAGAATGGGAGAAGATATTTGCAAATGACATACCAGATAAAGGGCTAGTATCCAAAATCTATAAAGAACTATCAACTCAACACCCAAATAACAAATAATCCAACCAAGAAATGGGGAGAGGACATGAACAGACATTTCTGCAAAGAAGACATCCAAATGACCAACAGACACATGAAGAAGTGCTCAACATTGCTCGGCATCAGGTAAATCCAAATCAAAAGCTCAGTGAGATACCACCTCACACCAGTCAGGATGGCTAAAATGAACAAGTCAGGAAAACGACAGATGTTGGCGAGGATGCAGAGAAAGGGGAACCCTCCTACACTGTTGGTGGGAATGCAAGCTGGTCCAGCCTCCCTGGAAAACAGTATGGAGGTTCCTCAAAAAACTGAAAATAGAGCTACCGTATGATCCAGCAATTGCACTACTGGGTATTTACCCCAAAGATACAAATGTAGTGATCCGAAGGGGTGCGTGCACCCCAATGTTTATAGCAGCAGTGTCCACAATAGCCAAACTATGGAAAGACCCAGATGTCCATCAACAGATGAATGGATAAAGAAGATGTGGTATATATATACAATGGAATATTATGCAGCCATCAAAAAACCCAAAATCTTGCCATTTGCAACGACGTGGATGGAACTAGGGGGTATCATGCTAAGCGAAATAAGTCAATCAGAGAAAGATAAGTATCATATGATCTCACTGATATGAGGAATTTGAGAAAAAGGCAGAGGATCATAGGGAAAGGGAGGGAAAAATGAAACAAGACGAAACCAGAGAGGGAGACAAACCATAAGAGACTCTTAATCTCAGGAAACAAACTGAGGGTTGCTGGAGGGGAGGGGGGTGGGAGGGATGCGGTGGCTGGGTGATGGGCATTGGGGAGAATATGTACTATGGTGAGCGCTGTGAATTGTGTAAGACTGATGAATCACAGACCCGTATCCCTGAAACAAATAACACATTATATGTTAATAAAAACAATTAAAAAAAAAAAAAGAACAAGGGCTCTGGAAGCAACTGCCTGGATTCAAATCCAACCTCCCCAGTTCTGGGCTGTGTGACCATTTGCATGGGAACCTCTCTGTTTCCTTATTGCAAGGATCCAGGCAGTTTAATCTACAAAAGGTACTAGCGTGGGGCCTCCTGACACACAGAAGGGCTTGGTTATCAGCCACCTCGCAGTGAGGACTGAGTCACTGTGGGGATCAAGCGAGGGGGTAAAAGGGCTAAACACGAGAATGCTGACCCAAAAGTTGGTCCTTATTTCTGTTTCCTAACACCTGCACTGTTAAAAGTTGAAATATTTGACAACCTTGACATGGCCGGTTCTGGGGTTCCCTCTCCTTTGTCGGGTCCCCATCTCTGCCAGTCCATGGGATATAGTGGTTAAGGACCCAGGCCATGGAGCTAAACACACTGGCCCGAGGTCAAATGCCAGCTCAGCTACACTCTAGCTGTGACGGCTCCTCACCGTGCCTCAGTCTTCACATCTATAAAATGGGGGTGTCCACAAAGCTTACTTCATAATTTCTGTGAAGATTAAATGTGAAAACACATATAAAGTTCTCAGGGTGTGCCTGGTACATTTCAGGTGTGCAATATCAATGCAGAGTAACAATATCCTTACTTCCCACATGGAAAGGGAAAAACAGTCCAAGGGAGGGGCACGTGGCTGGCTCAGTCGGTCGCTTTTGATCTTGGGGTTGTGAGTAGGAGCCAGATATTGGGTGTGGAGATAACTTAAAAATAAAATCTTAGGGGCACCTGGGTGACTCAGTCATTAATCTACCGACTCTTGATTTCAGCTTTGGTCATGATCTTGGGGTCTTGAGATCAAGCCCAGTGTCAGGCTCTGCGCTCAGCAGGGAGTCTGGGATTCTCTCTCTCCCTCTGCACCCCCCCTCAAATAAATAATTCTTTTTTTTCCCTAAGATTTAGTGCAGAATTCTTTTTTTTTTTTAAGAATTTATTTATTTATAGTCAGAGAGAGAGTACAAGCTGGGGGAGCGGCAGGAAGAGGGAGAAGCAGGCTCCCCACTAAGGAGGGAGTCCGATTCAGGGCTCCATCCCAGGACCCCGGGATCATGACCGGAGCTGAAGGCAGACGCTTAACCGACGGTACCACCCAGACATCCCTCAAATAAATAATTCTTAAATAAAATAAAATAACTCTTAAAAAAAGAACAGTCCAAGGGAGATGGGGCAGGGGCTGAAACAGGATTTGTCTGGGCAGGTGTTTGGTGGGACAGGCCAGGAGCTGGGGACTGTCCTCCTTAGCCCTTTTGCCCAGCCCACCGCCAACACCACCCCTCCCCTCAGGGCAACCGCGGACTTTCAGGCTCCGTTCCTGGACCCTCTTCCTATTCCTTCAGCTCCAATTCATCTTCTCAATAGGAGTTTGGGGCCCATGTACCACCATCCAACTTTCTTTCTAGGTCCTTTTCTCTCCCAGACCCCAAGAATTCTTAATCCTGAACCTCCACCCAGAACCTCCACCCAGAAGTCTCCCCCAACCTCCTTGTTAATCCCATACCTGCTCCGCATTCTGGGATGGAGGGGCATTTTCACTCACCCAGGCTGCTCACCTGACCGCCTACAAGGCTGGAGCCCAGCGGGGAGCCCGGTGGGGTGCGGGGGGGGGATGAGCGGGCGGCGCGCAGGTGCCGACCAGGGTTCGAGGGGGGGATCTCTGCGCCACCGGGAAGGGTCGCAGCGCCGGTGTCCGGCAACAAGACAGAAATAACCCGGAGGCTGCGACTCCCCCGAGAAGTGGGGCGCCTCGACGGGGCCCTCCGATCCCTACCGCCCCGGGGAGACCCTCTGTGCGCTCTTCCCAGCCCCGCGCCCAAGCCCCCTTGGCCGCAGCAGCATCGCGGTCCCCTACCATGCCTTCTGCGGCCGGCGACATCGAGGCGCGGGGCGGGTGGCGAGACCGACCAACAGACGCGGCGCCGGGGGCCAGCAGACTGGCGGACAGACCGCAGCCGGCGCACAAGCAGCCCTCCCCGTCGCCCCGCCTGCCGGTGGCCCCGCTGCCCCGAAAGGGACCACCACCAGGGGGCGGAGCTCTTGCCGCTGCGGAGGACCCAGACACCCTCATCTGGGGTCCCCACGCCCCCCCCAACGAGGGCGGTTGTTAACAGCGTTTGACGAGACATTCCCAGGAGCACCATTACGGAGTCCTCATGGAACCCTCACAACAACCCATTTACAAATGAGAAAACTGAGCCTCAGAGAGGTGAACTGCGTGCGACTGGTCTGGGTCTCACACTCCCCGCCCACCCCCCCGCCCCCCCGCCCTCCCCCCCCGCCCCCCCCGCCGGGGCCCCCCCCTGCAGCCCCCCCCCCCCCCCCCCCAGCCCCTGGCTCCGGCGTGCTGACTTTTAGCCTAACTCCTCATTGTGGTGTCTCTCCAGTCCCCCATCTCCTCCTGCCCCACATTTCGGACGCACCTCAAAGTTCACATGCTCCAAAGGGTCTCATCCCCCCTCCTAGACTTCACGTGGGGTCTCCCCTCCTCCCCCCGCCTCCCCCCGGGGCCCAAGTCCCAGGGCAGCACTCTCCACTCCCTCTCCCTACAGTTCCTGCGCAGGTCGTCCTCCCCTCCCAGGACTGCAGCAGAAGCTCGGTTCTCCCTCCAGTCTGTCCTCCCACCGCCCAGTCTTCTTCCTGAAGCCCTAGCCACGTTCTTCCCCTGCTGGAAAACCTTCCCAGGGACTCCACACTTCCTTCTGAAAAAGAACACACCGAAGTCTAGCCTGGTGTTGGACCTCCATGCCCCACTTGCCTTCGTGGTCCCCCCTCACTATATTCCTCACCCCCAAAGACCCTCCCTCTCACCCATTCAAATGTTGCTCCATCCCTCCCACCCCCACCACAGGGTGCCTGACATGGAAGGAGGGAAGTGTAGGGAAGAGTCTCCAGTGCTTGGATCCCAGCCTCCTCCTGCTCCCCCAAGCTGTACGCATGTAAACCCAAGCGGGGGAGCCCTTTCCCTGCTCTGCCCTCTCCTCCAACCAGCTCCTTAGTCGGAAGTTATTTCATCAGGAACTTTCTAGGAACCCTAGACACATGGATCTTAGAGGCCAATATGCTGGCTCCTGGGCCTCTTCCCAGAGTCTGATTCATTTAGTCTGGGCAAAGTCCAGCAACCCTCATTTTTGACACACAGGGAGGGAGCCCCAAGCCCCAGAATCACACTGTGAGAAGCACTGGGAGGGGTTAAGTACAAAGCCCCAGGACCCAGGAAGGCTGCTGGTCAGCAGTGAGAATGGGAAGAGATCAGCCCCTCTGTGTCTCGGTTCTCCTTCCTATAGCATGTGCGACTGTGGGTGCCCTGAGACATCAGCGCAAAGATTTAGCACCGGGCTGGCCCCGCAACCAGCACTCAAAAACGTCCATGTAATGACAACTGGAGGTGCAACTTTCTTGCCCCCAAATCTCCCCAGCCCCCACCCCCCACCCATGAGTCAGGGTCTGGCCTTGGGGACTGGGAGTCATACGCTCTCAGAGCCTCCAGCAGGCCTGCCTTCCCAGGAACTCCACATGTAAACACAGGCCCAGGCAGATGGGTCCCCATGTCCTTGGGGAAAAGAATTCTGAGGTTTCCTTGAGAATTAGCCACTCAACTCCAGATGAGTGACCCCACCCAGAACCTTCAAGGTCCAGGCTGCTATCGTAGCATAGATCAGACAGAAAATGAGGGGTAAGCAGTGTCACTGGGGAAAGCCCACCGTGGGGTCACAGGCAGCATTTAGCATGTGATAAGCATTGTTGACACCTGCCCCCATCCCTGCATCACACTCGCACGCGCGCAAGCACAAGCCCCACTGTGCACACACTCTGAGCATCCTGAAAGCCACGGTGGACCCCTTGGAGGTGCTCAGAGCCCAAGAAAGAAAGGAAAGACCCATCCCTGCCTTAAAGAGGCAGAACGGCTCCTGCCAATCAGGAATTCTTACAGCTGGCTGCCTCATTCACAGTATTAACAGCAATCAAAGACCAAGCCAGGCTAAATAAAAGGGTAGCCCCCCAAAAGGAGAGGCGCACTGTTCAGAGGGCCCAGACTGTCATGCCAGCATGTCCCAGGGCCCATCAGAACCTGAGGACATCCTGCTACCTCCCTGCTCTCTCCTGAGGCAGCTTCTCCAGGGCCATGTCCATTGGGGATACCTGCAGGGCTGAGGCCTGGAGTAAATGCATCCCAAGTTTCCTGGGTGTACACTTCAGTCTCCTGACCCTGGCTGGTGGGCATCTGCCCAGACCAGGGTATTCTGGGCCCTCCTCTGCACAACAGCAAATCTGCCAAGGGAGTGCCTCTGGGACCCATGGGAGCCATTGGGGAGATCTCTCAGGTCCTGGAGTCTGTGCAGGGCTCACAGGGCCTGAAGTATATAATTAGCCCCATAGCCTTTCCTCCCCCTGCTGACTCCTGAGAGCCACAGAAGGGCAGTTGCCCCGAGCCAGGTCTTCACCAACATCACCTGAGCAGCTCCTGGAACATTCACTGTTCACCGGAAGTCCCCATCCCAGCCCCTCCCCTTGCTCTACTGCCTACAGAGACCAGAAGAGGAGGATGAGATGAGCCTGGGGACACTGAGGCATTGGATGGGAGGGAGGGACTGCTCTGTAGCCTAGGCAGTGGAGACGGCCCAGAACCCACCGGTAATCGGGCTCAGCAAACATGGAGAGCCGGGTACGGCAAACATCTGGAGGGGAAAGAGTTGCCACACTTACCTAGGAACTTCCCCAGGTCCGACACCTCTCACCTGGCTCTGCTTGGCTGGACCTGGGCCAGGCCATGGCCAGGAGTGAAAGGAAAGGTCTGAGCCCCTCCAGAGTGTGTGTGTGTGTTTGGCGGGGAGGTCCCCAGTGCAGGGGCTGGGATTGCACCCCACCCAGTAAACCATGCAGCTTGTGTGTGGCCATCCACACTCCCCAAGCCCCCAGGCCTGGATCTGCTCCCAGAGACCAGCACACTCCCAAGGAGAGAGAAGGCAAAGGAAGACAGGGGGGAGTGAAGCCCGGATGAGAATCCTTGTTCGCACTGCTGCAAGCTGGCTGTGTGGGCCTAGACCAGACACTCTGCACTCCAGACCCCAGCTTCCTGGTCTGCAAAACAGCAAGGACAGCACCTGTCGCTCAGGATGCTGTGAGGATTACGCAAGATGACGTGGGTTAAAACCCACAGGCTTGACACACTCAAGAAATGGTAGCCGTAACTATGCTCGGAATTCTCTGGAAGATATTAGAAAGCTGCCAGGAGTCAGGGCTGGGGTGGAAGCTGAAGGACAGAAGAGCTTGTTCCGCAGGGTTTGGAAGGGCAAGGTCCCCCAGCAACCCGGGGCAGGAGAGCTACATCCCAGTGAGAAGGAGGAAAACGCAAACTTGTGGGGAGTCCGGCCACAGTGCAGAGACCCAGGCCCTGTGGCTGGACCTCGGGGACCAGCGGCCGAGGAGACTTCCAGTGATCATCACCTCTGCCTCTCCTGCCCATAGACGGGGACTCTTGGGGGCGAATTGTTTGACCCCTTGCCGTCTGAGGGCCATGCAGCCTGGCTCTGAGCCATCCCAGTCTCTCGGGCAGGGTCTGGGTGCAGAGTCAGCCCCCTTCTCCCCCAGTGGCTTACTGGTGCCCCAGGCCCCCAACTCCACTTGTGGCCAAAGGGAGGACAGGCTCAGGTCACACATCGAGAGGGCCAGAAAATGCCTGGGTCTCTCATCCTCAGTCTGTGTGTCCTTCATGCCACCCCGGCGTGGGGCTGGATGTTACTGGTGCTCCCGGTACCTGTTCGTCCACACAGCCTTCCTGGTTAGCAAGCCACTTTCGGAGGCATCATAGAGGCCCCTTCTGGGATCTTCCCTTTTATGAGTGCTCACGGTTAACTCAAAACAGAAGCCCCTGTCCTCCTGCCAGTGACGGGTGTTGGAGGGCTTGGGGACTCGTCGGTCCACAGTGCTTTGCTGTGTCTACCTTCGTGTTTTTGTGTTTCCTCTGAGTTGTTTTATATCAGCATAATTTGAGAGTCAGTGGTAGACATAATGCCCCTTTACCGCAAAATACCTCAGTTCTGGCTCAGCTTCAGTGTTGCATGAATATCATTAATTCCACCTCGCCATCGGCAGGGGTGTACCAAGGGGTGGGGTGTGGAGAAAGCAGCCAGCCGGGAAGGAGTAATATCTTCTCACTTAGCACATCTGATAATAGAAAGCAGACAACGTTTAGTTGGTCTGATTACTGTTTTACATTTTGTCAAGGTTATTGCCATTCCCAAGGCAGACTGCTTCCACAGCCAACAGATACAAAAGCAGTAAATATTCAAAGTGCTAGTAAACAGAGGCTCAGGATTCCCAAGGAAATAACATTGAATTGGAGAAAATAAATGACAAAACCTGCAGGTAGTGGAAAAGGACAGTTGCTCGTGTATATGGAATGAGTCTTTCTAGGGTTATCATGAGGTAAGTGGAAGATGCTGGGCGTATCAACCAGCAACCATTAGACGTGGGGAAAGGGACGGAACACGGAGACACTGAGAGTGTGTGCTGGAGGGCTGGGCATCAGTATGGGCACGGTTGGCCCAAAGTCAAAGGCAGGAGTCTGAGCCCTTGAAGGCAGAGAGTCGGGAGATGGTACTGCTGAAATTCTTGTTGCAAGCGATTGTGGGCTCATGTGCCAGATAAGGATCTTGTTTTGCAAATATCAAAGCTGGTTCTGGCTAATTTAGGCAGAATTTCCTGAAGACTGTCAGATAGCTGGAGGACTGGGGAGGCTACGTGGCTGGACCCACCACCCCAGACATGCAGCCAAAAGTCCTAGTGGTGTGGTCCTGCACCTGCTAGATGAGGGCCCCAGCCTGGGACCACATCCCGACTTCTTTAAGGCACTTGCCTGGACTCCCTGCCCTGGGTGAGTGAGACCCGGGAGGCTGTGAACTTGGATCCTACCCTGGAGTTCTCACTGCTCCGTACAGGTGAGCCTTCGGGCCTTCTGGAGTGGAGGAAGGCAGATTCCCACTCAGTGGCTCATCCGCAGCCCCCGGCCGACAGCCCAAGTGCCAAGCAGCTGGAACAAAGCACATGTGTCCCTGTCACTCAGGGGTTCAAGGCCTCTTCGAATACACCAGCCCCAGAGAACAGGGCCACCTGTTCCTATGGCCACAGCAGGGCCTGGCTTTGGGGTATGGGGCGGGGGGCTTGTCCCAACAGGCTCACCAAGTTGACAAAACTTTTTTGGAAAAAGATACCCAGGAGATCATGTATCTGCAGGGAAGACACGAGATTGTAGATTTTAAAATTCGGAGAGACCAGCTTGCATTCCTACTTGGGGGAACCACATCCAGGAACTGGAAGTTTAAACCTTCCCCCATCTATTTTTTTGGTTTTTTAAAGATTTTATTTATTTGACAGAGAGAGCATAGCAGAGGGAGAGGGAGAAGCAGGCTTCTCCCAGGACCCTGGGATCATGACCTGAGCTGAAGGCAGACGCTTAATGACTGAGCCACCCAGGTGTCCCATACCTTCCCCGATCTATTTGCACTCAAAAAACAGCAGACTTATAAACAACCTGTTCTCAAGTAGAAAATGTCAGTGACTCCTACCAGCTGCCTGGAGATGGAGGTCATAACAAACTGGCCTTAAACACCAGGAAGCAGTGAGTCCAAGATGTTAAGTGATTTGTCCAAGGTCACTCACAGCTAATAAAGGCTGGGGCTGGGATTTAAAACCAAGTTTATCGGGCGCCTGGGTGGCTCAGTCGTTAAGCGGCTGCCTTCGGCTCAGGTCATGATCCCAGAGTCCTGGGATCGAGTCCCACATCGGGCTCCCTGCTCAGCGGGAAGCCGGCTTCTCCCTCTCCCACTCCCCCTGCTTGTGTTCCTGCTCTCGCTGTCTCTGTCAAATAAATAAATAAAATCTTTAAAAAAAAAAAAAAAAACAAACCAAGTTTATCTGAATAAAACACTTCCCACCTTTTACTCTACAGTTCTGACCCTAGGGGTCCCCCATTTCCAAAGACAATCAAATTTAAAGAGCCCATATGTGTATTTCTCCTTCAAAGACTGGATTTTTATAGACGTTCCTTGCCTGGTTCTCTTCACTGGGTTATGAGTTTTCTCCAAGAACTGCCCTACCTAGCTGCTGTTCTCAATGGCCCTGAACGGCTTGTGGGCGGCACTTTCCATGGGCTAGTCTGTTCTCTCCCTGCTACTGGCCCTTGGACAGCTTCTGAGTGCCTTTTCCTGGAAGCAATGTGGGTACCCAGTTGGCTCCGGAACTTTTGGAAATAAATTCAAGAGTTTCCTAGTTAGGGTGTGGTGCATTCCAAGGGGTCAGAACCTGTGGTTACAGCTCAGAGGCTGTGAGTTGCCAAAGATGGAGCTTTATTATCTCTGTTCTTAAGCTTTTGGGGGGAGGGCATGTTGCTTAGACTTTCTATGTCTCGGTTTCTTCACCTGCAAAATGGAGATAACAGACCTACTCATAAAGTCATGAGAGGATTAAATGAAATAAAGGATACAGAGTGCCCAGAAAGCACTTAGCTGGCCCTTGATAACTATTTTTCAAATAAAAGAAAGTAGGTGCATGTCTCAGAGGCTTGGTAAATTTTCTGAACAAAAATGAAATGATTTTTTTTAAGATTTATTTATTTATTTGAGAGAGAGAGAGCACATGAGCATGTGAGGAGAGGAGAGGCAGAGGGAGAGGGAGAGAGAGAATCTCAAACAGACTCCCCACGGAGCATGGAGCCCAATGGCAGGACTGGATCCCGTGACCCTGAAACCATGACCTGAGCCGAAACCGAGGGTCGGCTGCTCAATGGACTGAGCCACCCAGGCGTCCCCCAAATGAACTGATTTTTAATATTTTTCTTCCAAGGCAGCAAGAGACAATAATATAGAGGTTTCTCTATCACCTGTGAGGAGGGGCATGGAGAGGGAAACTGAGGGCCAGAGGAGTTAGGGAAGGGAGACAGGCCCCAATCCCGTGTAGGTGGAGGGGCTTTGTCCGCCCTCAGGCTGGCATCCTGCCTTCCGGCCCCTCATGTTCCCACGAAGTTCTCAAGTGTGTTTGTGTGGAGGCTCTGTAAACAAAGACGGAATGAGCAGGCAGCTACCAGCAGACCTTTATTAGGACAGAACCAGTTCGGTCAGGCTGAACCCCTACTACAGGAAAGGAACCCAGGAGGACCCCAGCCCCCACCAGGCTCCAGGCCAGCTCGTTCCCCGAGCAGAGGTCACTCCGCCGTGCAAGAGGGCGGCTGCAGCAAGAGCAAGAACTCGGGGCGCCTGGGTGGCTCAGTTGGTTGGGCGACTGCCTTCGGCTCAGGTCATGATCCTGGAGTCCCGGGATCGAGTCCCGCATCGGGTCCCCTGCTCGGCGGGGAGTCTGCTTCTCCCTCTGACCCTCCTCCCTCTCATGCTCTCTGTCTCTCATTCTCTCTGTCTCAAATAAATAAATAAAATCTTTTAAAAAAAAAAAAAAAAGAGCAAGGACTCGGATGTGTGACCTTGGACAAGTCCCTTCCCTCCTCTGACCTCAGCTTCCTCTTCTGCAGAATGGGGACATATATTCCCCTCATGGAGTTGATGACCGGGGAACAGGCTGAGGTTATCCAGGGGCCACCTGCAGCCAGCGTGCGACCCACAGGCTGGTTCGTGCGACCCAGGGGCAGGGCTTGCGGGTGGGGCGACTGTCTCTTCCTGCAGCTGATTCAGAAGTCAATGGTGGTTCTCTTTGGGGGTAGATTAGGGTGGGAGGAGAGGAGGCTGTTCTTTTTATTTTCAGTTTAAAATGTTTTTCAACAGTCAACATTCGTTCCTCCTATTATAATATATATGTAGTTTTGTTTTTGTTTTGTTTTTTCATGTCAAAACACAGTTTCTTGTTTTTTCCTGGTGTCTTGTCTCTGGCCAGGCCCTTTCTTCAGGCCATCATTAGGATCAGGCCCAGTCCGGTGAGAGCCTCCTTCTGGTTAGGCTCAGGAAAACTTGGACACAGATGTGCTTACTCTTACCTCCAGCCAGTCACACCCCACTGTGTACCTGAGGCCCCCTCACATCGCTGCCATTTTGTCACCCCGACTGTCACACCCTCCACCATGTCCCCTCTGCCAGGCCCAGAGTGAGGAACGAGGGGCCGCACACAGTCTGCCCTCCTCCCCACTCCTCACTGCCAAGCACCAGGCCTTCAGCCCCACCGTGCCCCCTCCCGGTGCTGGTGCAGGGCCTGGGCCCAGCATGGATACACAGGGGCCTCTGGCCAGGCCCGATCCCATCCCCCATGTGTCCCTGTGTGAAAGGAGGACAGCGCTCCCTGACAGTGTGGGTCTGTGGGCACTTCCAGGCTTCAGCACGGTTGCAGGTCAGCTCCCACCCACTCCCCCGGCAAAGCCCTGCTCTTGGATGACCTCAGAGGACAGCACAGCCCTGGCTGATTCCCCACCACTGCCCCAGCTGCCTGTTTGAGTTTCGGCCATCATTTCTGTCATCCATCAAGCGGGGGTAACCATCCTTAGCCAGTTGCTGTGAGGATTAAATGAGATAATTCTTTTTTTTTTTTTAAGATTTTATTTATTTATTTGAGAGAGAGAATGACAGAAAGAGCACATGAGAGGGGGGAGGGTCAGAGGGAGAAGCAGACTCCCTGCTGAGGAGGGAGCCCGATATGGGACTCGATCCCGGGACTCCAGGATCATGACCTGAGCCGAAGGCAGTCGCTCAACCAACTGAGCCACCCAGGCGCCCTAAATGAGATAATTCTTATAGACTCCCTGGGCACATGTGGCATTTTCTTTCTTTCTTTCTTTTTTTTTTTTTTAAGATTTTTGTTTATTTGTTAGAGAGAGAGAGAGAGCAGGAGGAGGAGGGAGCAGGGAGAGGGACAAGCAGACTCCATGCTGAGCATGGGGGACATGGGTCTTGATCCCAGGACCCCGAGATCAAGACCCGAGCCAAAACCAAGAGCTGGTTGCTCAATCAACCAAGCCACCCGGGTGCCCCAACATGTGGCATTTTTAATGACAAAACACCTTCCAGGAAAATTTTGCAATAATACAAAGAACTTTTTGTCCTGAACCATTTGCCAGTGAGTTGCTGACCTGAGGCTCAGGGTCCCCTAAACCCGTTAGTGTGCATTTCCTGCGAACGGGGACCTCTCCTCCATCACCACCACACAGCCAGCCACTTAGGAGCTGCGTATGGAGGCATTACCGCCCGCTAATCCTCAGTCCACAAAGGTTCCGCAATCTCCCCTTGACTTTTAGGATCTTGACTTTTTTTTTTTAGGATTACAGGCCAGTTATTTTGTAGGATTCTCTCAATTAGGATTTATTTAATGTTTCTTTTCTTTCCTTTTTTTTTTTAAAGATTTTTATTTATTATTTATTTGACAGAGAGAAAGAGAACACAAGCAGGGGGACCTGAGGCAGAGGGAGAGGGAGAAGCAGGCTCCCCACTGAGCAGGGAGCCCGATGTGGGGCTCGATCCCAGGACTCCGGGATCATGACCTGAGCCGAAGGCAGACGCTTAATGACTGAGCCACCCAGGCGTCCCTCTTTTTTTTTTTTTTTTTTTTTAAAGATCTTATTTATTCATTTGAGAGAGAGAGAGCCCATGCCTGTAGGGGGAGGGGTATGGGGGAGGGGGAAGGACAAGCCGACTCCCTGCTGAGCGCAGAGCCCACCATGGGGCTCAATCTCAGGACCCCGAGATCATGACCTGAGCCAAAATCGAGTCAGATGCTTAACCAACTGCGTCACCCAGGCAGTCCTATCTAATATCTCTTTATGATAAATTTGGGTTACACATTTTTTGCAGGAATACCGCAGAAAGGGGGATGTATTCTCTTCACGGTGTCCTTGGGGGCAGCACAATGTTTCCATTTGTCCCATTACTGAAGATGGCAACTTTATTCCTTTTATGAAGGTGGTACCTGCCAGGTTCCTCCTCTGAAAAATTATTATCTTTCCTTTTCTCCCCTGCCAAAGTTTTATTTGAATACTAGTTAGTTAATGTATAGTGTAATATTGGTTTCAGGAGTAGAATTTAGTGATTACTATCTTTCCTTTTGGGATTAATATGTATTTTGTGAGGAGGCACTTAGAGGTTATGTAAATATCCCATTTCTTATCAAACTCTTACTCACTAATTTTAGTGTCCATTTATGATTCTTGGATAAATTACTTATTGCTCTAAGGATTGCCAAATAGTGATTCTAATTCTATCATTCTTTCATTGATTAGCTGGCATTGTATTGTAAGGAAACATTTTCTCCTCTCACAATTTATATCTGTGTGGACTTGGTATTTCTTTTTTAATCCAATGGATAATATTCCATTATCATTATGTATGATGTTGAAATTGTCTGAGATTTTTTTTTTAAGATTTTATTTATTTATTTATTTGAGAGAGAGAATGAGAGAGAGCACATGAGAGGGGGGAGGGTCAGAGGGAGAAGCAGACTCCCCGCCGAGCAGGGAGCCCGATGTGGGACTCGATCCCGGGACTCCAGGATCATGACCTGAGCCTAAGGCAGTCGCCCAACCAACTGAGCCACCCAGGCGCCCAAAATTGTCTGAGATTTGGCCAGTGAGAACTCCTTCAAGCTTCAGGCCATCATTAGGATCAGGCCCAGTCTGGTGAGAGCCTCCTCCTTTTGCTATTTTCAGCATATTTATTTGTAAAGTCGACCCCCTGAGTGTGTAACCCATCTTCCATGTTGCCACCACCCGCCTTTGCAGACCCTTCCTCATCCTCTCTAAGGGTGGTCCTCTCTAAGGACTAAGTGGTCCCTGCTTCTCCCCACCTTTATCCGGAGGCATGCAGGACACCCTCCTCACTGCACCCAGCCTCTCAGATGGAGGGGAACAGGCTCCCTTAACCATGGATGAGAATTATAACATTAGTGGAGAAAATATAGAAGCATATCTCTTTGGCCCTGCAACTCTACCTCTAAAATTTTATGGAAAAGAATAGTAGCTCAGAGTCCGCCCATGGGCCTGATGGCTTCAGATGTATTCACCCTGCCCAGCTCCTGCCTGCCTCCACTGCCCCCATAGCTGGCCCAGGCTCCCCGCCCCACTACCAAGATGGTGATGTGCTCCTGCCAGGAGAAGGCTCAGCAGCTGAACGAGCAGCAACAGCTCGTCCTATTCCAATTGCTGAGGGAGGAGGACAGGTATTACTCGAATTGCAAGGCCAAAGGTCCACGATGGGCTTCCTGGAATATTGGTGTGTTTATTTGCATCAAATGTGCTAGAATCCATAGAAATCTTGGAGTTCATATATGCAGGGTCAAGTCGTTCAACCTAGACCAGTGGACACCAGAACAGATACAGTGCATGCAAGATATGGGAAATACGAAAGCAAGACTACTCTATGAAGCCAATCTTCCAGAGAACTTTTGAAGATCACAGACAGATCAAGCAGTGAAATTTTCATGAGAGATAAACATGAGGAGCACCCATCTAGCTCAGTGGTGGAGCGTGCAACTCTTGATCTTGGGGTTGTGAGTTTGAGCCCCACCTTGGTTGAAGAGATTACTTAAAAATAAAATCTTTAGGGCGCCTGGGTGGCTCAGTTGGTTAAGCGACTGCCTTCGGCTCAGGTCATGATCCTGGAGTCCCTGGATCGAGTCCCGCATCGGGCTCCCTCCTCGGCAAGGAGTCTGCTTCGTCCTCTGACCCTATCCCCTCTCATGTGTTCTCTCTCTCTCATTCTCTCTCTCTCAAATAAATAAATAAAATCTTTAAAAATAAAATAAAATAAAATAAAATCTTTAGGGGCATATGGGTGACTCACTTGGTTAAGCATCTAACTCTTGATTTTGGCTCAGGTCATAATCTCAGGGTCAGGAGATGGAGCCCCACAGCGGGCTCCATGCTCAGCATGGAGTCTGATTGAGATTCTCTCTCTCCCTCTGCCCCCTCGCCCCCGCTTGCACGCTCTCTCTCTTTCTCTCTCTCTCTAAGATAAATAAATAAAATCTTTAAAAATAAAATAAAATCTTTAAAGAAAAGAAATAAATATGAAGAGAAGATAAAAATCCAATAGCTATCACAAATAAAGAAAAGTGGGGGGAAAAGGAAGAGAAAAAGAAAAGGAACCAGAAAGGGCGCCTGGGTGGCTCAGTTGGTTAAGTGACTGCCTTCGGCTCAGGTCATGATCCCAAGGTCCTGGGATCGAGTCCTGCATCGGGCTCCCTGCTCTGTGGGGAGCCTGCTTCTCCCTCTCCCACTCCCCCTGCTTGTGTTCCCTCTCTCGCTATGTCTCTCTCTGTCAAATAAATAAATAAAATCTTTAAAAAAAAAAAAAAAAGAAAGAAAGAAAGAAAAGGAACCAGAAAAGCCTGCAAAACCTCTTACAACTGAAAAGCTGCAGAAGAAAGGAGATCAGCAGTTGGAGCTTAAACAAAACTACCAGCCCTAAAAAAGCTGCAGAGCCCGCTGTTGATCTTTTAGGACTTGATGGCCCTGCTGAGGCCCCAGTGACCAATGGGAACACAACCATGGCGCCAGCCCTGAATGATGATCTGGACATCTTTGGACCAATGATTTTTTTTTTTTTTAAGATCTATTTATTTATTTTGGGCGGGGGAAGGGCAGAGGGAGAGAGAGAGAATCTCAAGCAGATTCCCCACTGAGCGCAGAGCCCTGACACGAGGCTCAATCCCACAACCCTGAGACTGTGACCTGAGCCAAAATCACAAGTCGGACGTCTAACAGATTGAACCACTCAGGCGCCCCTGGATCTGGATCTGTTCACTGAGCAAGCTACAAAATCAGAAGAGGTACCAAAGAAACAAACTCTCCAAAGACTCCATCTTATCTCCGTATGGCACAGGAAACATTCAGCAGCAGAGGACTCCTGGTGTGTTTGTGGGACCCACAAATACACCATTGACCTCACAAGCACCAACTGCACCTCACGGCTTTCCATCGGTGGGTGTGCCCGTGCATGAGCTTGCAGCTCCCGGCCTCCCGGGAAATGTAATGGGACAGGGTGCAAGCATGAGGGTGGGCATACACGTGCCCAGCGGGCTTATGTATGATGCCACCAAATGTGGTTGGCCCCTAAGGAGGAATGGTGGGGCAGATGGGTGCTCCCCAGAGTAAGTTTGGCCTGCCACGAGCTCCACAGGCCCAGCGGAACCTCTTGCAGATGAATCAGCAAATGGTTGGCATGAGTATCAGCAGTACAAACCTTACAGTGGGTTTTGGCCAACTCCCCAACACAACAGCAGGATGGTCTGGAAGCTCATCCGGTCAGGCTCTCAGCACACAGCTGTGGAAATGAAAACTGCAATGCGAGTTTCATCCAGAACTACCACCTGACATGCCTTGCTAAAATGCGTCTAGTTCCCCTGTTTATCCATGTACGTATACTTTTTTCTTTTTCCCCATTTGCTCATATTAAGAATTATCTGATATTGACCGTGTTGGTCCGTACTGATTAAATTTGATATGAAAAGAAAAAAAAAAGAGAAGAAGAATAGTAGCTCAAATACAGAGATATGTATAAAAGGATACTAGTCCCAGTCTTTCTGTAATAATGAAAAATTGGAGACAAGCTCAATTTTCTTTATCTTAGCTCCTGAAAGTAGACTCTTTGCCTTAGCTCCTAATATCAGTGTCTTGCCTGCCTCCCAGACCCATCTGCCTGAAGGACCAGATAATCAGTTGCTAATTGGCTTCCTCCCAGGGCTCTTAGCATCCCTGCATTTTCCAGCTGTGTTTGTACAAGGATCCAGAAAGCTCTTGTGTGTCAGAGAAGGTCCTGGGGCAGAAAGCAGAGGGTGCAAGGCATGCACTTGAGTTGGGATGCTTTTTCCCTAGCCGCAGCTGAAATAGAGTTAGGCCAAAGGGAGGGTGGTCTTCAGTATGATAGTGTCTTCAGCGTGTTCTGGGTTAAGCCAAAAGTTCCAGGGACTTAACACCTCAGGAGCAACCCTCTTACTGAGAGATGGGAGTGGGTGGATAAATGCCTTATGTAGTAGGCATCTTCCAAGATGGCCTCCGATGACCCCTGCTTCTTGGTACTCACACTCTGTGTAGTTCCTCCCCCACTGAAAATGGCTGAGCAGGGACACCTGGATGGCTCAGTCGGTTAAGTGTTGGACTCTTGATTTGGGCTCAGGTCATGATCTCAGGGTCATGAGATTGAGCCCCACACTGGGACTCTGCTGGACTCCTGGAGCCTGCTTGGGATTCTCTCTCTCCCCTCTCCCTCTGCCTCTCCCCCCTTCCACTCGCAATCGTGCTCTAGAAAGAAAGAAAGAAAGAAAGAAAGAAAGAAAGAAAGAAAGAAAGAAAAAGAAAAGGAAGGGGGGAAGGAAGGAAGAAAGAAAAGAAAGAGAGAGAGAGAGAAAGGAAATGGCTGAACTATGCAATAGAATGTTACAGAAATGACAACATATAATATCCAAGGCTAGATCATAAAAGAATTGCAGCTCCTGCCTTATTCCCTTTTGGATCTTTTGTTCTTGGTGGAAGCCAGCTGCCATGTTATGAGGATGCTCAAGCACCCAGGGGAAGGTGCATGTGGCAAAAAGCTGAGGACTCCTGCCAACAACCAATGCTCCCTTGTCAGGCATGTGAGCCAGGTTGGAAGTGGATCCTCAAGCCCAGTCAAACCTTCAGATGATTCCAGCTTCATGAGGGACCCTGAGCAGAACCTTGAGCCAGAACCACCCAGTTGAGCTCCTCCTGGATTCCTGACCCTCAAAAACAGTGTGATATAACAAATGTTTATTGTTTTAAGCTGCTAAATTTTGGAGTGAGCTGTTCTACAATAATAGCTAACTCATATTCACATATATTCCTGGTAGGAATGGAAAATGGTGTAGCCACTTTGGAAAACAGTTTGGTGGTTCCTCAAAAGATTAAATATAGAGTTACTGGTGGCTCAGTCGGTTGAGCATCTGACTCTTGATTTCAGCTCAGCTCATGATCTCAGGGTGGTGGGATGAAGCCTTGCCTCAAGCTCCATGCTTGGCGTGGAGTCTGCTTGGGATTCTCTGCCTCTCCCTCTCCCTCTGCCCCTCTCCCCATTCATGTGTGCACTTGCGCATTCTCTCTCTCTCTCAAATAAATGAATAAAATCTTTAAATAAATAAATAAATAGGGGCGCCTGGGTGGCTCAGTCGTTAGGCGTCTGCCTTCAGCTCAGGTCATGATCCCAGGGTCCTGCGATCAAGCCCTGCATTCTCCCCACAAGCCTGCTTCTCCCTCTCCCGCTCCCCCTGCTGTGTTCCTGCTCTCGCTCTCTGTCAAATAAATAAATAAAATCTTTAATAAATAAATAAATAAATATAGCATTACCATATAACCCAGCAATTCCACCCCAAGTATATATCCAAGAGAAATGAAAACATATGTGCGCAGAAAAACTTGTACATGAATGTTTACAGCAGCAATACTCATGATAGTCAAAAGGCAGAAATAATCTACATGTCCATCAATAGACAAATGGAGAAACAAAATGTGATATATTCATACAATGGAATATCATTTGGCCATAAAAGGGAATGAAGTAGAGATATATGCTGTAGCTTGAACTGGCCTTGGAAAGTGAAGGACGTCAGTCACAAAAATCCACATATTCTATGATTCCATCATATGAAATGTCCAGAATAGGCAAATCTGTAGAGACAGAGAATAGGGGTTATATATAAATATATATATGTATACTATATATATAGTGTATCTATTTTTCTTTTTTATATAGATAGTATATATAGTATATATTTTTTTCTCATGTATATGTAAGTATACATATTTATAGTATATATATAGTATATTTTTTTCTTTTTTAAATATTTTTTAATTTAAATTCAATTAATTAACATATAATGTATTATTTGTTTTAGGGGTACAGGTCTATGATTCATCAGTCTTTTTTTTTTTTAAAGATTTTATTTATTTATTTGAGAGAGAGAGAATGAGAGAGAGCAAGCACATGAGAGGAGGGAGGGTCAGAGGGAAAAGCAGACTCCCCGCCGAGCAGGGAGCCCGACGCGGGACTCGATCCCAGGACTCCAGGATCGTGACCTGAGCCGAAGGCAGTCGCTTAACCAACTGAGCCACCCAGGCACCCTATGATTCATCAGTCTTATATAATACTCAGTGCTCATTACAACACATACCCTCCCCAATGTCCATCACCCAGTGACCCCATCCCTCCAACCACCTCTCCTCCAACAGCCCTCAGTTTGTTTCCTATGATTAAGAGTCTCTTATGGTTTGTCTCCCTCTCTGGTTTCATCTTGTTTCACTTTTTTCTCTCTTCTCCTATGACTTTTGGCCTTGTTTCTTAAATTCCACATAGCAGTGAGATCATATGATAATTGTCTTTCTCTGGTTGACTTATTTTGCTTAGCATAATACCCTCTAGTTCCATCCATGTTGTTGCAAATGGCAAGATTTCATTCTTTTGGATGGCTGAGTAATATTCCATTGTATATATACATCACATCTTCTTTATCCATTCATCTGTCAATGGACATCTAGGCTCTTTCCATATTTTGGCTATTGTGACCATTGCTGCTATGAACATTGGGGTGCATGTGCCCCTTCGGATCATTACATTTGTTTGTTTGGGGTAAATACCCAATAGTGCAATTGCTGGGTCGTAGAGTAGCTCTTTTTTTTTTTTTTTTTTAACTTTTTGAGGAACCTCCATATTGTTTCCAGAGTGGCTGCACCAGCTTGCATTCCCACCAACAGTGTAGGAGGGCTCCCCTTTCTCTGCATCCTTGCCAACATTTATCGTTTCCTGACTTGTTAATTTTAGCCATTCTGACTGATGTGAGGTGGTATCTCATTGAGGTTTTGATCTGGATTTCCCTGATGCCAAGTGATGTTGAGCGTTTTTTCATGTGTCTGTTGGTCATTTGGATGTCTTCTTTGCAGAAATGTCTGTTCATGTCCTCTCCCCATTTCTTGATTAGATTATTTGTTCTTTGGATGTTGAGTGTGGTAAGTTCTTTATAGATTTTAGATACTAGCCCTTTATCTGATAAGGCATTTGCAAATATCTTCTCCCATCCTGTCGGTTGTCTTTTGGTTTTGTCATCTGGTTCCTTTGCTGTGCAAAAGCTTTTTATCTTGATGAAGTCTCAATAGTTCATTTTTGTTTTTGTTTCCCTTGCCTTTGGCGATGTTTCTAGGAAGAAGTTGCTATGGCTGAGGTCGAAGAGGTTGCTGCCTGTGTTCTCTTTGAGGATTTTGATGGATTCCTGTCTCACATTTAGGTCTTTCATCCATTTTGAGTCTATTTTTGTGTGTGGTGTAAGGAAATGGTCCAGTTTCATTCTTCTGCATGTGTCTGTTCAATTTTCCCAACACCATTTGTTGAAGAGACTGTCTTTTTTCCACTGGATATTCTTTCCTGCTTGAGACAGAGAATAGGTTACTGGTTGCCTAGGCTGAGGTGGGGGATAGGGGTGATAGCTAAGAAATCTGGAGAGCCATGACTGATACATTTACCCTCCAAGGAAGGTAGGCCTGAGAGGGGCTGAGTTGTGGGACAGACTCCAACTTTTAGGGGCACAAGTGTCTCTCCTGGGGGAGACAATGCCAAGGTCACAGGGAAGCAGGTGGGGGATTTGCTGAAACCCTGCAGCTCTGCACCCATAAAATGCATCCTGCTGTTGGTTTAACCAAATTGGCTAGAGAACTGAAAGTAACTCCCATAAAGCTATCCCAAGACAGTACTACAAATGGAAATTTCTTTTTAAGATTACAAAAATCTTCTAAAATTGACTATGATGATGGCTACACGTATATGAATTGTCTACTTTTAATGGATGAATTGTGTATGTGAATTACATTTTAGTAAAACTGTTTAAAAAGCTGATGATGAACGGGTGCCTGGCTGGCTCAGTCAGTAGAGTGTGCGACTTTGATCTCAGGGTCATGAGTTCAAACCCCATGTTTGGCGTGGAGCCTACTTTAAAAACAAAAACAAAAAACTGATAACGAATGCACCACAGCTTCCTTCCCATTGGTGGGACAACTCTGAGGCATGTTCCACACAGTCTCTCAGAACATCCCCTGTAGGACTGAACCTGTTTCCCACGGCCGTGACATGCCCGTTAATATGCACTGTATTTTCTTTCCTTTCTTCTTGATCTCATTTCTCCACCCTGGGATCACATCTCAAATAAACTACTTCACCCAGTTCTTTCCTCAAGGTTTGCTTTTGAAGGAACCCAAACTAAAGCAATCGTGTTCTTTGGGTCAGAGGTCATGGGGCCGATTCTGCACTCGTCCATGGACAATCCAGGTGGGAGGACTGGGCCCACTGGTGGACTGTCCAGGGTGAAGGCTTGAACCAAAGTCCAGAACAGTCACAGAGCTGGCCTCCATCCCCTCCACAGCGCGCCTGACATGAGCCTGGTATGATTCACACACACACACACACACACAGGCCTGGGACAGTTAACCCAGCCCTTTACCCTGGAGTCAGGCTGTGTGGGACATGTTCATTTCCCCTTTGGCTCATTTTGCCTGTCCCTGTGGCTGGGCGTCATCTGGCCACACAAACCACCAAAAACAGAGAAGCAAGAGGCTACGAAGGGCTGTGTGGGAAGGGTCTTCCTTTAGTGGTGACCCAGAGGTATCTGATTGGGGGGAGGAAAACAGATTCCACAGCTAAGACTTGAAATTAAAGAACCAGGAACACCCCGGGCGGCCCCCCGGGCAAAGGGACCAGTGTGGGAAGGTGCCTCCTGCATGGTGAGGCCCAGGTCCAGGCTGACCGTCGGACTGCAGAGGGAAGACACCAGCTTCCAGGCCCAGACTGGGAAATGGGTGCCTGGAATCTTCTTCTTTCCCCAATTTAGGCCAGCTCCGCCTCAGTCAAATGCCATCACCTGTAAGCAAAAGACAGTTGCAGATGTTAATGCTTCCGGCACTCACACACAGGGTTGCCCAAAGCAAGAGAACAAAAGAGCTCTGACTGGCTCAGAGATTTCATGAGTTGGGCCTAGAATAAGAACTTTGATTTCATTTTTTTATGTATTTTACTGTGATGCTTAGTTTAATGTGTCAGATTGGCCAGGCTATAGTACCCAGTTATTTATTCAAACACTAATATAAATGTTGCCATGAAGGCATTTGTACATGTGGTTAATATCTCCAAGGAGTTGACTTTATTACCCTCCATAATGAGGGTGGGCCTTGACCAATCAGTTAAAGGAAGTAGTAGCAAAAGCTGGGGCTTCCCTGAGAAGTTTGGCAGCATTCACTCCCACCTGAGTTTTTAGCCTGCCCTGTAGATCTCAGACTTGCCAGCCCTCACAATCACATAAGGCAATTCCTTAAAAAATAAAAGAATAAATAAGATGGGGAGCCTGGTTGGCTCAGTCAGTTAAACGTCTGACTCTTGATTTCGGCTCAGGTCTTGATCTCAGGGTTGTGAGATGGAGCCCCACATCAGGCTCCATGCTCAGTGCAGAGCATACTTGAGATTCTCTGCCTCTCCCTCGCCCTCTGCCCCTCCCCCTGCTCGCTCTCTCTCTCAAATAAATAGGTAAAATCTTTAAAAAAATACATATATATATGTGATATACGTATATATCACCTATTGGTTTTGTTTTTCTGGAGAGCCATGACTGATACATTTACCCTCCGAGGAAGGTAGGCCTGAGAGGGGCTGAGTTGTGGGACAGACTCCAACT
>NW_023270377.1:7752742-7769294 GCF_011800145.1 Mirounga leonina | reverse complement strand
AAAGTAACTCCCATAAAGCTATCCCAAGACAGTACTACAAATGGAAAATTATAGAAACCACTCAAAGGATTCACAAAATCCAGGTCCCATAGCCAGCTCCCACATAACTCAGACCAGGTGACACCATGGCCCTGATGAAAATCTTCCTATTTATTTTAGAATAAACCCAAGCTTAGTTCAGCCTGTAGCCCAGCCTTGCCCACTTCTGCTCACCTTCTCCTTCCCTTTGTTCTGCCAGCCCACTCTCTGCCACCTCAGGCCCTTTGCACGTGCCATTTGCTTTCTTCGCTTGGCACCTTCTCATTCTTCAGGGCTCTGAGATGGCTTCCCTGACCACACATTCTGACATGCCCCCCTCTACCCCCAAACCCATCTGCTACATCCCCTGTTTATGCCCTTCATAGAACTTACCACAGTTTGGAATGACCTTATTTGTTTGTTTTCATGTTTATTGCCTATGTCCTCACTCTGGCCTGGAAGTTCCAGGAGATTGTGCCCATCTCATTCTCTTGTATCTTCTCAGTACCAGGTCATAGGAGGTAGTGCCTGATACATATTGAGTGAATGAGTGATTCCTCAGCTCCTAAGCTCATCCATGTTTAGGTCAGGGTCCCTCCCTACCTTCCCACAGTGCCCTGGGCTGACTCATCATATCCCTTGGTGATCCATAGTAGAGCCCTGGCATCTAGCCATCCAGGAGTTTGGAACTGTGCCTGGAGGGTGGAGGACTTGGATACTGCACGGGGTTACAAGGTTGAGCCTAAAAAGAGAATCTTGTCGCTGAATAAGGCAGAATTGAACCAAGCCCTGAAGAGTGTTCCAGGGAGAGAGAACAATGAGGGGAAAGGCCACAGGGCAGCATCTCTAGGGACCAATCCAAAGCCAGAGAACCAACACTATGAGCCAGGAGGAGAGTGGCATGAGCTGAGGGAGGGCAGGGCCTGAGAGCAGACTGAGATCCACAGGGGGATTTTCAGTAGGGAAATGATATGGTCTGGTCTACACACTGAAAATCCAGATGATTTCTGGGCTGAGGGAATGAGGAGGAGGGGTGAGAAGGAGACATTTTTTTAATCCTATGGTATCGGCTGGACTGCTAGTTTTTTTTTCACTATGTACATGTATCGCCTTAAAATTTAAGCAGACAATCGTCCTGCTAGGAGGAGCCAGGACTACAAGAGGTTGAGGGGATTTTGGTGAGGGCCTGTGGTAGAGACCGTAAGCTGCCCGCCTGACACCCAATCTCCTCTCTCCCTCTTTCATCACTGACAGATCCTACTCTGCTCTCCCAAGTGACCATTTACGTAAACAGCATGCTTCCAGTAAAAGACTATGTTTCCCAAAGAGGGGCTGCCATTGAGTAGAAGCTGTTGAGTGGGACTTTTGAGGAAATTCTTTAAAAGAGGGACAGGCGGGGTGCCTGGGTGGCTCAGTCAGTTAAGCATCTGCCTTCAGCTCGGGTCATGATCCCGGGGTCCTGGGATCGAGTCCTGTGTCTGGCTCCTTGTTCAGCAGGAAGTCTGCTTCTCCCTCTCCCTCTATTCCTCTCCCCTGCTTGTGCTCTCTCTCTTGCTCACTCTCAAATAAATAAATAAAATCTTTAAAAATAAAAAGTAAAAGAGGGACAGGCGACTGACAAGGGCTATTTTTACCCTCTTCTGCTTTCCTTGGACTTGACCCTTTGTGACCTCAACTTCATGGGATTACTTTCGGCAGGAGCCCCTTAATCCTAAGTCACAGAAGCAAACCTACAGCTTTGCATGCGCCTCCCAAGCCCCTGAGATTCACTGGTTCTGATAATTTCTTGGCTCTGTAACCTCAGAACCCCTGCCCATGCCGTGAGGGCCAACATCTGTCTCCAAAACTCCATGAGCCATTTCCACCCCTAACTTCATTTGTGTTATGTTTCCTCTGCATTCCTGGCACCAGGGAGTTTCCCTTTCTTAATTTAAACCTGGTTAAGTATTCAAAAGGTTATTTTTTTTTTTTAAGATTTTATTTATTTGACAGAGAGAGACACAGAGAGAGAGAGAACACAAGCAGGGGCAGAGGCAGAGGGAGAAGCAGGCTTCCCGTGGAGCAGGGAGCCCGACGCGGGGCTCGATCCCAGGACCCTGAGATCATGACCTGAGCTGAAGGCAGACGTTCAACGTCTGAGCCACACAGGCGCCCCTCAAAAGGTTATTTTACTGTATTTTATTCAACATCCCCATGTATAGTCACTTCCTGCATACGGTCTTATTTTCTTGTCCATCTACAGTGCACGATTTAACAATGAACTGCGCGCCACCTTGTCCATTGCTTCAGTTGATGTGTTTTGTCTCCCCAACTACATGTAGATGCTCCCACTTAGGGGCTGAATTATGTTCCTGCAAAATTCATACACTGAAGTCCTAACCCCCTGGTTTGTGCGACTGTATTTGGAGATAGGGTCTTTAAGGAGATAATTAAGGTTAAATGAGGTCCGTGGGGTGGGCCCTAATCTGATATGACTGGTGTCCTCATAAGAAGAGGAGATCAGGACACAGATGCCCAGAGGAAGACGCTGTGAAGACACACGGCTTGGAAGATGGTCCTCATCAAGCCAAAGAGAAAGGCCTCAGAAGACACCAACCTTGATAACATTGATCTTGAACTTCCAGCCTCCAGAACAGGGAGAGAATTCATTTCTGCGTTTAAGCCCCCCAGTCTGTGGCACTTGGTTATGGCAGGAAACTAGTACACCCCATTCTTTCATTTGAGCGCCTATTATGAGCAGGGCTCGGTGGCTACACACTGTTGACTGCTTCCCAGGCTTACTTTCCTTTCCCAGCGACTGTCGCGCTGGTCTGCAGTGGACGTGTGAGCCAGCTGGTCCCCATCAGCTATTTATAAACCATCCCAGCCTCCGTGCCTGCTCCCCTTCTGCCTCAGACCCTTGTCTCTGAGCTGTGGCCTGACCCTCTGCCCTCCCTCCAGAGAGTCACGCTCTCTCTCCCTGGGAGTGGTCCTCAGCGAGGCTTCCCCGACCCTCCGACCCTCCGACCCTCTGAGAACAGCATCCAGGCTCAGCTCTCCCCACCCCACCCTGCCTTCTCCCTAGCCCTGAATTTCCACATGGCCTTGTGGCAGCGGCCACAGGCTGGTCCTCCCCTCACTTTCAGCAGGAACAGCTTCTTCCCAACTCCAGCTCCAGTGACCAGGCCTGTTATCCCGGCCACGCTTGTCTCTGCCCTGGGCACTTCCACTCCACCCCCGGGGACCCCACTTGGGCAAGGACCTCTTTTCCCCCGAAGGTCCTTCTTAGGGGAACTCAGAGGGTTTGCTGAGCGAGTAAAAGGGAAGAAGGGCACAGGACTAGCTAGAAGGGGGCAAGTTCTTCTCCCCCCAGTTAGAGGGTAGGAAGGAGGAGCAGGCAAAGGGAGGAGAGGCGAGGGAGGTCAGTGGGTCCGAGGGCAGCGGGGTCCATCTCCTGTGTCCTGGCAGCGCCCCTGGGGAGCGGCAGGACCAAGAGAGGAACACCACTGGCCTGGTGGCCCCAGGACAATGGGCCTATGGAAGCATCACAAAAGAGTCTGAGCCCAAGGGTAGCCCCACGCTGGGGGAGGAGCCCACCCTCAAGGATTTAACAGACAGGCAAAAGGGGTCTTGCAGCCAGGGGTGGGTTATTGCTGGAGGCCCCTCGGCTCGCCCAGCCTGGCCCCCGCTCTGTGGAATGATGAGACAGGTCGCATGGAGAGGAAGAGAGCCCCGCGGAAGGGTTGGGGGAGACCCATCAGAGTGCTGTTGGGGGGCCAAAACTAAGCAAGTAGATTGAGCTCTCTATGCCGCAAAGCTCAGCGATGAACTTGATTTGGAAATTTCTGAGAGTCACAGACTTGATATTTCTCCCATTTATTTCCTGTATGGAAAGTGCAAAGACCCCACTAGCCGGTTCCAGACCAGACAACTCTGGGCCCACAGTCAGGGCTGGAGAGACCTGCCAGAGCAACCAGCCCTGTCCCCAAGCCACACATGCACATGCCCACCCCCTCAAAGGAGAGTGAGAGGAGAGCAGCCTCCTCCCCTTGATCCATGGCAATCAGGGCAGCCTGCCTGGAGGTGGAGGTGGGGCACACTTGTGTGAGGGGAGCACCAGGTGGGGAGCATCACAGAAGGCCAGGGGCTCATAAGTCTGCTCTAGCTGAACAGGCACAGTTACCAAGCTCAGTGACTCAGCCTGAACCCATGGCTGAAGTCTAAATTGGATGGAGTCTAGAGCATCACCCTGCCATCCTGGTTTTGCCCCCACCACTCCATGACATGCGGGGTGACCCAGCTCCAAATCCAGTCCATGGGTGGCTTTGCCAGGCCCTGGGTCTCCATCTCGGTGGGTCCTAGACTTCCCAGCAGGGCACAGTCATCCCCATCTCCCAGAAACACATGCCCAACAGGGGACCCCAGCAGACATCCAGGCCCCCACAAAACAAGCACAGAGGAGCAGAGGAGGCCATCCGGCTTCCAGCTGGGAGGAGCAGGGAGGTCACCTCACCCAATGTGTTTCTAAGAGGCTCCACCTGGGACTCTGGTGGCTTACCCAGAAGCTTCCCTCGGAGGCACAGTCCTAGGGGTTTCCCATCTGACCCTGGTGCACCTTCCTCCACATGACCTGGAACCCCTTCCCTAAACCTTCAGGCCCCAGAAACTTCCCCTTCCAGCACAGAAGCCTCCTTCTGACTTGAGCTCTTCTCTTCTCTGACTCACATTCCTCCTTCTCCTTCTGACCCTAGATTCTCCAACATGCACACAGCTCCCCAACTGTGGACCAGGGTCCCCCACTCCCTGTGATCAAGACGCTCCAGCCCTTGCACTGAACCCCCTGTGGCTGTCCTGCGGCCTGTGGTGGTGGCAGTCTTGGAGCGGGGACAAGAAAGGGACGCTGGGAGGAACGGGGGAGCATCTCCACGGGCACTCCCCCCCGGGGCAGGCACCGCACCAGCGATGGGGAAGTGGACGGGGCTTGGTACAGGTACCTTCCTGGCTCACAGGAGGAGGGTACTAGTCTGTCCAGTGGAGCCTGGATGTCCATCTTCGGTGTCCGGCAGAGTCACCCCCTTGCTGATTGGAATCCCAGAGTTTCTGAGCAGCAGGGCTGGGGTGGGGCCTGAGAACGTGCATTTCTAACAAGGGTCCTGGTGAGGCGGCTGCTGCCAGGAGGCACCGCACTTTGAGAACTGCTGATACAGACGTTGGGCTCCTCGGTTTGGGGCATTGGTTAACTTGGGTTCCCGTTGAAAATCTGCCCCCTGCTGGCAAGTGGCCTCTTAGACAAAGAAATTGCTCCTTCAGCCTAAGTTTGTTTCTATCCGAGAGATCAATATAATATTTACCTCCCAAGGTGGTTCTAAGGATAAAGCTGAAATAATTTGGGTAAATTATTTAGTAAGACTAGGGACAAATCAATCCTTTTTCAATTGGGTGAGGTGTGGGAATTTGGCTGGAGAAAAGCTGCTGTTTGGGGGTTTTGTTTTTCTGTAAGCCTTAACAAATTATTTGACTTTAAAAAAATTTTTTTTTATTTCTACACCCAACGTGGGGCTCAAACTCATGACCTCAAGATCAAGAGTCCATACTTCACCAACTGAGCCAGCCCAGCACCGCTTGAGTAACTTGACTTTTATTTATTTATTTTTGTTTATTTGACAGAGACATAGCAAGAGAGGGAACACAAGCAGGGGGAGTGGGAGAGGGAGAAGCAGGCTTCCTGCTGAGCAGGGAGCCTGATGCGGAGCTCGATCCCAGGACCCCGGGATCATGACCTGAGGTGAAGGCAGTTGCTTAACGGACTGAGCCACCCAGGCGCCCCAACTTTAAATTTCTATTTAAATGTATGCAACTGGGTGGCTCAGTCCTTAAGCGTCTGCCTTCAGCTCAGGTCATGATCCCGGGGTCCTGGGATCGAGCCCCGCATCGGGCTCCTTGCCCAGCGGGGAGTCTGCTTCTCCCTCTGCCCACTCCTCCTCCTGCTTGTGCTCTCTCTCTCTCTGTCAAATAAATAAATAAAATCTTTAAATAAATAAATAAAAGAATCAATAGCTGAGGAGCACCTGGCTAGGGTCCCGGGGGTCTTGGTGGGGCATGGAGGGAAGGATGGAGAAGTACCATTCACGCTCGCCTTATACGCAGGCACCGCAGGCACAAGCCTAAACCCAGCAGCTTTTAACGTCCTGTGAGACCACGTATGACTTAAAAAAAATATTAATTGACTCCAAATATGAAAATAAAAGTGTGATTCCTGAGTTAATAAATTTTTTTAAAGATTTCATTTATTTATTTAACAGAGACAGAGACAGCAAGAGAAGGAACACAAGCAGGGGAGTGGGAGAGGGAGAAGCAGGCTTCCTGCGGAGCAGGGAGCCCGATGAAGGGCTTGATCCCAGGACACTGGGACCATGACCTGAGTCAAAGCAGCCGCTTAACGACTGAGCCACCCAGGCGCCCCTGAGTTAATAAATATTTAATAATAAAAGCCAAATGTTTAAATGCTTCAAATTATAACCTGATGTCAAAAAGTCAAATGCAGTGACGGCTTCGTGGATACAGGTTGCCATTTGGGGTGATAGAAAGGATCTGGAACTAGATATGGTGATGGTAGTCCTACACCGTGAATGTACTTGATGTCGCTGAATTGTATGCTGTAAAACGGTTAAAATGGTAAATTTTATGTTGTATGTATTTCACCACCAGAAACAAGCCTCCAGATTCAACTGCAAAGCAAGTCAATTCTTATATAATTATATGAAACTCCCATTGAGGGTAGGATGTGGGGACCTTCAATGTATCTAATAAGATGTGAATGGGACTCCAAAACAAAATTTCCCCAGAGGAGGCGGTGGTTGCTAATGATTCCTGTTCTCCTGTCACTGGATACTTTGTGGAGTGACAGTGAATGTGTAGCTTTCTGGAATGAGGTATGGGGCACAAAACTCCTCCCCACACTGCCACAGTGGGGTTTAGGGCTCAGACCCAGACCCTGAGAGGGATCAGCCACATAAAACAGGGAGACTGGATCAAGGGGGCACCCTCCTGCAATGCCACAGAACCAGCACTAGGGGACAGCAGAGAGCCAGTGACCATCCCCACCACCAAGACCGTCGCTAGGGCTGGACCTTCAGAAGATGGTACCATTTTTCAAAAGGAAATTGCTTTCCAAGTAAAACCCAAGGGTTTCACCGGCTCCTTGCAGTGGGATGTTTAAGAATATTCAAGATAGGTCAGTTTTTACATGTTTCACACAGGCTATCATGTAAAACATTTACTCAATTCCACTATAGCCAGTTTACGGCTAATTTTGGGGACTGACCTAAGAAAAGTTCACATCCCATTTTTGTGGGGTATCAGTTTAAGATTTTTTCAGCCGATATTCATCATGCCGATACAAGAGGCTAGAAAACTTTAACAGCAAGACTGGTGGCCGGGACAGTTTCTCTGTAATACTGAGGTGAATGGGGTCCAGAGAGCAGCGTCCTGAGAACATTCTATAGAAAGTAGTGACAGTCCTGAGTCTCTCCTAATCTGCCTTTACTACTATGTAACAAACCACCTCAAAACTGAGCAGTTTAAAGCAATTACTATTACTATCACTACTATATTTGGGGGGCTGGGCTAAGCAGAGTGGTTCTTCTGCTGGGCTTCCGTGGGTTCACTGTGGCTGCAGTCAGCAGGCAGAGGGGCTAGGAGCGGGTTGGTCTGGGTCCCACATGGCCCCACTCACATGTCTGGTGCTCGGCTGGGGTGATGGGGGGGCAACCGGGCCACGTTAATCTCCATTATCAAACAAGCCAGACTTCTTCACTTGGCAGCTGAGCTCCAAAAGGAGCAAGAGAAGTCAAGCCCCAGTGCAGGAACACTTTTTAAGCCTCTGCTTTGTCATATTTCCTACTGTCCCCTGGACCAAAGCAAGTCGGATGGGTAAGGGGGGGGGGGGGGGGGGGGGGGGGGGGGGGGGGGCGGCACAGAGAAAAGAGGCTCCATCTCTTGACAGGGGGAGCTGCAAAATATCATGATCTTTAAAAAAAAGAAATCGACCAGATGCTTTCTCCTCTTCTGCCACTACCAAGGACATCCTTATGCAAGCAGAGATGGATGACAGCCCTCTCCCTTCCCCCATTACCCCTCTAATCAAGTTCAAGGCAACTAAATGTGCCTTTCCCCAGCTGTGTCTGTGGAACACCCAGTCTCATGAAGTTAAATATTATGGGCTGAATTATATCCTCCCAAAATTGGTATATTGAAGCTCTAACCTCCCAGTGTTACTGCATTTAGAGATAGGGCCTTTAAGGAAGTAATTAAGATACACATACACACACACACACAATCCTATATATGCAGCTGGATGAATATATGGATGGGGGTTTTGTTTGCTGGACTAAGTATTTTTTTAGATCCTTTACTTTCTGTTAAATCAGAGCACAGATTTCAGCAGATTGAATTTTCTGAAAAATGGCCACAGCAACATTTCCAGTCCCGCATGATGGCCCAAAACCTTATCACTCTCTCATGAAAGGAGGTGGCCTAGCAGAACCAGAATACAGACTCTGGGGGCGCCTGGCTGGCTCAGTCAGTGGAGCATGTGACTCTTGATCTCGGGGTTGTGAGTTCAAGCCCCATGTTGGGCACAGAGCTTACCTAAAAAAAAATTCTTTTAACTACTCTTAAAAAAAAAAAAAAAAAAGACTATAAGCTCTGGAGCCAGACTGCCCACATACAGACCCAGGGCCACCATTTTCCAGCTGTATGACCCTGAGCACGTTGTTCATCCTTTAAGAGTCCCTGATTTCTTTGTCTGCAAGTGGGAAGATAATAGGACCAACCTCAAGGGGTTGTTTTGAGGATTAAAAATACACATAAAACTAGGGGGTGGAGCAAGATGGTGGAGGAGTAGGAGACCTGGATTTCGTCTGGTCCCAGGAATTCAGCTGGATAGGGATCAAACCATTCTGAACACCTACGAACTCAACAGGAGATTGAAGAAAAGAATAGCAACAACTCTCTGAACAGAAAAGCGACCACTTTCTGGAAGGTAGGACGTGCGGAGAAGTGAATCCGAGGCGATATTCGGGAGGATAGACAGCAGGGGAGGGGGCCTCCGTCAGCCACTTCTGGCAAGTGATAGAGCCGCGGAGCACAAAATCGGAACTTTTAGAAGTCGGCTCCACTGAGGGACGTCACTCTGGTGGCTAAGCTGGGGGTGGAAGCCTCGCGGGACAGTGTGGTCTCAGAACCCTCGGGGTCACAGAAAGACCGGGGGTGCCTGAGTGCGGCAGAGCTCCCAGGTATCGCAGAGGGGAAGCCAGCTGCAGAGATGGAGCCCAGGCGTGGGCTCTCAGCTCAGGGTTGTCATAAACTGTGATCCGCGGCACAGTCGGGCCACTGCTCCTCCAGCGGGGACCCAACAAGCGGCAGATCCGGGGAGACTCCCCTTCCTCCCCCAGGAGGAGCGGCGCGGGAGCGCATCACAGGGATCTGCTGGGTTTGGAGACTCCACCCGGGATCAGGTGCCAGAGATAGAAATGCTCGGTCACAGGCCGGGTGAGCACGGAGTGCAACCGGAGACCGGGGAGACGGGAGTGACTGACGGCAAAGGAGCGTGGCCCCAAGTTCTCAGCTCCTCCGGGGTGGAGATTGGGAAGCCGCCGTTTTCACTCTCGTCCTCCAAAGCCAAACGGAAAGCTTGCAGGAAACAAAAGCTCCGGAGAGCAAACCCGCACAGATTACTTACCCTGACTGGCAAGGGCGGGGCAATTCCGCCTCCGGCAAAGACATTTGGGAACCATGGCAACAGGCCCCTCCCCCAGGAGATCAGCAAGAACCACCGGCCAAGACCAAGTTTACTGATCAATGAGAACGGCAGAACTCCAGCGCTAGGGGAATACTGCACATAGAATTCATGGCTTTTTTACCATGATTCTGTAGTCTTTCAAAGTTAATTTTTTTAATTTTCTTTTTCTATTTTTTTTAAATTTCTCTTTTTCCTTTTTCAACCAACCTCTTATCAATTCCGTTTTTTAAAATCTTCTTTAATTTTCATTTTTAGAGTCATATTCTATCACTTCATTGTAGTTAACCTTATTTTTTGTGTGTATATACATAAATAAGATTTTCTCTCTTTAAAATTTTGGGATACAGTTTCTTCTATCAGACCAATATATACCCTAAATTTCTAGTGTATGGCTTTGTTCTAGTCTCCCGCCTGATCACATTCTCTCCTTTTTTTTTTAACCTTTCTCTTTCTTTTTTCAACCAACTTCTTATCAATTCCTTTTTTAAAATCTTTTTTAATTTTCATCTTTACAGTCATATTCCATCCCTTCATCGTACTTACCCTTATTTTTGCATATATATAAGTTTTTCTTTCTTTAAAATTTTGGAAGGCAGTTTCTTCTAACAGACCAAAATACACCCAAAATCTAGTGTGTGGCTCTGTTCTATTCACCAGTCTGATCATATTCTTTTTTTCTTTTTTTTCTCTTTCTTTTCCCCCCAGTTTTGGGTCTCTTCTGATTTGTTTAGTGTGTGTTTTTCTGGGGTCATTGTTACCCTTTTACATTTTGTTCCCTCATTCATCTGTTCTTCTCTGAACAAAATGACAAGATGGAAAACTCACCTCAAAAAAAAGAACAAGAGGCCATATGGACTGCCAGGGACCTAATCAATACGGACATTAGTAAGATGTTGGAACTAGAGTTCAGAATGGCGATTATAAAGATACTAGCTGGGCTTGAAAGAAGCATGGAAGATACTAGAGAAACGCTTTCTGGAGAAATAAAAGAACTAAAATCTAACCAAGTCAGAATCAAAAAGGCTATTAATGAGGTGCAATAAAAAATGGAGGCTCTAACTGCTAGGATAAACGAGACAACAGAGAGAATTAGTGATATAGAAGACCAGATGATGGAGAATAAAGAAGTTGAAAAAAGAGAGATAAACAACTACTGGATCACGAGGGGAGAATTAGAGAGATAAGTGACACCATAAGATGAAACAATATTAGAATAATTGGGATCCCAGAAGAAGAAGAAAGAGAAAAAGGGGCAGAAGGTATATTAGAGCAAATTATAGTGGAGAACTTCCCTAATTTGGGGAAGGAAACGGGCTTCAAAATCCAGGAGGCACAGAGAGCCCCCCTCAAAATCAATAAAAATAGGTCAATACCCCAACATCTAATAGTAAAACTTACAAGTCTCAGAGACAAAGAGAAAATCCTGAAAGCAGCTTGGGATAAGAGGTCTGTAACCTACAATGGTAGAAACATTAGATTGGCAACAGACCTATCCACAGAGACCTGCCAGGCCAGAAAGGACTGGCATGATATATTCAAAGCACTAAACAAGAAAAAATATGCAGCCAAGAATACTATATCCAGCTAGGCTGTCATTGAAAATAGAAGGAGAGATAAAAAGCTTCCAGGACCAACAAAAACTAAAAGAATTTGTGAACACCAAACCAGCCCTACAAGAAATATTGAAAGGGTCCTCTAAGCAAAGAGAGAGCCTAAAAGTAACATAGACCAGAAAGGAACATGGACAATATACAGTAACAGTCACCTTACAGGCAATACAATGGCACTAAATTCATATTTTTCAATAGTTACCCTGAATGTAAGTGGGCTAAATGCCCCAATCAAAAGACACAGGGTATCAGATTGGTTAAAAAAACAAAACCCATCAATATGCTTCCTGCAAGAGACTCATTTTAGACCCAAAGTCACCTCCAGTCCTACCCTCAGCAATCAGACAACAAAAAGAAATAAAAAGCATCCGAATCAGCAAAGAAGAAGTCAAACTCTCACTCTTCGCAGATGATATGATACTTTATGTGGCAAACCCAAAAGACTCCACCCCAAAACTGCTAGAACTCGTACAGGAATTCAGTAAAGTGGCAGGATATAAAATCAATGCACAGAAATCAGTGGCATTCCTATACACCAACAACAAGACAGAAGAAAGAGAAATTAAAGAGTCGATCCCATTTACAATTGCACCCAAAACCATAAGATACCTAGGAATAAATCTAACCAAAGAGGCAAAGAGTCTGTACTCAGAAAACTATAGAATACTGATGAAAGAAATTGAGGAAGACATAAAGAAATGGAAAAACATTCCATGCTCATGGATTGGAAGAATAAATATTGTGAAAATGTCTATGCTACCTAGAGCAATCTACACATTTAATGCAATCCCTATTAAAATACCATCAACTTTTTTCAAAGGATTGGAACAAATAATCCTAAAATTTGTATGGAACCAGAAAAGACCCCGAATAGCCAGAGGAATGTTGAAAAAGAAAATCCAAGCTGGTGGCATCACAATTCCAGACTTCAGGCTCTATTACAAAGCTGTCATCATCAAGACAGTATGGTACTGGCACAAAAACAGACACATAGATCAATGGAACAGAATAGAGAGGCCAGAAGTGGACCCTCAACTCTATGGTCAACTAATCTTTGACAAAGCAGGAAAGAATGGCCAATGGAAAAAAGACAGTCTCTTCAACAAATGGTGTTGGGAAAATTGGACAGCCACATGCAGAAGAATGAAACTGGACCATTTCCTTACAGCACACACAAAAATAGACTCAAAATGGATGAAAGACCTAAGTGTGAGACAGGAATCCATCAAAATCCTTGAGGAGAACATAGGCAGCAACCTCTTCGATCTCAGCCACAGCAACTTCCTCCTAGAAACACTGCCAAAGACAAGGGAAGCAAGGGCAAAATGAATTATTGGGACTTCATCAAGATAAAAAGCTTTTGCACAGCAAAGGAAATAGTCAAGGAAACCAAAAGACAACTGACAGAATGGGAGAAGATATTTGCAAATGACATACCAGATAAAGGGCTAGTATCCAAAATCTATAAAGAACTTATCAAACTCGGGGTACCTGGGTGGCTCAGTCGTTAAGCATCTGCCTTCAGCTCAGGTCATTGATCCCAGGGTCCTGCAATAGAGCCCCACATCGGGCTCCCTACTCCATGGGAAGTCTGTTTCTCCCTGTCCCACACCCCGTGCTTGTGTTCCCTCTCTCACTGTCCCTCTCTCACTGTCAAATAAATAAATAAAACCTTAAAAAAAAATGAACTTATCAAACTCAACACCCAAAGAACAAATAATCCAATCAAAAATGGGGAGAGGACATGAACAGACATTTCTGCAAAGAAGACATCCAAATGGCCAAAAGACACATGAAAAAGTGCTCAACATCACTCGGCATCAGGGAAATCCAGATCAAAAGCTCA
Organism: Mirounga leonina; assembly: GCF_011800145.1. NCBI lineage: Eukaryota > Metazoa > Chordata > Mammalia > Carnivora > Phocidae > Mirounga > Mirounga leonina. The sequence continues at coordinate 7,756,039 of NW_023270377.1, read as the reverse complement.
GTGAGATACCACCTCACATCAGTCAGAACAGCTAAAATTAACAAGTCAGGAAACAACAGATGTTGGCGAGGATGCAGAGAAAGGCGAACCCTCCTACACTGTTGGTGGGAATGCAAGCTGATGCAGCCACTCCAGAAAACAGTATGGAGGTTCCTCAAAAAGTTGAAAATAGAGCTACCGTATGATCCAGCAATTGCACTACTGGGTATTTACCCCAAAGATACATATGTAGTGATCCAAAGAGGCACGTGCATCCCAATGTTCATAGCAGCAATGTCCACAATAGCCAAACTATGGAAAGAGCCTAGATGTCCATCAACAGATGAATGGACAAAGAAGATGTGGTATATATATACAATGGAATATTATACAGCCACCAAAAAACCTAAATCTTGCCATTTGCAATGATGTGGATGGAACTAGAGGGTATTATGCTAAGTGAAATAAGTCAATTGGAGAAAGACAATCATATGATCTCACTGATATGAGGAATTTGAGAAACAAGACAGGATCATAGGGAAAGGGAGGGAAAAATGAAACAAGATGAAACTAGAGAGGGAGACAAACCATGAGACTCTTAATCTCAAGAAACAAACTGGGGGTTGCTGGAATGGAGGGGGGTGGGAGGGATGGGGTGGCTGGGTGATGGACATTGGGAAGGGTATGTGCTATGGTGAGCACTGTGAATTGTGTAAGACTGATGAATCACAGACCTGTACCCCTGAAACAAATAATACATTATATGTTAATATTTAAAAAATGAAATCATTTTAAAAAACATAAAACTCGGGGCACCTGGGTGGCTCAGTCGTTAAGTGTCTGCCTTCGGCGCAGGTCATGATCCCAGGGTCCTGGGATCGAGCCCCGCATCGGGCTCCCTGCTCGGCAGGAAGCCTGCTTCTCTCTCTCCCACTTACCCTGCTTGTGTTCTCTCTCTGGCTATCTCTCCCCATCAAATAAATAAAATCTTTAAAAAAAAAAAGCAAAAAAACATAAAACTCACTAAAAAGGAAGTAATTAAGGTTAAATATAGTCATAAGCATAAGACCCTAATCCAATAGGACTGGTGTCCTTATAAAAAGAGGAAGAGACACCAGAGTTCTCACTGTCTCTCTGTGTACGCACAGAGAAGAGTCCATTTGAGGACACAGCAAGAAGGCTGTCTGCAGGGCGCCTGGGTGGCTCAGTTGGTTAAGCGACTGCCTTCGGCTCAGGTCATGATCCTGGAGTCCCTGGATCGAGTCCCGCATCGGGCTCCCTGCTCGGCAGGGAGTCCGCTTCTCCCTCTCCCACTCCCCGTTTGTGTTCCCTCTCTCCCTCTCTCGCTGTGTCTTTCTCTGTCAAATAAATAAATAAAATCTTTAAAAAAAAAAAAAAAAAGAAGAAGGCTGTCTGCAAACTTACCAGAAACCAACCCTGCCAACACCTTGATCTTGGACTTGCAGCCTCCAGACGGTTGTTCAAACACTCAGTCTGTGGTGTTCGGTTATGGCAGCCTGAGCTGACGAAGACATAAGGGTTCCTTGATTAATTATGTTTGGGAAGTGAGTGCTCAATACTGATCCTCCCCCACCCTTGGAAATTCATAAAGCTCTGTAGCCTAGCAAAGGCTTCCTCAGCACAGAAGCCTATAGTTTATCACAGCGTTTCCCAAACTGACTCAAACAGGAAGTCCTTTTCCCATACCTACGTTCACCGTATGAAGCCATGTTAGTTTCTAGGGCTGTTTTCAAAAATGAGCACAAAGTAGATGGCTTTATTCTCTCACAGTTCTGGAGACCGGAAGTCAGGAATCAAGATGTTAGCAAGGTTGGTTCCCTCTGGCTCTGAGGGAAAATTCACTCTGTGCCTCTCTCCTAACTGCTGGTGGCTGCCGGCCACCCTGGGTGTTCCTTAGCCTGTAAGATGCATCACTCACTCCACCTCTGCCTCTCCGTCTTCATGTGCCCTCCCCTCTGTGTCTCATTCTCAATTACAACTCTTACAATTATATCTACACCCTTATTCCCAATAAAGTCATATTCTGAGGTTATAAGTGGACATGTCTTGGGTTGGGGCAGGGGAGTGGGGCACAGTTCAACCTACTACAGAAGCCAAAGGATAACCAAGGTGGCTGGGTGAGTGTGGGCATGGAGTAGGAGTGAGTGGGATGCATCTGGGTGCCTGTGGAGGGTCCACCCCTCCAGGGGATACACTGGGGAGGGTGCTCTCTCCCCTTGACAAGGCTGCTTCCCAAATCCTCATTTCCTAAACCCCTTACTGACCATCCCCCACGAACACATTCCTGTCTTGGACAGCTTGGGACTCACTGTTCTAGTCACCCAAAACCGATAGGACTTCCTGCCCCTGCTCTTCCTGCTTTGTCCTGGAAGACAGGGCCAGTCTTTTGGGGAAACATTTGCAAAAACGATGTTTGTGTATGGTGGCAATATGGCAGGCAGGCTCTTACAGAGCTATGCTTCTAGAGGCTTCCTCCCAAAGCCTTCCCAAAGCCTTCCTAAATCCCTGCTTCCTCCATGCCTCTTTCCTGCCCAGAACCCTCTACCACTGGCTCGACTGCTAGGAGGTAATGAGACCTCTTCCACCCTCTAGGGACAGCCTTCCAGAATCAGCCAGGGTGTTCTTACAGCTTCCCTCACAGGGGCTGCCTCTTCCTGCCTTGGCATCTTTCTCCTCGATTGCATCCCTTGCCCAACCTCCCCCCACCTATCCGCACCTCTGTTTGCCTACAAGCCACACGGCAGGTGAGTTTCAGGGGTCTGCAGGTCCCTGGAATGCAAATAACCAGAAACAGTTCAAATCTCAGAGAGGGGTTTCAGGGAGTCTGTGCATGTGCATTTTTCTGGGGAGGGACCCAAATCATTCCTTCCTGACCTAAGGAGGCTAGAACTGCAAGTTTAGAGCAAGAGAGCAGTGAATAGCTCTCCCTTAGAGCAGTACCGCTGGGAAAACCTGCTCTGAGGTAGAAGAACCTCTCTCCCAACTCACTTTGTGTTAAGGGGCCCCCGTAGGAACAGACAGCAGGCACAGCCCATCCAAACAGGTCAGTTGTCCACAAGGGTCAAATGTGGCAGCATGGGGGCACCTGGGCGGCTCAGTTGTTGAGCGTCTGCCTTCAGCTCAGGTCACAATCCCAGAGTCCTGGGATCGAGCCCCTCATCGGGCTCCCTGCTTGGTGGGAAGCCTGCTTCTCCCTCTCCCACTCCCCCTGCTTGTGTTCCCTCTCTCACTGTGTCTCTCTTTCTGTGTCAAATAAATAAATAAATAAATAAATAAATAAATAAATAAATAAATAAA
>NW_023270377.1:7581412-7752732 GCF_011800145.1 Mirounga leonina | reverse complement strand
AAATAAATAAATAAATAAATAAATAAATAAATAAATAAATAAATAAATAAATAAAAATCTTTAAAAGAAAATGTGGCAGCGCGGCCTGCAGGATGCCCTACGGACAGACGGAGCAAAGCTGGCTCCATGCAGGGTGGCAGCTATAAATGGGAGGGGTAGCTCAAGGCTCTGCCCCCTCAACACGCACCCCCATTCCCCAGCCCTGTACCCTGTAGATGACTAGCAGATGGCCGGGGCTGGGAAAGAGCTGCGAAGCCTGAGGGCAAAGCCCTGTGACCCCCACCCCCACCACACCCCATGGTTTGGCCTCTGGCTGGCCCTATCTGTAAGTCTTGCCAACATCCTAGATTCTGGGAACCTGCACACTCCTGGGAAGGTGCATTTGGCGCACGGGGCTGTGTTGTGACAACAGGTAGGTAACTTATCTCTCAACTTGGGTAATACAGCTTTTGCAAGGAGACATCTATCTTTAACCTCTTTGAGATTCTATATGAGAGCCTAATCCTGTGCTCAAGGATTTGTTATTCATCAGCCGGAGCAAAAAAAAAAAAAATTTGCCCATGATCCACCGTTATTCATCAGTACTTTGCCATAACAAAGTACCATAGACTGGGAGGTCTTGAACAACAGAAATAGATTTTCTCACAGTTCTGGAGGCAGAAGTCAGAAATTGAGGTGTTGGCAGAGTTGTTTCCCTCTGAGGGCTAAAAAAGGAGGGCTGTTCCCCACCTCTCCTTGGTTTATAGATGGTCTTCATGTTCACATGCCCTTCTCCCCTCAGTGTGTGTCTTTGTCCAAATTTCCTCTTCTTATAAGGACACCAGTCATATTGGATTAAAGACCACCCTAATGACCTCATTCTAACTTAATTACCTCTTTAAAAGCCCACTCTCCAAACACAATCTGAGGTACTGGGGGTTAGGACTTCACCATGTGAATTTTGAGGGGATACAATTTAGTCCAGAACAGACACCCAGGAGTAACATGAGGATGGGGGGTGGGACTTGTGGGCAGAGGGATCACAGTTTGATTCTGATCTCTCAAAGCTAGTCTACACCAGGGCCCCCTCAGGGTGCTGCATGGCCATCAGCCCAGCCTCTGAGGAGGCTGGGTGGCCCACTCCTTCTTCCTGGGCCCTCAGGCACTTGCCCAGAGTCCTCTTACTGCAGCCGGCAGGCCAAACCAGAGAGTGGAGAGGCATCAGGGTGGACCCTGGAGCTGTCTGAGGGGGTGTACATGTGGTTTGGGGAGAGTTAAAGTACCCCCTTTGTTTTGAAGATAGAGGTGGGAGGGATAGTCTCTCAGTTCAGTTAGTCTTCCGCTCTGGAGTGGGTGTTTGGGTGGCCCCAGGAATCCTATTTGCATACAGGGCGCAGACTTCTGGGAAGTTGGGAAGAAGGAATTTATTTTAACTTGCAAATTTGTTCTAATACTTAAAGTGATATTTACTTGTTGTTGAAGGATAAATGAATCATATAAATTAAAAATGCACAAAAGCTTGAAAGAAAAAAAATTTGCCCATGATCCACCAAAACTAAAAGTCTCTGACACTGGCTAGTCATTTGATATTTGACAGTATCATGTGCTTTCAGGATGTTCTCTTAATGCAAGGAAGAAATGATATTACTATAGAAAAAATTAGAAAATGCAGTTCACCAAAAGATAGCAATTTTATTAAGTCACTTATAAACCCACCACCTAAAGAGATCTTTTTTTTTTTATCTTATATTTCTTAGACTACTAATACAGTCAAATATTTTCTCATGTTTATTAGTTACTTAGATTTTTTTGGTGAATAGTCTTTTCTTGTCTTTTGCATACTGTGTTATTGGGTATTAATGGTATCTTATCAATCTCTTTGGAAGCTCTATTTAGTAAAAAGTTCCTGAACAAGCCCCCCACCCCTCAAATGTGCTACTTTTGCATATAGACTATTTTGAGCTGAAGGTAATCAAGACCCTGTGGGCTCAAGAGAAACTTTTGCCCCTTCCTTAATTACCTAGAAGAATCTAAATTGGGGGTCTTTCCCAGAATAAGAGTTATTACCAGAGATAAATCTTATCTGAGTGACCCATCTGTATAGCAGGGCAAACATCTAATTACCAAACATCTGCTCTTCTTCTTAATGCCCTGTGAATTGCCTTCCTCCTCTTTGAAGCCCTAGGCCCCTATCCCATTCCTTAGCTCAGGATGGCATGTATACCTCATTTTACCTTTCTGTTCTTGAATCTTTCATGTATGTGGGGTTCCTGCAATTAAAGTTTTATTTTCTCCTGTTAATCTGTTTCATGTCAATTTAATTCTTAGAACAGCCAGAAGAACCTTACAAGAGTAGAGGAAAGTTTTTCCTCCCCAACAATAGTACAGATGCTAACCCTCTGTGGTATTTGTAGCAAATATTTTTACCCAGATTGTGGTTTGCTCTTGTTTTTTAGACCTGTGTCTATTTTTTCCCTTTGAAAATTCTTTACTGGCTTTTATGTTTAGAAAGTACTTCTCCTTCCCAAAATGAACTCTTTTCTTTTAGTTTACTTATGACCTCTCTCTTTTTTCTTTCTTTGCATTTACCTCTTTAAAATCTGGAAGTGAAGGGCTCCTGCATGGCTCAGTCAGTTAAGCATCTGCCTTCAGCTCAGGTCATGATCTTGGGGTTCTGGGATCAAGCCCCATGTCAGGCTCCCTGCTTGGTGGGGAGTCTGCTCCTCCCTCTTCTTTGGACCCTCCCCACTGCTCATGCCCTCTCTCTCTGTCTCTCAAATAAATAAATAAAATCTTTAAAAAAAATAAAATAAAATAAAATCTGGGAGTGAAAGTGAGAAATTTACCCAAGGTTTTCCAAACACTTAACCAATTGCCCCAGCACCACTTTGTACCTCGGCCCTCCACTGCCCCTGCTCTCTGTGTCCCAGCTACAAGCCAGCCTAAAGGAGCACACCCTCCCCCAGGGCCTGCAGTCCCCTGGCTGTCAGCACTCACACAAAAGCACTCGAAAACAAGTGTGATTTTTGATGTTGTGGAGAAGGTGAGGAGTTTACCTTGGAGAACCCCACACAAAGAACTTAAAAATTCCCTATAGAGATTTCTGTTCTCCTGAGCCTCCCCGGCTCCACCCCTGGGGGGCCTGACCTTGCCTCCCTTCTCAGGGCTGCCACTTGTAACTTGGCATTCCTTTCTCAGGAAGTTCAAAACCTTCACTCTTTCTCTCCTGCAGAACAAATTGGCTGGTATGGCTCCTGGCCCAAACCCAGCTCTTTCTAAACAAAGACCTTCAGCTAACAGCACCCACCTCCTTAGAAAGCAGAGTGGCAATTGTTTTTTGTCCCTTGAGAATTCCTTTGGGGTCTCAGTCCCCACACCATGGGGCTTATTAACCTATTCCAAACAAATCAATCCAGTGTACGTTTAAGTGGAATTCCCATACCATCTGCTAATGGAGCTCTAGGGTGCTCCATCTCTTCAGTGTCTTCAACATGCAGGAAGTGGGAGTTCTAGAAGATGTAGAATCTGGAGCCCCTCCCTTGGAGCACCAATATTCAAAGAAGCTACCCTGGGAGCTGAGAGCTAGGACCGAGCACCTGGGGAGCAGCCAGCCAAAGAGTCAGAACCCCAGGGCCTTTCCCAGGTCCCTAAGTTGGTCTCACTGGCAGGCAGGGTCCATGCGCACCACCCTCCTCAAGGTGGGCGGGGTCAGGGGGGACATGGGGCCAGGGCAGCAGAGCTTCAGAAGGCTCCAGGCCCACACTCCCGGGAGCAGCCATGGGAGCCTGGGGCGGCAACAGCCAGAGCAGTGACCACGTGAACAGCGCCCATCACAGCAGGCATAGAGAGCGGGTGGCAGCCTTAGGGACTCTGAGATAGGGGAGAGGACTGGTGCCCCCCCCCCCCCATGTGATTGCACAGGCTTGTGGAGGCAAATTCTGACTTGGATCAGTACAGTGGTTAAGGATCATACGGTAGTTAAGAGCGCAGCCTTAGGGGCTTGGCCAGATGGCCTGGCTCACATCTCAGCTCTTGCCCTGACTGAGCCACACTTTCTTCATCTATAAAATGGGATAATGGTGCTTACCACAGGCCTTGTGGGGAGGATTAAGTAGTGTTGTGTCTGTGCGTATGTTGAGAGTGAAGACCCAATACCTGGTCATCACTGTTAGCTGCTCTCACAGTTCCAGAGGCCAGAGGTCTGAAATCACAGTGTCTGCAGGGTTATACCCCCTCTGAACACTCTAGGGTAGAATCCTTCTTTGCCTCTTGCAGCTTCCGGTGGTTTCTGGCGTTCCTCGACTTAGATCACTCCAATCAATATCTTCACATGGCTGTCTTCCCTGTGCCTGGTCTCCCTTCCCCTTCTCCCATATTGCGTCATTTGTACCCGAGGGATTTTAATTTATGGAGGTGATTGAAAGATGACCCAGAGAGGTCATTGCCATTAAAAGAATGTGTTACTCACACTTCCTGAGAGAAGGGGCATGCCCCGCCACACAGGGCCACATGGGAAACATCAGGTGGTCAGGAGGCAGAAGACAGGAGCAAGGGGAAGGCACAGGCCAGAGTCTTAACTGGAGTTTCTTCAGGAAGGGCAAAGCAAGGCAGAGTAAAGAGTTTAAGAATGGCTAGTTTGAATAATTCCAACAGGCTTTGGGCTCTAGGAGTGGTCTCTAGCTGCTGGTACCTGGTCCTGGGGTGACTTGGGGCAGGGGCAATACTGGCTTGATGTGTAAGAGATAAGAAGGTGGGTGGGGGCTCAGCCTTAGATAGCCCATCTGCCCCAGAAAGGAGAGTTCCTGGCAAGCTGACTTGCAGGAGAGAGGTAAATACTCTGGCCAATAGTTTGACCCTGTGATTGATAGATGCTAAACAGACTTACAGAATCTAAGAAAACACAGGACACTTCTCTTTTCTTATAAAGACACTAGTCATTGGATTTAGGACCTACCTTAATTCTGGATGATCTCAAGACCCTTAATTTAATTATGTCTGCAAAGACCCTCTTTCCAAAGAAGGTCACATTCACAGGTTCCAGGGGTTAGGATAGGGGCATATCTTTGGGGGCCCCACAATTCAACCCACGATAGATGCCAATTGACTAGATTGGTTTATGGTTCTCTTCCTTAGTGTAGACTCTGGGGAGAAATGACAGCTTTTGCGTTTTTTGATGAGCCCTACAGTGCTCCTTCCATAGTGGTGGCTTTGGCTCAATGCCAGTGCCAGGGAAGAATCCAAGGAAGGCTGTGGGAGGGACCCTATGGGGTGATTTCTGGACCAGTGTGGGCAGAAGTCTTGGGATGGAGAAGTCTGAAGCTCAGGCAGAAGGGAGATGACTTGAGAGCAGTAGTCATGGTAGCCAGAGGCCCCAGGGTGTTCTGGAGAGGTAGGATTGTGGGTCCTCCACAGCTTAGGTTCCTTGAATGACTTTCATGCTAGAGATGCTGTTCCTTAAGGTGGCTTTGGTTGCTATAACAGAAAGCCCTGGATCAATTTCCTGAAACAACTTGGAAAAAAAATCACCTCTCATCACAGGAAATCTAGTGGCTAGGTGGCTGCCGGTATAGTTTGATCAAGCCTTTGCCCTACTTTACAATCCCCCCGGTGCTCCCCCCCCTTTTTTTGGGGGTTTTTTTTTTTTTTTTTTTTTTTTTTTAGGCCAGGTGCCCTCATGGTTACAAGAGACCCAACTAAATGTGATCATGTACAAGAGCAGAGGAGGACTACCTCTTCCTGGGTCTCCTAATAAGTAAGGAAACCTCCCAGAGTCTCCAAAAGAACTCACCTCACTCTCATGACTCCATGGCCAGCACTGCATGAAGGCCTGTGCCTGATGCAGTGACCCCTCCAGGAAACAGCTTCGGTCATCAGGCCCATCCCTAGAGCTGGACTGGGGCCAGACCGTCTCCCCACTGCACACCCTCCTGGCTTTGGGTGCTCCAAACAGATGACTCCCATCACCCACCCACTAGTCAGCGGAGGGTCGAGGGCAAGCCTACCTCAAAGGGGAAAGGTGCTGGGGAGGGGCAGGGCTTGTTGCTACCAGAATCCCCGGGGAGCCTGGCAAAAGCACATTGTACTGGAACACACCCCATCCCTCCCAGTGCGGGCAAAGTGAATTATTCATTCACTGCAGCAACTACAGGAATATTACTCATGGGGCAGGGGATGGATTTCTAGTGAGTGAGGTCTGGGGAATGACCTGGGAGTCGCCACGGGCAGGCAGCCCCTCCGAGGGAATCTTGGGCTCATTTGGTGAAGAGACTCCTGGAAAGAGCAAATCATCCATGAGCCCTGATGGCAGGCAGCCTGTCCAAAAAAGATGGCTCATCGCCATCATGGACATGCTGCCCAGCGCTCCCCGAGGCTCTGTGCTTCCTGAGAGCATTATCTCATCCCCTCCTTGCATTCGTACATCCGTGCTGCCGGGCCCACCCCAGCTGGAACTGAGGAGTCAGCACAGACCGCACAGGTTAGGGACTCAGTCCCACAGGACTGCCCCCACTCCAGACGCCAGCAGCAAATGGGTCCCCAGGCCACCTGCACTTCTGCCTGGTCCCCTCAGGTTCACTAGAAAGAGTCACAGAACTTAGGAAAACACTGTACTCTGGACTACAGTTCAGTACAAAGGATACAAATGAATAGCCAGATGGAGAGGTACATAGGGCGAGGTCGGGAAGGGTGCCCAGGGGCAGGAGCCTCTGTCCCCAAAGAGTTGGGGTGACCACCCACCCTGCATGGGGATGTGTTCACCAGTCCAGAAGCTCCCTTTTCAGAGTTTTTATTAAAGTTCCATTGTGCAGACATGACTGGTTAAATCATCGGCCTTTCATGATTAACTCAAGCTCCGGCCCCTTTCCATCCCCAGGTCAGGGGCTGGGGCTGCACGTTCCACAGGCTTGTTTTCTCTGGAGACAAGTCCCATCCCGAAGCTCTCTGGCCACCTCATTACCACAAACTCAGGTATGGTCAGAAGGGGCTCCTCATGAATAACACAAGACACTCCTACCAACAAATTCCGCAGGCTTTAGGAGCTCTGGGCCAGGAACCCAGGACAAAGAGCAAATACATATTTTTCATTATACCACAGCTAAAGACTATTGCTCTCCCCAGTTTCCAGACGGAGGGACCGAAGCACAGAGATTTTAAGTGACTTGCCTTAGTTACACAGCTCATTACAACAGCAGGATCTGAGCCCAGGTGGCCCCCCTTGGTTCCTCAGAAGGGAACCCTGAGGCCTGTCCACTTCAGAGGGCAGGGCGCACAGCCTCCCTGTTGGGAAAAGATTGTAATCTGATTCAGTAGTGTGCCCGTAAACCACCAGTTCCCTGGGAACAAACAAAACCCTGATTGGGGCGCCTGGGTGGCTCAGTCGTTGAGCGTCTGCCTTCGGCTCAGGTCATGATCTCAGGGTCCTGGGATCGAGCCCCTCATCGGGCCCCTCATCGAGCCCCAGCATTGGGCTCCCTGATCAGTGGGGAGCCTGCTTCTCCCTCTCCTTCTGCCCCTCCCCTCCCCGCTCGTACTCTCTCTCTTTCTCAAATAAATAAATAAAACCTTAAAAAAAAAAAACCCTGATTGATAGCCACTTTCCATGGTGTGAATAATCCCACCGAGGCTGGTTTCCAGCTGCCCGCCTGACCTTGCTGGGAAGAAAAGCGCTCAGTGGGCCGGTTATGGGGCCTGAGGTTATGGGGAAGCAGTCACTTCTGGGTCCGATTCCAACAGCAACACTCCAAGGCAGGCAGAAGCTTCCTATTATCATGTGACTTTAACCCCCAACCAAGGATGAGTAGACAGCCAGTTGTCTCTCTGGTTTGATGGGCAGAGCCTTGCTGGAACCCTTCACACTGATGGGGGGCAGCCCACCCAGGGCCCCAGCTTGTGGGTTAAACTCTCTACACACAGCGCCCTGTATTGGACCCTAAGGCCACAGCTCCTGTTCTGACATTAGAAAGTCCCCAACCCCTGACCTCAGCCTATACTCCAATCCCCACCTCCATTCCTGGTTAAGTTTACCCTTCTAGAACCTCGAGATCTCCCATTCGTCGTAGCTCAGCTATGTACTTAATCTATCGTGAACAGTATTTAATCAGGCATTTCTGTGTGTTTGAAGGATGTGCGTGTATGTGTGTATGAGTTTGTATGGGCTGGGATAACAGACTTCCCACCCACTGAGCCCACCTTATTGCTTAGGGTGATTTTTCTTTTTATTATTTACCTAATTCTTTTTTTTTTTTTTAAGATTTCATTCACTTATTTATTTAGAGAGAGCATGTGAGTGGGGAGAGGGACAGAGGGAGAGAGGGAGAGAATCTCAAGCAGACTCCCCGCTGAGCACAGAGCCCACGGGGCCGGGGGTGGGGTGTTGATCCCACGACCTTGAGATCATGACCTTAGCCTAAATCAAGAGTCGGACACTCAACAGCCTGAACCATCCAGGCGCCCCTTTAATTATTTCTTATATGTATTTCCTGATTTTGTTACAGTAATCGGAATAGCTGCTGGGCAATTGGCTTTATTTCCTGTCAGCTTGTCCCCAGTGGACCCCCTTTTACATGTCTGTGCTCACCATACAGTGGATCTTGTCTGTGTTTCCCACCCAGCATGCATCTGCCTTCTTTTGGTCACAGCACCCCAAAATCCTTTGGAGACCCATTCAGCTACCCCTTGTAGGCCGTCCGTGTCAGTGGGGCTGACCCCACGCCCCCACGCCAGGCCCGACCAACCAGGATGCAGTCCCTGGGCTGTAGAGATGGCTTCAGAAGCCCACAAGGCTCAGGCCTGAGGTTTGCCGAATCCACGTAACTAGCAGTGCCGCTCATGGGCCCAGAGCTGTTGGCAGCCTGAGCTGGATGACATCTTCCTACAAATCTAGCACCAGCCAAGAGAGGGGAGACAGAAGATTGAATCTTGACATTACCATTGAGCCCTGCTGTAGGGAAGTTTTCCCTTCGACTTTATAGGTTTCTGCGAACCAACAAATTCATTTTTTATTATTATCTTGAGCTTAAGCCAGTCTGAGCTGGGTTTCCATCACTGCCAGCTGAGAGTGTTGGCAAATACACATAGTGTGCGTGCAATAATGTATCCTGCTTTTTAGAGTAATAGTATTTAACAAGCATTTTCCCATGTGTCTATGTAGGCTTTATACAGCTGCATAATGGTCCCTAAACTGGGGTTACCCTAAAGTGAGAACATTTATTTATTTAATAGGAGAGTCATTGTCCCTACAAAACAGGAATGGGAAAGAAATCAAAGGCAACATTTTTTTAAGATTTTGTTTATTTACTTAGAGAGAGAGAGAGAGAGCACAAAGGGAGGGGCAGAAGCAGAGGGAGAGAATCTCAAGCAGACTCCCCGCTGAGAGTGGAGCCCAATGCCGGGCTTGATCCCAGGACCCTGAGATCATAACCTGAGCTGAAACCAAGAGTCAGACACGTAACCACCTGCTCACCCAGGCGCCCCCAAAGGCAACATTTCTGAAACTAATTTCCTCCTCTGAACACTACTTAATAAAGGCAAGAAACTTTTGAACTAAATTAAGGGAAAAAACTCTTAGATATATTTTCTCTCATATATGTGTGCATATATATATATATATTACGTATAACAGAATAGATACACATTATGTTCTATATCAATACTGTTTAATATTTATGTGTAAATAAATAATATTTTTGTCTCCAAATTTTAATAATCCTCTGCTCTTTGACGTTAATCCCTCTTTATTCTACTTTATCTTTCCTTGCCACAGATTTTTAAGGCATGTGAGATTTAACAAAGCTAAGTGTAAATTACAACGTATAGAATCAAAGTCGAACTCCAATAGAAGGCGGGGACAAGGAGCTTGGCTTCAGTGCCTATGAAGAGTGCCTGATGGTCTTAGTGGGCCACAGGCTGTCCATGAAGTGACATCAAGAACTTACTAACTAGAGGCAGGGCCGGGGGGTGGGGGGCGGTCTGCGCTCTGGAGTCAGGCAGCTGTCATTGAACTTGCTGTGCACTTAGTTTCTCTAAGTCTTAGAGACTTCTCTAAGTCTTCTAAATTCCACTCAATACCTTCCGTTGCATCTCATTGGCCAGAAGCTCTTACCTAGCTGTGGGGAAGGCTGGGCAATGTATTCCTTTGGCTGAGCACATAGCCACCCTGAATAAAATCGGGATTGTGATACTAAAGAAGAAGGGCTACTAGGATGAGCAACTAGCAGTCTGCTCCGTGATTCTTTCACAAGGTACAAGTTTGTACCAATTGGTCCCTCCCACCCCAACAAACTTGGGTTTGCCCTCTGACCTCTGACATGGCAGCAGGGTATTCATGGGGAGAAGAAATGCTTAATGAGCATTGAACCTGGTGCCCGGGAGAAGTGACACCAGCTGTTACCTACTGATGTGATGCGATTATGGTAGACCTCTGTCTGCATTATCCAGTGTCCTTACCATGCCAGTCATCCAGTATTTTTACTCTCCCACCCTGGATATAAGATGGCATTGGAGAGGGGCGCCTGGGTGGCTCAGTCGTTGAGTGTCTGCCTTCGGCTCGGGTCATGATCCCAGGGTCCTGGGATCGAGCCCCGCATCGGGCTCCCTGCTCAGCGGGAAGCCTGTTTCTCCCTCTCCCGTTCCCCCTGCTTGTGTTCCTGCTCTCACTGTCTCTCTCTCTGTCAAATAAATAAAATCTTTAAAAAAAAAAAAAAAAGATGGCATTGGAGAGCTCGTGTTCCAAAGCCAGACAAAGTGCAAAACCCAGATTCAGTGCTTATTAATAGTGTGACTTTGCATGAGTCACTTCTTCCCTCTGAGGCTCAGCTTCCCCGTGTGTAAAATGGGTATAATAATAGATGTATACCTACCTAAAGACAACAAAGTAGTTGGAAGGATTAGATGCTTGGCTCCTTCTCCCGCCTGTGGCAAGTAGTCACTAACTGTTAGCTGAGAACCCCAGGGGAAGCACAAGTGTGACAGGCTGCAACCTTCCACTCCAGCCCCCTTCTTAACAAAGAGCATAAGCCCCAGTTATTACCTGGGTCTGCACTTTTCCAAAGGATACTCAGGGGTTTATAGCTCTCTTGTTATTCTCCGCCCTTCCAGCCCAGCTGAGCAGGAAGATGGAGATTGTTCATCCTGTGTCACAAGGAGCGCAGGGAATATAGCCTGCGATGTGTGGCTGTGCCCGGCATTCATGCCCAGGTCCCACGCTGGCCACCCCTCAGACGCCAGACCCGGATCTGCATTCCCCCCTCATCTGCCCTCGCACTTAGGGAGTGACAGCCCTGATGATATTAAATGTTTGCTTGGCCACACCCTTAGTGTCCCCTTCCAAACACACTTGCTCAAAATGGAAAGATATTCCCCCCCCAAAAAAGGTGGGGGGCACTCAGTTGGCTCAGTCAGTTTCAGCTCAGGTCCTGATCTCAGGCTCATGAGATCAAGCCCTGCATGGGGCCCCGTGCTCAGCACTGAGTCTGCTTGTCCCTTTCCTTCCCCCTCTGCTCTGCCCCTGGCGCGCGCTCTCTCTCAAATAAATAAATTAAATATTTTTAAAAATGGAAAGATATGCCATGCTTACGGATTGGAAGAATTAATATTGTTAAAATGGGGGTGCCTGGTTGCCTCAGTTGGTAGAGCATGTGACTCTTGATCTTAGGGTCATGAGTTCAAGCCCCACATTGGGCCTAGAGTTTACTAAAAAATGTCCATGCAGCCCAAAGCAATGTACAGATTAAATGTAATCCTTATCAAAATATCAACAGCATTTTCCACAGAACTAGAACCAATAATAGTAAAATTTGTATGGAACCACAGAGGACCCTGAATAGCCAAAGCAATCTTGAGAAAGAACAACAGAGCTGGGAACGCCTGGGTGGCTCAACTGGTTAAGCATCTATCTTCCGCTCAGGTCATGATCCCAGGGTCCTGGGATCGAGTCCCACATCGGGCTCCCGGCTCAGCAGGGAGTCTGCTTCTCCCTCTACTTGTGTGCTCTCTCTTTCTCTCTCTCTCTCTCTGACAGATAAATAAATAAAATCTTTAAAAAAAATAAAATAAAAAAAATAGAACAAAGCGGGAGGCATCACAATCCCAAGATACACAACAAAGCTATAGTAATCAAAACAGTGTGGTACTGGCAAGAAAATAGACACAGAGATCAATGGAACAGAATAGAGACCCCAGAAATAAATACACGCTTATATGGTCACTTAATCTACAACAAAGGAGGCAAGAATATACAATGGGGAAAAGACGGTCTCTTTAAAAAATGGTGCTGGGGGGGGTGCCTGGGTGGCTCAGTCATTAAGCGTCTGCCTTCGGCTCAGGTCATGATCCCAGGGTCCTGGGATCGAGCCCCACATCGGGCTCCTTGCTCCGCGGGAAGCCTGCTTCTCCCTCTCCCACTCCCCCTGCTTGTGTTCCCTCTCTCGCTGTGTCTCTCTCTGTCAAATAAATAAACAAAATCTTTAAAAAAAAAAAAAAGAAGAAGAAGCAAGACGAAAACACACAGGAGGGAAACTCCTGGGATTCTTTTTCTAGGGATGTAAATCATATGTGCAAATAAAATGCCTCAGTGGAAAAAAAAAAAGAAAGAAAGAAAGAAACTGCTTCAATTTCTTCCAATTTCATCACTCGCAAGTTCTACCTTCTGGAAAACACTAGAACACTAACCCAATTCAGCTAAGTTTTTTGCCACTTTATAAAAAACAAGGATCCCCTTTCCTCCCGTTTCCAATAACATGTTCCTCGTTTCCATCTGAGACCCTGTCAAAATGCCTTTACCATCCATATTTCTCCCAACGTTCAGTCCAGGATTATTAGGGGTTCTCGGAGAAAACTGAGGCTTTCTCTCCAGAGCTCTCCTTCCCTTTCCAGCTCTCTCCAGAATCACCCTTAAAGATCTTCACATCAGTGAAGGCTTTTCTGAGCATGGAGCTCAGACACTTCCAGCTTCTGCCTGAGACCCCGTTCCAGAGCTGTGTCCACATGCTTGGGTGCAGCAGCCCCCCACTTCTCAGCACATATTTCTATCTTAGTCTAGTTGGGGGGCTATTACAGAACACCATGGACTGCGGCAGGTTGGGGGCAGGGGGTGCCTATAAATAACAGAATTTTTTTTTTAAGTAAACCACGCCCACCGTGGGGCTCAAACTCACGACCCTGAGATCAAGAGTCACACACTCCACTGACTGAGCCAGCCAGGCACCCCAACAGAAATTTATTTCTCACAGTTCTGGAAGCTGGGAAGTCCAAGATCAAGGCACACGCCGTTCAGTGTCTGGTGAGGACCCGCTTCCTGGTTTGTAGATCGCCCCCTTCCGGCTGCATTTTACATGGAGGAGGGGGCCAGACAGCTCTTTTTATAAGGGCAGCAACGCTGTTCACAAGGGCCCCACCCTCATGACCTAAGCACCTCCAAATACTATTACATTGGGGATTAGCTTTCAACCTACGAATTTTGGGGTGGGACACATTCAGTCTATGGCGCCCCATAACCAAAGATGGTTATTGCTGGGAGCTGCCCAGGCCCTTAGTCTTCACTTATTTCTCCTCACCACCGCTGGGAAACTGACTCTCTGCCGAAAGACTGGCCAAATCCGGGTCCTGAGTCACCAGTGTGGACAGAGAGGTGCTGGGACTGGTTCCTTCTAACATTTAGATAAATGTTAATAAATAACATGTTAATAAATAAATGTTCATCGATAAATCGCCAGACCCGTCCCATGATTCCTGTGGGCACCAGCCCCTGCATCTATATGCACACCTCCACTTTTCCCCAAAACATTTGCCTTTCTCTCCTCATGTACCTGCAAACTCAGCTGTAAATTATCCCGTGGGGCGCCTGGGTGGCCCAGTCGGTTGAGCGTCTGCCTTCGGCTCAGGTCATGATCCCGGGGTCCTGGGATCGAGCCTGCTCCACGGGGAGCCTGCTTCTCCCTCTCCGCACTGCTGGTGCGCTCTCTCTCTCCCGCTGTCTCCCTCTCTCTCCGATAAATACATAAAATCTTTAATAAATAAAGTGTCCTATGGACTCAGCCCACTAGGGCAGCCCCTCCAGAGGTTCAGGACCTCGCTGCACAAGTACCTATGACATCGCTAGCTGCCTACAGCCCCCTGTGACCTCGCTGCCTGAACAAGGCGAGCAGGGCCGTGGCCACTCCCTCAGCCAGCACAAGTGACCGAGGGTCCAGATGACCAGCAGACCCTCGGGAGAGGCCAGAGATGCCAGCATCCGCACACATGGCGACAGCAGACCCACGGACGGTCTTACTGAGGGGTCCCCACATCAGGTCCCCCTCCCTGCAGATGCCCCAGTGGCTAACGGTGCTTTAGCGTCATCCGTCGAGTCGGTGACCTCCAAACCCACATCAGCGTCTGGGGATGAGGACAGGCCTGAAGCTGCTGAAAGGCACAGCCGGGAGCCCACGGAGGCCTCAAGTGCTCGGCAAACGTCCACGAGCCCCCAGGACCCAGCACGCGACAGACCGGTGCAAGACCCGGGCGTGACTCAGAGCCTTCAGACGTCCCTGCGTGACTCCCTGGCGGAAGAGACACGGCAGATGGCAGGTACCCCGGGCGGAGAACGAGAGTCAGCTCCGACTACCCCAAGGACTAAGGTTCAGCTCCGCGGTAGCGTGGACGCTCAGCCCATCGTGAGCGCGGCAGACGTGGATGGCGAGCTTGGCAGTCAGGCCACCAGCACCACCGAAACTGTTGAGGAGGGACCGGAGGGTCCGGAGGCCTTGAACGCGGACACTGAAGCTTTGCCAGGAGCCGGGTCCCGGCGAGTGACTGCGGGGGATTTGGAGGACCGCTCGGGAGACCTGCAGGCTCAGCAGTTGCCTCCTTCCCCGGGAGGCAGCACCCCGCCCTCGCCTGGCCCCCAAGAGGCGGCCCTGGGGAGGGGGTCCCTAGACTCCAGGCTTTACGAGGCCAACGAGGAGAACACCTACATGCGCTCCATGACCAGCTTGCTGGGCGGAGGTGGGGGGTCCATCAGCTCCCTGGCAGACGTCCTGGTGTGGTCTGAGACCACCGTGGGCATGGCCACGGCTCTCCTGGCCTCCGGCCACAGCTCTGTGACCGACCTGCTGTACAGCACTGGGCCCAGCCTGCGCTCCGTCTCCAGCATCCTGGGGAGCACCTTCTCCTCTGGGCTGATGGCCGGGACTAGCTCGGCCCTGCGCTCCGTCACCCACGTGCTGGAGACGGTGGAGCAGAGGACTGTAGAGGGTGTCCGCTCGGTCATGCGCTTCCTGACCAGCCACCTTCTTCCCGGCCAGGCCCACGCCGGCCCAAACTCTGAGTAGCCCCACGGAGGGAGCCCCGAAGGACTGGCTCAGCAGCCTCTGAGAGCCCTGGCACCCTCAGGCCGGCTCCCTTGCCCACCCCTGCCCCAGCTGGCTCTCCCCAGATCGGACAATAAAGCACCGGCGAGCGTTTATTTTCTAAGCGCAGAAAGGTGTCCCCTGAGGGCTTCTCGGGTTGTCCTGTTCAGGGGGCCTGGGGGATGAAGTCCAGAAAGAGCAGAGCCTGGCAGGATGGGGGTGCCAGGCGTGGGGGCCTCAGACCTGCAAACATTGACCCTGGCTGGACCTCCAACCAGGTGAGTGCGTTCCTGAGGCAGTGAGACCTGCCCCTTCCCCAGGGTCTGCCGGTGTAGCGGGCTGGGGGGGCCCCTGCTGGTGTAACGGGCTGGGAGGGCCCTTCTGGCGTAATGGGCTGGGGGGGCCCTGCTGGCGTAACAGGCTGGGGGAGCCCTGCTGGTGTAACGGGCTGGGGGGGCCCTGCCGGCACTGCGGGCTGGGACCCCCCAGTGAGGTTGAGAGGACGGAGCCAGACCAATGTGGGTTCACACCCCAGTGCTGTTACTGATCCTGGGCAAGTCGCTTCACCCTCTGAACTTCCGATTCTCACCCATAGGACGGAGAAGGGGCCCACACGGTGAGGATGTTTAGGAGACGTAAGGGAAACGAGGCAGGGCCTACCTCGCGGCGTCTGGCACCTAACGAGCGCACACGTTACAGCCGCCGTCTCTCCTCCAGCAGGCCGGGCAGGAGCAGGAGCAGGATCTAGGCAGGGGGGCCAACTGTCCCGGTTTGCCTGAGACTAAGAGGGTTCCTGGGATGTGGGACTTTCAGATGTAAAACCAGGAAAATCCCGGGCAAACTGCGGCGAGTTGGTCACCCTAGACCCAGGTTTCTTTATAAATGTCTACGTTGGAAAGGGAGCGCCTGGCAGGATAGGGTGTCACGGGACTTGGTGAGCGGCGCTCCAGCGACACATCAGCCCCATTCCTGCCCCTGGCCCGGTGACGAATGCGGGTCCCACTCCGCACACCTCCCTGCCTCAGCCCTGGCCGTGGTTTTGTTCATTCGGCCGTCGGCAAGTGGGAGCCCTGGTCAGAAACTGGCCACTGATGCGTTTGTTCGCCCCATACAGTGTTTCTCAAATTGTGTATTAATTGCTAACACTTTAAAACCAGGAGATTTTAACATAAAATTATGGATTAAAAAAATAGATTTCTGTGTCTCTTAAAAAACCTTGAGGTCTTGGGGTGCCTGAGTGACTCAGTTGTTAAGTGTCTGCCTTTGGCTCAGGTCATGATCCCAGGGTCCTGGGATCGAGCCCCGCATCGGGCTCCCTGCTCGGCGGGAAGCCTGCTTCTCCGTCTCCCACTCCCCCTGCTTGTGTTCCTGCTCTCGCTTTCTCTCTCTCTGTCAAATAAATAAATAAAATCTTTTTTAAAAAAAACCTTGAGGCCTTATTTCTTCAGAGGAACTGCAGTCGAGCTGCCCTCTTTAGAGGGATGCACCTGGCCTGCATAGTGATTGATGTCACCTGCCCGGCCCCCAGAGGCACGCCTTTGCCACCCCGACCCTGCAGGTGGCTCCCATGAGGAAGTGGGATGCCAGGCCGCAAGGGGATGTAGAGACAGGTGTGTCTACACCCTCTTCTCGAGGAGCTGCCACTTTCTGTCGGTGAGACATGAACCGTCCTCACCGTGAAAGCAAAATGCTCAGAGGAGGAAGATTGTCCATTCAGATCCCAGGAATTGGGGTCTTCCAGAGGATCACCTGAGTCAGGCGTGAAAAGACGGGAGCGGTGGTGTCCCCCCGACAGAGGGGACAGGACCACCAGCTGAGGCAGGCCTGAGGCGCGCTTAGCTGGGGAGGGCGGCGGCCAGTTCGAGCTGACCTGAGCCCAGAACAGAGGACAGGTGACCACGTTGCCAGTGTAGACCCCAAATGCTTTCCGCAAATGATTTCTGAACCGGGTAAGCGCCACTCTCTGGCAGGCACGGTCCCAGAGAGACTGCCAAGGTGAAGGAAGGGACGGAAACCAAACTCAAACCAGAGCAGCTGAAGGGATCAGCCGAAAAGCATAACTGCCAAGTGGGCGTGGCTGGACCCGGGGCTCAGCCTTGTCCTCAGGGCTCTGTCTGTCTCTCCAGCTCTGGCCCTGCCACCCCCCTGCTGGCTCCATTCCCAGGCGGCTCAGCCACCTTCCTGCAAAGACAGAGGCCCTTGTTCTCACTAGCTCTGGTAGGTTTGGCCCCCTTGCTCGCTCTCCTGCACCCATCACTGAGGCTTTGGAAATGAAATACCTCATTACCTGGCTTGGGCCTCACACCTACCTGGGGGGCTGAGGGGGTAGGGGTGGGCACCAGGCTCAGCCCAGCAGTGGGGGTTCCCACAGGAAGAGCTGCTGGATCCACACCATTTTGCGTGTTAAAGCGTCGTAAAAGAGTGTGGCCTTGGGGGCCAGGCTGCCTCGAATCCTGCTCTACCTCCTACTAACTGTGTGTGTTACTTTTATCTCCCTATGCCTCAGTTTCCTTATCTGTAAAATGTCAATAATAGCAGTACCTACTGCATCGGGCGGCTGTGAGGGCGACATGAGTTAATGAGTCAAGTTCATAGAACAGTGCCTGGCACGCACTTGAGTGCTCTATGTTGGCAGTCACCGTGATTATAGTTACAGACGCTTCGGTGGACTCCTTGCTAAGGACTGACTTTCCCTGCTTGCTCCAGCCTTCCTCTCTGCTGCGGAATCACAGTCATGTGGGCAAATCCCCCGGGGCAACTTCTCTGTAGGTGGGCCCCCCCCCCAGGCATCCAGGTGCTAGTGCACCCAGGGAGAAGGGCAGACCTGCACGCTGGGGGCTGAGGGTGAGACACGGACAGAAGTGGGAGCACCCCAGCTCTGGATAAAATGCCAGAGGGAGAAAGGAAAGGCCCAACGCAGGAACCTGGGGAAAGGCCCCAGTCCCTGGGCAGAGGGAAGCTGTCGGCAGGCGGGAGTGCTCCCACCCATTACGGGCATGGGGGCCACAGTGCGGGCTGCACATGGAACAAGGGGAGCACTACTGGGGAGGAACAAGGTGGTGGGTGAGGGGGAAAAGAATGAGCAGGAGAGGGGTGCCTGGGTGGCTCAGGCATTAAGCGTCTGCCTTCGGCTCAGGTCATGATCCTGGGGTCCTGGGATCGAGTCCCACATCGGGCTCCCTGCTCGGCGGGAGGCCTGCTTCTCCCTCTCCCACTCCCCCTGCTTGTGTTCCCTCTCTCCTGCCTCTCTCTGTCAAATAAATAAAATCTTAAAAAAAAAAAAAAAGAATGAGCAGGATAATGGGGTGCTGTAGGGAGGGTACTCTTTGGTGTTGAGAACCAAGGCACAGTTATTAATTCACCCCCACAAAGCTGGCAGCTCCTCACTCTTCTCATTGAGGTGCTAGGGTTAACACCTGACAACCACCCACACTCCTCCAGAATCAACAACCAGCTTTTTGGGTGTGTGTTGTGCCGCTGAGAGATGGGCCTGTAAGCAGAGGTTCTGCATAAAGAGACTTTTAGGCTGGGCTGAGCGCCAGCAGGGCAGGCATGACATCCTAGTGTCTGAGCCCGGCTGCGGCTTGGCTTGTGGGAGGGCACCCACAAGTCCTGGCAGACAGCAGGACGGACACTATGCGCCCCCCACCCCCGTGGCGCAGTGAGGGACTCATGCCCCCAGCCGTCCGCGGACAGCCTTCAGTGAGGGCCCCTTCAGAGACGTCGTGGCCAGGTCTGTGCCCGGGGCTCAGGCCTGACCGTCCAACCCCAGTTCCAGAGTGCCGTGGCACTGGCCCGGGTGACCTGGGATTTGCACTGCAGACTCCATTCCCGTCCGCCCCCTCAGCCTCAGAGCCTGTGTTCCAGAGACCCCAACCTGTGTCCAGAGGCTGCAGATTTTTTCCATCTGAGATGTGTGTGTGTTTGCGGGGAGGTGGGGGTAGGGGGACTGCAAATTCAAACTGTGGAAAAAGTTCAAAGATCTTTTTAAAGGGGGGCACCTGAGTCTCAGTCGTTAAGCGTCTGCCTTCGGCTCAGGTCATGATCCCAGTGTCCTGGGATCGAGCCCCACGTCGGGCTCCCTGCTCGGAGGGAAGCCTGCTTCTCCCTCTCCCCCTGGCTGTGTTCCCTCTCTCGCTGTGTCTCTCTCTCTGTCAAATAAATAAAATCTTAAAAAAAAAAGATCTTTTTAAAGAGAAGCTTCATTGTAAGAAAAGTTAGAAACTCGACACCATCTTGAGAATGGTTAAAAAAAGGGAGGGGAGCTAAATCTTGGTCAGTGTTTTTACTTGTTTTCTAAGGACAATGTTATTGTTTAGTCTACAGCCGCTTGCCTAATTGGTTAAAGTCACCATGTGATTGTGGTCAAGTTTATAGGTTTGCCTGGGTGAGGCACAGATTCTATCCAGGAAAGAGTGTCTCCAAAAGAAAGTGACCACAGATAAGGGCAGTCCCCCCCCCCCCCAGGAGGAGGTAACAAAGTGTAAAGGTAAACTAAGGTCTTAAGTACACATTTACATATTTAAATGAAAGACTGGATCCTCTCTGGGCTAAAAGCAAGCCTCATTTCCGAGACCGCCTGGTTCCCGAGCTTCCAGTCCCTAAGAGTGGAGGGTGCGCCCTCTGCTGGAAAGAAGGCAGCACTGGCCTGCAGCAGGAGGGCGCGAGGCCAAAGCCCAGCCTTGAGGATGTTTGCTTGGGGATTTGAGAAACACCCGTGAGAGAAAGGGGGGTTAAAAGAAAATTTTCTTTACTCGCAACACTTCTGACACCAAATGTGTGGGTTTTCCACACCAAGCAATTCTCCAATTCTCTGCAGACACCCACCTGGGTGTCCTACAATTCAATTCTGGCACCAGCTTGAGTTAGCACAAACCCTACGGGTTAAGGGCTCAGTCCCACCAGATTGCCCCACTTCAGGTCCCTGAGTACCCACTCTTCTCTCTAATGTGGCCACAATCAGGGATTCCCACGACTCTCCCCTCAGGTTGGATAATTGGCTAAGAGAACTCATAGAACTCAGGAAAACACTATCACTGATTTATTATAAAGGATATTATAGATGATACAAATGAACAAGCAGATGAAGCGGTACAGAGGGCCAAGTCCAGAAGGGTCTCAAGCACAGGAGTTTCTGTCTCCCAGGAGCTGGGATGTGTCGCCCTTCTGACACGTGGATGCTTTCACCAACCCAGAAACTCTTCAAACTCTCATGTTCAGGGTTTTTATGGAAGTTCCATTATATAGCCATGGCTGATTAAGTCATTGGTCATTAAGCCAATCTCCAGCCCCTCTCCTCCCCCCAGAGGTGGAGAGGGTGCTGAAAGTTTCAACTTTCTAATCCCAGGTTTGGCTCCTTGGTTTCTAGCCCCCCATCTCCAAGAGTCAATTACACAAACTCAGGTATCTTTGAAAGGGGCATATTATAAAGAACAAAAGATGCTCCTCTCACCCCTCTCACCACTCAAGAAATTCTAAGAGTTTTAGAAGTTCTGTGCCAGGAAGCGGGCAGGGGTGAGGCAGAAACCAAATATATATTTCTTATTATTCAGAATAAACTCTAAGATACCACCAATGGAGTTGACTCGAGGTGGCTCTCTGCTCAGCGGGGAGTCTGCATCTCCCTCTCCCTCTGCCCCTCCCCGCCTCTCCCCCACCCGCTCATGCACACACTCTCTCAAATAAATAAAATCTTAAAAAAAAAAGGGGGGGGAACAATGGCAGGAGGACAGAGGGGGATAGACCCTCCCACTGGGGTCACCCCCAGAGCCCAAGATCATGACAATGTTTGTAGAATAGCGCTCCAAGTCAGACCGCAGAAGGCCCAGAGTCCTCCAGAAAGGATCCCACCTTGGCAAAGGCCTTCAAGGGTGGGGTCTGACTGAGGGGGTCTCTGGAAGAGCAGTACCCACTGAACCTGTGCTTGAATGCAGGCTGCTCCCCGCCCCCGGGGCGTCGTCAAATGGACCCTGACATACTAGATGAAGGTCCTACTGATTTCCAGGCTCAGTTTCCTCATCTATAAAATAGGTCTCCCATTTGCCTCACAGGGATGCTATCACCAATAATGCATATTTTTTAAAATAGCATTTAACGGTGGCATGTGACAAATGTCAGTTTTCTCCCTTCCTTGGGGTTTTCTGCATTGTCTGTGTATTGATCAGGAGTCTTTTAATTTGGAAGTGACAGAAACCAGCCTGAAACAGCTTGATGGCCCAGATTGATGGGCCAGGCAGAGAAGGGCTAGGAAGAACTGGCTTTGGAGATGCCCGGGATCAGGGCAATTCTGCCTCTTCTCCAGGCTTCTCTTCCTTGCGGGGAACGTGGCTCCTGAAGGCTCCAGTCCCACAAGCTTGCACTTCCAAGACTAAGAGGAAAGATCTGTTTCCCTGCTCCGGCCTGATAACTCCTCCGGGGGAGTGCTCTGGTTGGCCCAGCCTGGATCACATGTTGGAAAGGCCTTCCTCATCCAGAGTTCCTGGCACCTCCCTGAGCAGGTGGCTCTTGGCACCCTGAGCTGTGTCCCTCCCAGAGAGGAGAAGGAGGCAGTTAAGGAAGCCTGTCCCCTCTTGGCTTTCCTTTGTCCTCACTGCAGGTGGCACTGCTCTAACCTCCCCCTGCAACTCAGTGGAGGCCTTCAGATAAAAACCACCTTTCCCACCAGTCTGTAAATGTTCTACCCACAGTCAGAGGCTTCCTTCGACCATGTGCTTTGGAAAGATCTGAGGCATTCGTAAGTGTACTCCATCTAACTCCATGAATTAAAAAATATTCCTCTGCATCTCTGATTTTTAAATATCAACCAATGAGGAAATAGGATTCACTTAAAACACCTGGTTTGGCCTCTCTGACCACCTGCATTTTATTAGTACTTGTCAAAATACAGTTTCTGGTGAGGAAAAGCACCTCCCACACATGGCCTCCACCACACTGAACTTAAACAAGAGAAGCAAGGTCCTCTAGCAAGAGGAGGAAGTTAGGGTTACCCCTGACCAAAGATGGGTAAGTTGAGGCAGACCAGGGCAGGGCATGATGGCAGATTACTGCCGGCCCCTGCATAGTTCTGGGCTTTGGGATTCCGCACGTAATGATGGGCTGTGGTATGAAACAGAGATGGGAGGGGGACAGAGCAGCCCAAGAACAAGGCCCACGCCAGAAACTCGGCGAGGCGCTCGGCAGGCCCCCCCCTCACCCAGAGGTGGCCTGGTCACACTGCAGCCAGGGCAGGGAGGTGAATGGCACAGCGCAGACACCAGGGGAAGGCACAGGAGCGGAGGAGCGAACCAGGGATGGGAGCAGAGTGGCGTGAGCAGGGCCCGGTGTCTCCTCCCCCAAGGCGGGTGGCCAAGCGAGGCAGAGATTTCCTGGGCGACCCGGAGGGGAGGGGAATGAAAACGCCCCCGTCCGGCCACCCGCTCCTCGTTGCCAGAGCAGGAGCCCAGGTTGGGGCCTGGTGAGAAACGAGACTGGAACGGAAAGCTGGGGCAGTGAGACGGGGTGACGGCAAACAAAGGCCTCTGGCCGGGGGTCGCGCTCAGGCCGCGCGGGGCCCTCGCCGGCCGCCCGAGGCCAGGCGCCGCCGCTTCCTCGCCTGGGCTCGGCCCCCTTCCGCCGGAGCTGGGGGCTGGGGGGCGGGGGGCCCAGCTCCGGGGCGGGGCCGGGGGCGCGGCCCGACGGGCGAGGGGCGGCGAGGACAGCCCCGCCCCGCCCCGCCCCGCCCCGCCCCGCCGTGTCCCTGGCGACCGAGGCCTCAGCGCCGGGGCGGGGGCCGCGCGCGGGTGTCTACGCCGGTTGCTACGCAACGGCCGGGTGACGTCAGGCGATTGAGTTTGGTTCCCAAGGTAACTGGCCGGGCAGCTGGGCCGGGAACTATTTGCGTCTGTCCCCAGAGGGGCTGCGGAGCCTCCGGGGTCTGGCGCAGCGGAGGAAGTGCGCTGCTGGCCCGCGGGCAGGCGGGGGGACAGAACACAGAGGCCCTTTCAGCTCTCGGAGGCCGGCGACCCGGGCGGGGCGGTGTCTGAGCCCTACCGGAGGACGCCCCTCCTCCGCTCCCGGCCGCCCCCGTTTTCGCCCCACGCCTGAGGGGGAGGCCCCCGGATCGGCGGGCTTTGTCTACTTCTAAACGCTCCCCTGGGTAAACTCTAGGAAGAAAGGGGCTTCTGTTTGTAGCGGCCCGGCCCTCCCTGCACACAGTAGGCGCTCAGCACGGCATTCCCGTGGGACCGTGGACGTTCGCTGCCCTCTCAGAACCCCGCGTCAGGTTCTGACCTCCCAACGCCTCCGTACCTGGCCTCCGTGCCCCGGTGAGCTCATCAGCAGGCTGGCTCCATGATTTGGGGGGGCCACAGTGCAAAATTAAATGAGAGGCCCCTTGGTCAAAAATGACCGAGGGACAATGCAGGAAACAAACCCTGGTCCTGCCCACTGAGGACGGACTGCAAGAGCGTGGAAGTGACACGTCCGTGGGAAACTGAGGCAGGGGACATCAGTCACAGAGGAGAGAAGATAAGGCTCAAATCTGGAGTGGAAGAAGGTGAGGGCCAAGACACGGCAGGAGCAGAAAGACCATCAGGTGTGCACAACCCAAGCAGTGACCTAAATCTGAGCAGTGACCAGCTCAAATCAGAGCTGGCCTCAGGTTGCCTGGGGGACCCCTAGGGCTTCAGAGGGGTGTAACTGGGTCTCAGGACTTAGGCGATGCAGTCTAGCCTGGCTTCTCAGGCTCTTCCCTCCTAATGACATCTGTTGCAAGAGGATAACATCAAGCCTCCCACAGTCTGTCTCCAGGGAGCCACCACCACCTCCCCCAGCACAATGGGCCAGACCAGGCTGCATCCAGGAACGTGGATATCTGGGCCCAGGTCTCAAGAGAACTGGTGTGCATTGACATGGAGACCAGCTATTTGCCCAGGAGCCAGGGCATGCTCTGTCCGTCCCACCCAAGGGAAGCATCTGCCCCATCCCTGTAAACCTTCATTTTTGTCAACAGTCTGACTGCTGGCCAGGGGCTTGGAGGACCAGAGGTGTCTAGGCTGTCTTTCCTGGGCAGTGAATTGCCACAGCCTGATCCTCACTGGAGAAAAGCCTGCAGCCCTCGTCCTCTCCTCTCCTCTGGGTGAAGCAGGCTCCGTGATCCCCGTTTCACACACATGACCTGTTCTAGGACGCACCCGGGCTCACCTCCCGCCCAGATTCGCCAGACTCTCCCAGAGGATTCCTTGAGAATGGGTCCTGGGCCTAGGAACCAGAGCTGGTGCGCAGAACCAGCTACACAATTTGGGGGGCCTAGGGCAAAATGAAAATGCAAGGTCCCTTGTTCAAAACCTATTAAGAATGTCAAGATGGGGCAGGGGGCATCTGTCTGGCTCAGTTGGAAGAGCATGCGGCTCTTGATCTCGGGGTCATGAGTTTGAGCCCCACGTTGGGTGTAGGGATTACTTAAAAATAAATTTAAAAATGTCAAGATGGTGACAATTGAGCATTGAACTAAGCATTGGGGCCCTGGGTGACTGCATGGGTTGTACACTCACAAAACCCACACCACCCAGCTGGCAAGTCCTAGACACCAAGCAAGGTGTCTTCCAGCACAGAGTCCAACCTGCTCCCTCTGTCAGGGTCCATCTGTTGGCCTCTCCCCATGCTACAGCCGGCCACCTCTGGGGGTACTTTCCTAACCACCCATTCAACAAAAACAGCTGAGGTTCCTCAGGCCCACCAGATATCGCATGGAGGGATGCGTCCAGTGCTTTCCCATCAAAGGACCCAAATCACAGAATACTTCCAGAAATGTTCATTTATGCAAATGCTGGATGATTGGTTCTCTATTTTCAGCTGAAGAACACTTGCTCTTGAGAAAAATATATAAGGGGCATCTCTGTTAAGATGCTGAAATGTGAAATGTAGCAGCTGATTGATGAGGGTTTGGCACGAATCAACACTCAAATAATATATAAGAACAAAAGTCAAGCGTGTGTTTGCAGCCTCTTAAGGTCTATGGCACACCCACAGTTCAACTCAGTCTGCCCTCAGGGAACCAGGGAAGGGAACCTCTGCCTCAGGCCATTGGATTCATCTTCACCCTAGGATCAGGCCCTGCAATAGGGACAATGGTGAAAGACCTCCCCTGCATGGGAGCTTCCCAAGGTTCAGCTGGGCCTGAAGCCCTACTTCTCCCTCCTTCTCCTGCCACCTTCCCGACCCTTCCATGGATGTGACCCCAGGAGAGCTCCCTGATAAACCTCCTGTACACTAGTCTATGAAGTCTCTCACCCACCGGAGGCACCCATGGGCCCTTCCCACCTCTTTAACTGCCCTATAACAGTTGTTCTTTCATTTGTTCAACAGATCTTCACTGAAGGCCTACTATGCACCAGATGGTGTTATAAGTCCTGGGGGTAAAGCAGAATAAGGCAAGTAAACACTCTGCCTTCATGGAGCAGACATAAAGCAACCAAAAATATAATGCAATAACATCGAACTTAGAAGTTCTATTAAAAATAAACAACAACAGAATGATACAATAAAGAATATCTGATCTGAGCTGGGGGCAGGTACTTTAGATCAAACTTCCTCTGGGTCAAGGAAGGCCTCTCTGAGGAGGCAATATGAGGCCAGGCACTCACCAGTTTGAAGGACAAGCATCGACCAGGCAAGTTCAAAGGCTCTCAGGTAGGAAGTTGGGTTGTAGGGTTCACAGGAACAAATGGTCCTAGAATAAAGCAAGCAATGGGAGGGGCACCTGGGTGGCTCAGTTTGTTAAGCGGCTGCCTTCGGCTCAGGTCATGATCCTGGAGTCCTGGGATCAAGTCCTGCGTGGGGTTCCCTGCTCATGGGGGAATCTGCTCCCTCTGACCCTCCCCCCTCTTGTGCTCTCTCGCTCTCTCTCAAACAAATAAATAAATCTTTAAAATAAAAAAAAAAAGCCAGCAATGGGAGATGAGGTCAGAGGCAAGGCCAGATGATTCAGGGCCTGGAAGAAGAATCCAGAAGAATTCAGCTCTTATTCCGAATGAGGTGGGAGCCATGGGGCAGTTTTAAGCAGGGCAATTATGGCAGTCACCTGTTTAAAGCCTCACTCTGGCTACTGGGCAGAGACAGGACTCACTATGTGTTTCACCTGCTCTTTGGCACGTGTTTGCCCTTTGGCCTGATTGTTACTAACTGGTATTTGTGCAATAGCCTCTCAGCTCCTTGAGGTTGGAGGCCAGTCCTGAGACGTGTTTGGATCCCCGCACCACCTTGCACTGAGTAGGTGCTCAATAAATATTTACAGGTCAACCAGCTGACCCATCTGTGTCCCCAGTGATCTTCTGGAGTCTTGCTTCTTGGACCAGCATCAGCGCCACCTGGGAGCTTAGAGGAAAGGTAGAAACCCAGGCCCCCCACCCAGGCCTCCTGAATCAGAATCTGCAATTTAATAAGATCCCCCAGAAATTCGGATGCATGGTAAAGTTTGAGAAGCACTTCTAAAGAGCAGAATAACTGGAGGGCCAGACAAGGAGGTGGGAAGGTGGAGGTGACCCAGGAGGTGAACCCACGAGGATTAAAGTGAATCCCTTAAAGGTTGCAACCACCCTGAGTCACTGAGTCTGAGAGGAGCTCGGACCAGTAAAAAAGCTAATACTTACTGGGTGCTTTCTATGGTCAGACACCGGTTTCTCAATCTTTTACACGCATTAACTAATTCAGTCTTCACGACAGCCCTCCAAAGTGGTACTATTACAACCACCATGCCCATATTGCAGATGAAGAAACCGAGGCCCCGTGAGGTTGAGGTTATTCCAGAATCTTCAGCAGGTACACGCGCATTTGGCGGTGCCCGGCGGTTAGAGCAGGGCCTGTTCTGATTGGTGGCTGCCTGCCCTACTGATTATTCAATGTTTTGAACGTCGCCCTGGTTACCGAGCTGCATGGAAGACTCGGGATCCAAATCAGTCCACCGCGCTGGAGCCCCAAACCACGATCCTCTATCCAACTAGCGCCATCACCACCCAGATACAGCACACCGCAGGGACAAGTAATGTGTGTCAAAATGTTTTGCAAGCTATAAAACCCAGTGTGATCGCTAAGTGCGTAGAGTCCTCCGGGGCAGAATTGCGAGAAGCCTGTTAAAGCTGCAGAAGCTGGGCCGCCAGAGGTCAGAGGAGAGACTGCTATGGGGGCGCAGCAGTTTCTCTGCTTGCTCCAAGGGGAAACTGAATCAGAAGGAAAGGCCTCCCTGAGTGGAGCCCCCAGGATCAGCCCTGAGGAGGCTCTAACTTGCCAGATACCCTCAGGCACTAATCACGTTAGCCTGGGCGTGTCTTCAAAGACTGACGGGACCCTCCTGGTATCGACCACTAGAGGGCGCTGCTCCCCAGCCTTCGCCCCATTGGACCCCACCTGCTCACAAGAAACTAGGACTTGGAAGGAGTCCTAGTGAGCAAGCACCAGGGACTTCGAGAAATGGAAAAGGAGGGAAGGCATGAGGGAAGCGGGACTTATACACCCTTTCAATCCCCAGAACACTCTGGTGCAGGAGCTCTTGTTCCCATTTTACAGATGAGTTATCTGAGGGCCAAATATGTTGGACAAGATTCCCCCAAACCAGGACGTTAGGGAGAGGTAGGGCTGGGTCATCTGATTCCAACCTCAGTTCCCAAGGGGACCACAAGTAGATGTCAGCTCGTCTGACCCTGTCATGTCGCTGGTGTCCCTGCTTCTGTTGACCCTGTGTTCTGAGCAGAAGCCAAAACCTCTACGTTGCTGTATTTTCCTCCTGTATTCCAGCACCAGTTCCAACAGCCAGCACTCAAAAACGGCCCCTTCCTGAAACTTTTGAGGTCATGGTCTCCTGCTTCATTGTCCTCCGGCCTTCAGGGACCCCCACCTGCCGCCCCAACACAGCAGCCTCGGATTCTGGCAGATTCTGGGGTCTCCTCTGATCCCTGACCCTCTGATCCTAGCCCCAAATTCTATATCCCTTCCCCACCCTAGGGACCCCACAGGTTTAGGCTTTGCCCCCTGGTACCCCACGGCAGGGAGCAGCACAAATAAACAAGGGGACATTTGAACCAAGAAGAGCCTGTGGTTGCGGCCAAAGACTTTTTTCTCCCACCAACTCCTTTTATGGCCTCTGGGTCCAGTTCCTTCTTCATAACAAGTCGGAGCTGGAAAAGGCCTCCGGAGTCGTTAGGTCCGACGTGAACCAACACTTTCCTTCTCTACATAAAAAACCCCCGCCGTGCTGCAGCCAGGTTCACAAGACGAGCTAGGCCAGGGCAGGAAGCGTCCCGCACAGGAGGGAAACTCCAGTCCCGGGCGGAACCTGGGCACGTCGTCCGCCCAGGTGGCCCAGTCCCCGCACCTGCAATACGGAGTGGGGGTGGGGGCCCAACCGCCGCTTCGACTAAGGTCCCGCCCCCAGCTTCTGAGCTTCTGTTTCTAAACCCCGGGACCGCCCTAACGAACATCTCTTTCGGCCCCTCTCGGCCGGCCCCTTTCTTTCGCTCTGCCCTGGGAGCTCTGGGCAGCCCGCGCGTGTCTGTGCGCACGTGCGTGTAAATGATCCTGTATGTGCAGGAGGAGCGTGTGTGCGCCTCCGAACACGCGCCCGGGCCGATGCGCGGGTCTGCGTGCGCCCCCTACGGTTTGGCCACCCCCGGCTGCCGCAGCTGCCAGGGGGCCGTGTGCAGCGCTGCGTGTGCCGGGCGGGTAGCAGCCCGGGCCACCCTTCCGTCGCCTCGCGGCCGAAAGCGTCCGGACCACGGGGGCTGCTGCTTCTCTGGCCCCAGGCACGGGCCTCCCTTCCCGATCCAGCATTTTCTGTTTTCCCGGGCCTCCACCCCGCCCCTCGTCCTCCGCCCGCCAGGAGCGCTCCGGGGCGGGGGCTGGGAGCAGCCCCGCCCGGCCCGGCCGGCGAGGGTGGCAGGGCTGCGGGGCGCGCGCCTCCTCTCCCCTGCCGCCCCCGCCCCGGCGCCCCGCTGGGTTTTTCCATGACTGCATCCGGCCGCGGGCCGCCTTTGTTCCCGCCGTCCTTACGAGCTGGCCCGCCTCTCCTGTGTGCGCCGGGGTTTTTCCAGGGCTCAACTGGAGCATGGCGGAGGCGCGTCCTGCGCCCGGGTCGGGCGGCGCCCCCGGCAGGACCCCCGCGATCCCCAGCGGGAAGCCGAGCCCTCTCCGGACATAATGCTCCGTCCCTCCTGTCCCTAAAGCCAAGGCCTGCGGCCCTTGTGCGCAGTTGGGTACATTTGTGTGCAAAGTTGACCACCTGGCCCGCGCGCCTCCGCTCTTCGGGAAGCGCGTTTGGTGCCCCGTGTCCCTCCCCTGGCTGCGCGTTGTGCGGCGGTCAGATGGGTGCAGTGTTTGCGGAGCCAGAGCCGGGCCGCCCCGGCCTCCGGCTCGTAGAAGGGCCTCACATTTCCCCCAAAGGGCAGGAGGCGCAGTCGGGGAGGGAGGAGGCCTGGCCTGGCCGACCCCACCGCGGGGGGGGGGGGGTCCCAGGCGCGCACCGGACCAGGCAGAGCTGGGAGACACCGAGCGTCCACCGCGTGCAGGCGGCCCCCGCCCCCACGGGAAAGCGGGCACACTCGTCGCAGCAAGCGCCAGAGCGCGGGGGACTCCTCCGGGCCCGGAGCCCCCTCCGCAACAGCAGGGAGGACGGGGAGCTAGGCGGGAAAGGGGGGTGGTGGTCTAGGGAGTGAGAGCAGGCACGGGATCCTCACGGGCCGCGTGGGCACTGTGTGCCCGCAGCCCCATCCTGTCCACACTGCCGGAGCCAGTCGGCCCCCGCGGAGCTCCGTTCAGTTTGGTCTCTGGGGAACGGTGGCATTGCGCCCCCGGGGAGCCTCTCAGCTGTTACTCGGCCATGTTGGCGGGAAAAGCGGAGGAAACACTGTGTTTGCTTCTGAGTGAGGCTTGCTGAGCCCTACCACAGAAGGCGGACTCGCAAGGTGGCCTCCAGCCCGGGGTATGGGGGTGAGGGGGGCGTCTGGGCAGAGGAAGCATTTCTGCATTAAGCGGGTGTCTGGCTGTGGGGGGAGGTTGGAGTCCGTGGCTGGCCCCTCCCCACAGCCGGACAGGAGGCGGCCTCACGTGGCTAAAGATCAAGAGGTAGGGGTGGGAGGAGGAGGAAGGATAAGGAACCATCCAGATCCAGGGAGGCCCCGGGCGCTCTCTCTGTGGGGGTAGGAGGGAGTGCCGGCTCCTTTCCTCCTTCCCTCCTTCCCTGGTGCCTTATCTTGTTTTCTCAGCAGTCATGGGGGAGCCTGACCACCCTGAAAGGGTGGCTGGAAGCAGGACGGAATCCAGGCCCCCCGATGGTGACATCCTGGCTTCTCCTTTCTTCTCACCACACCCTGCCAAGGGGTGCAAGTCGAGTTCAAGGTCTTAGGCAATAGGAGTGGTTCAAATGGCAAACCACAGTTCTTACCAGTCCTACCTGGCCGGGGTTGGCAGTGGGGACAGCAGGTTGGAAAGAGAATCTATCCGCTGACAACAGCACTCAGCTGTGCCTTTGTCCCCAGCTGTCTTGTCCACCATTTGCCCTTCATTCTCTCTGCTCTTGACCAGGCTCAGAATCTTAATCCCAGGCCTCAACCGTTATCCCTGAGTTCTCTCATCTATAAAATGGGGATACGAAGGGTGTCCGTCGGTTAGATGAATGTATATGTGTTTAATATATGTAAAGAGCCTGGCCCATAGCAAATACTATACAAACATTTGCTATCATTATTTAAAGTTAAGCGACTCGTCTAAGGTCCCACAGTAAGTGGCTAAGTTTTGATTCCAGCCCAGGTCACCTGGTTTCAGAGCTGTGCAAGCCCAATTTTGCACTAGCAGAATTGGGAAACAGTACCCATGTACATAGCTCATCTGCAAAGTAGGGGAAATCATAGGTGTTGGGGGTAGGAGACATTTTTCTAGGGAAGGGCCCACATTCATAATAGTGATGTCTGACCTAGTTCCCACTTTGTGGCTGTTACAATTGGTATATGGCTTTTTAAAATTACATATGTTAATCGAGAAATTTACGACAAGCCGATAATTACCTTGATGGTAGAAAACTCTAGGTCCTTCCAGCAGTAATGCGAATCCTAGGACATTTCATTTCATGTTTATTGATTTGTTTTTTGCCTGGCCTTGCGGCAGATGCTGTGGGGGCAGGGAGAGCATTCTTGGGAGGCACAGAACTCACTTCACTGCCTTCTTGTGACAATATCTATGTCTCTGTAATGGTGATATCTTTAAGTGCCAACAAGACTAGTTTAATTAACTAGCCATTAATAGCTGATGGGCAGACCCAGATGGTCCCATGATCTTCTTGCCTCTCTAAAACCAGCTGGCTAAATGAGGGTGGGACTTGTTCTAACCAATGGAATAAGGCAAAGGTGACGGGATGGCTATGGTCATGTGCATCTGATTACATTATATGAGATTGCAATGACCATCTCGCTCCGATACCTCCCCTCACTGGCTTTGAAGAAGCAAGCTGGGGGCGCCTGGGTGGCTCAGTCGTTGGGCCTCTCTGCCTTCGGCTCAGGTCATGATCCCAGGGTCCTGGGATCGAGCCCCGTGTCTGGCTCCTTGCTCGGCAGGAAGCCTGCTTCTCCCTCTCCCACTCCCCCTGCTTGTGTCCCTCTCTGGCTGTCTCTCTCTCTCTCTCTGTCAAATAAATAATAAAAAAGAAGAAGAAGAGAAGGAAGCTGCCGTGTTGTGCCCAGCCTATAGAGAGGGTGGGATACTGAGATACCAGCTGACACAGGCGAGAAACTGAGGCCTCTGCCCAACAGCTTGCAAGCAGATCCTGCCCCAGTCAGGCCGCAGATCGAAGTCCAGCAGAAGATCCAGTTAACCCTTGCCCAGACTTCCAGGGAGAAACTGCGAGCTAATACATGTGTATTGTGTTGAGATATTACATCTGATGTATTGTTATGCAAGAGCAGAGCACTAATGCAGAATCTGTTAGGGGAAAGGTCCTGCAAGGGACTATGAAGGGATGCGGAAAAAGTGTAAGGGATTCCGCACTTCAGGAGCTCCCAGGCAGCCCAAGTGAGAAAGGAAACATGGCATGGTTTCACTCTGACAAAAGGAAAGTCATGTTTCTGAAGAAGCCACTTGGCTCCTGAGTCGAAGAATTTGTCACATGGACTCTAGAGTCTATGAACAGCGTGCAGAGTCTGCAAGGCCCAGACCTACCTGCAGCTCAAGATCCACCCCCTCATTCTGCCTCCCTTCCTGCCTGGCCTCTTGCCACATCACTGCCCTCTTTCTGGACTGCTCTTCTCCCTTCTCTGCTCACTGACTCTTCCATTTCAAGGACCAGCTTGACCTGCGGCCTCTTTTAGGAAGCTTTCTTTAATTCCCTGGCAGAATTAACCACTTCCTTTTGATTTCCCAAATGTTTGTTATCAAAGGCATCATCTTGTATTATTCGTTTCTGATTTTTTTTTACTGAGCACCTACTAAGTGCTAGGCCTCCTGTTAGGTGCAAGAGGTACTGTCCAATATAGTACAGAGCTGTCCTTGGGGACTCAGGCCTGGTGGTGGCAGTACCTGTCCCGGGCCCATCCTTTCCTGCACACAGGCCAGGCCCCACCTCTGCATCCGCGGCGCTCAGCAAACACGGCCGCCGTCTTCGTGTCGATGAAGGCTCTGCAGGCTTTCCTCTGGTATCTCATGAGGGGTTCCTGGCCTCGTGGCAGGCTTTTTGGGGAGTGAGTCAACTGTCAAATACGCTCCCAAGTAGCTGAATCAGTTGGCCATTATGATGTAGTGATGTCCATGGGACCTCCACATTCAACATGTTGGCAGCAAATGTCAGCAGAGATGGACTTAGTTTACCTGTAATTGATATAGGGCTTTGGGGGCTGTTATTAATAGAGTCAGTGGCATTTTAAGGTTGTTCGAGGCTCCACAGTATGGGGAGATTGTGATCTCCTGTGCTGGTGATAGGAGATGTATGCATCTAACTTATCTAAAAATTGAAGGATGTTAGCAGCACGTTAGAAAGAAAGGAGGCCAAGACATGGCCTTATTAGTCCTGGTGGCCTGGCACCTCGGCTAGGAGTTTATAAAATGGGATTTTCAATTCCCTTGTAACCTGTGGCAGCCCTAACTGACATGACTTCGAAGGCCGCTGCCCATGCTGTCAGGTGGAGTTTGGAAATGTCTGAGGGCCCCAGAGGGCACAGACTGGCATTTCGCTGTTGCCAGGGGAGCGGCCGCTCCATCCTTTCACTGTGCACCCCCCCAAAATTTCCGACCAATCCTAGGCAAATGTTTGGTCCCTTGTTTTCCATTTCCAAGCATCCTGGCCCTACGGGAGGGAAGGGATGGTACCCCCAGGCCCCCATCAGTGGGGTCCTAGCAGCCCATCCTGGGGCTGCCCTCCAGACCCTGCATCTTGCTGTATATCTGATGGATTTCTCTGGCTGTGGCCCATCTTGCACCTGGGGCCTCCATTATCTCTGCCTAGAATTTCCAAGCCACTCCCCCAATCCTCCAGTGGGAACTCCCACCCCACCTCCAGACATAGACCAGGGCTTCTAGGGGTCCTTTTTTGGAGTATGATGAGCTTCCTGGAATCTGACCAGAGTTCTGCTTCATTCCCTGGAACTTGTTTACTATGGACTGTGGCCTCTCCTGGGGGTGGTGGTGAGCCTTCTCCCCAGTGATGAGGAGCCAGCCTCTTGTTTGTTTCCTCACTGCCCCGGTTTGCCCTCCTTCCCTCCTGGGCAGAGCGGATGACCCCCCTTTAATTTCAGCTGTAGGGGAAAAAGTCTCAGGAATGGCCTAAAAAGCTGCCCCTCAGCCCCATAATCTAAAAGACCCTCCCGTGAACGGTGCCCCTTCTAGACTGTCCCCTCCCCCAGCCTCCCTAGAGTTGGACCATTTTTAGGGTCCTATCTTCATACCCATTTTTCTGCTTCATCCATGGAGTTTGGTGACCCGAGTTTTGGCCTGAAGTCTTGGCTGAGGGCCTGGCGTCTTGACTGAGGGCCTGGCATGCTTTGACTCCCCTCTCAGACTCGGCACAAGGTTCTAGAAGGACTGCCTGCTGCTGCACTGTGTGTGCCTGGCCCCAAACCCCACTCCCAGGACGTCACTCCACTGAGGCCACACTGAAGACATCTCTCCAGGCTCTGTTCTCTTCCTCAATCAGACAGTTCTGCCCCAGGCAGTTTCCAGCTGATGATATGGGATTAATAAACACAGCAGGAAGTCTTTGTTCTTAAAAAAGAAAGTTCTCTTTAAAAAAAAAAATACTTATGCACACAACAAAACATTCAAAAAGCCAAAAAAAAAAAAAAAAATTCTCTCCAATACCCGTGTTCTTCAGTTCCATTCTGTACAGGTAACTATTTTTGGTGTTTCTTGTTTCTTCCAGACATTTCTAAGCCCTCACCCTGCCTCGCACCCCATCCCCACCACGGAACAAAAAGCCCTGATTTGGAGTGTTTGCCAATTTTCATGGTGTAAATACTCCCACCATGGCTGATTTCAAGCTACCAACATGATGTCCGTGAATGTGGAGTTAAGAAATAGGCAGGATCAGCTAGGGATGGGAACCGGCTCCAGCTCTCCATGGTAAAATTAGGTGTACATCATTAAACACACAGCCAGACACACACAAATAGAATCATAGGACACCTTCACTTTTCTTCTTACATTGTACTGAACCAACTTCCCGGGAAGATGAAGCCAAGTAGAGCAAGCACCACCGTGGAGCGGATCTATTGACCCATCTGTTCCTCAGAGAAGACGATAGATGGGGAGCGTCTGTCATTGAGAAGCGTGAGGCAGAAAAATACGAGGGGCATCAGGTAAACCACAGGGTAAGAGCTTTTAAGAACCTAGTGAGTGAGGGGCACCTGGGTGGCACAGTGGTTAAGCATCTGCCTTTGGCTCAGGTCATGATCCAGGGTCCTGGGATCGAGCCCCGCATGGGGATCCCTGCTCCGCGGGAAGCCTGCTTTTCCCTCTCCCATGCCCCCTGCTTGTGTTCCCCCTCTAGCTGTGTCTCTCTCTGTCAAATAAATAAATAAAATCTAAAAAAAAAGAAAAAGAAAAAAAAGAACCTAATGAGTGAGGTGTCATTTTTGAAGAATAAAAACTTCGGTTTGAGTAAATCTTGAAGGATGGGTTAGCCTGGTGGTGGGTATTGAGGAGGGCACATTCTGCATGGAGCACTGGGTGTTATGCACAAACAATGAATCATGGAACACTTCATCTAAAACTAATGATGTAATGTATGGGGATTAACATAAGAATAAAATAAAAAAAAAAAAAGAAAGAAATAACATCTTAACCTCTAATGGAGTACTTAGGAGTTAAATGAACCCTTCATTCAGGACAGGATTTAAACGGTTCTGCCAGAAACAAACAACAAAACAAAAACAAAACGTTTCACCTACCTCCTTTTAAAAACTTCAAATGATTGATCCAATTTCCCAGCTAGAGAGAATGGAGGAATCTGAAAACCCAGAGAGAGGAGCCAAATGAGGGGCGTCCCATGCAGGCATGTGACCTTGGGCTTCCTCGGTGTTCTTCAGAAGCTGTGGACATCCCAGCCCCGACATCCGCCAAATGACTCACTTTGGTGGCTCCCCACAACTCCCTCTGAGCGCCATTAGGAAACATTTATTTTATTTTGTTTTTGGGGGGTTTTTAAAAAGATTTTATTTATTTATTTGACAGAGAGAGAGAGAGCGAGAGAGGGAACACAAGCAGGGGGAGTGGGAGAGGGAAAAGCAGGCTTCCTGCGGAGCAGGGAGCCCGATGCGGGGCTTGATCCCAGGACCCCTGGATCATGACCTGAGCCGGAGGCAGACGCTTAACGACTGAGCCACCCAGGTGCCCCAAAACATTTGTTTTTTTGAAACCAAGCCCTTGAGAAGGGATTTCAACTCCCTGGGTTTCTGAGTGACTTCCTCTGTGGCTGGCTTGTCCCTCTGCCTCCTGGCACCTCTTGTCAAGCATTTTGAGCTTCCAGCAGTCTTTGTCAGAAAGACGATAATTAGGGCTGGTGTCCACCTGGGCTCCACTGGTCGGGGTTATTGTCTGGAAAGCTGCAGTTGAAATGGAGTTTTGTATACTTC
The DNA here is from genome assembly GCF_011800145.1 of Mirounga leonina. Classification (NCBI taxonomy): domain Eukaryota; kingdom Metazoa; phylum Chordata; class Mammalia; order Carnivora; family Phocidae; genus Mirounga; species Mirounga leonina. The sequence goes on along the minus strand of NW_023270377.1, from coordinate 7,716,353 downwards.
AGAGGACAGAAGGTAACCTTCGGGATCCAAACGGGCATCATGCCATGCTGGCTTCTGTGAGGGCCGCTCTCTAAATCCCAGGAATAGAGAAGGGGATCCATGTTGAGCATTAGAACCACAAACTATTAGTTTATGGGAAAGGAATAGCTTCTAAAGGATCCATCTTGTGCCCAGAACTGAGCAAATGCTAAGACATACAAGTGTATAAGGATCCCTGGATGTCCCCCCCCCAGCAGCATTGGGGTTTCCTTTGAAGCATGTGGCTGAACCCCTTTGGGAAGCAATCCTTCAGGCCCCATCTTTTCCAGGGATGTATCTCAGGCAAAGCCATTGCTAATGGGATTATGGGAATCTATAAATGGCTATGTACAGCTGAGAAGAATAGACAAAGTTCGGGAGACTGTGAGGTTGGAACGAGATGGCAGAGAACTGTCTTCTGCTCACCATCCATCCATGAGGACAAGGCTGTCTCAGTTTGTTTAGGGACCAGCGGGAGGAGACCTGGATCTTTATGAGGGCCAGACAACTCAGAGATGGCTTCCCTGTGTTGAGAGAGCTCAAGATGGCTAGCCCACCACTTTAACTGGATCAGGGGCGGTGCGGAGAGGGGTGTAAAAACTTAGAACCCAAGATTTGGTGTCTAAAAGCCACAGGCTGCTAAAGAAAAGAGGCTTGCTGTGGGAAGAAAGGTCACAGTCTTTGGATTTAGTCCGCCATGTGGCCGTGTTCTAAGATATGGGTTATTTAGCTCATGGGCAGGTATGTTTCAGAACATCCTTGGGGACAGGAAAAATATACGGTCATTTATTTCTGGGGAGTTCAGGACTGAGGAATTCTCAAGTGGATTTACTCATGTCTCCAGGGCTAGACTTGCATCATTCACTCAGGCCGAGGGCTGGTAAAGCAGAAGACGTCGTTCCTCTCAGTAGACAATCTCTGCACATTCCACCGCCTTCTGCAGGGAGAGCAGAGAGTTTCTTCCAGGGCTGACCCAAATGAAACTCAGCGTGGGCAGAGGGCTGGCGGGAGTGGGGAACCCAACAGAGAATCAAGGGGGATAGCTTGAAGGACCACGCAGAGCACAGGGGGTCCTGCGTGGGTTTGTCATTCAGGATCGAGATGGAGGAAAAGTCGATGCTGCATCACATTCAAGACGATTGGGGACAGAACAGAGTGACTGGAAAATAGGTAAGGAAAATAAATCTGAAAAAATAGTAAATCTGAAAATACCAGATGCTGAGGATATGTGGGAAATGGGTATTTTTTTTTATTTAAGATTTTATTTATTTATTTGAGAGAGAGAAAGAAAAAGAGAGCACGAGAGGGGGGAAGGTCAGAGGGAGAAACAGACTCCCCGCCGAGCAGGGAGCCCGATGCAGGACTCGATCCCGGGACTCCAGGATCAGGACCTGAGCTGAAGGCAGTCGCTTAACCAACTGAGCCACCCAGGCGCCCCAGGAAATGGGTATTTTTAAACACTGCTGTTGACAGTATTACCGAATGGCAACACTGGGTAAGCTGAAGGTGTAGGTATCCCAGACCCAGCACGCGCTCCCGGCTGCATCCTTACCAGAGGTCTTTAGCACAAGTGTTCTGGAAAACAAGCGCAAAGATATTTTCTCTTTACAAAGATATTTCTTGAAGTACTGTTTGTAATAGCACAAAAAGTGAAAACAATCTGTCTCCCGCAGAAGAAAGGACAAAAAGAACTCTAACTTGCTCATGGGAGGTATTCTACATTGCAGTTAAAATGAATGAACTAGGTCTTCATGTATCAACATGTAGAATGTCAAAAATATATTGCCTTAGAAAAGCAGGTTGCAAATATGGTATGCACAGTGATTCCTTTTACTTAAAGTTTCAAAACACATTTAAAGAACGGTACTGTTCTTTTCAAAAATGCATTTGGGAGGGGGGCCCCTGGGTGGTGCAGTCAGTTGAGCGTCCAACTCTTGGTTTCAGCTCAGGTCATGATCTCCCCGCATTGGGCTCTGAGCTCAGCGAGGAGTCTGCTAAAGTTACTCTGTCCCTCTGCCCCTCCCATGCTCACTCGCTTTCCCTCGCTCTCTCAATGAATAAATAAATCTTTTTTTAAAATTTTTATTTATTTATTTATTTATTTGACACAGAGAGCACGAGTGAGGGGGAGCGGCAGGGAGAGGGAGAAACAGGCTCCCCGCTGAGCAAGGAGCCCAGTGTGGGACTCGATCCCAAGACCCTGGGATCATGGACCCGAGCCAACAGCAGATGCTTAATTGACTGAACCACCCAGGCGCCCCTCAAGTGAATAAATAAATCTCTAAAAATTTTAAAAAGTAAAGAATTATAATTCATTTAGGGGTGCTTGGCTGGCTCAGTTGGTAGAGCATGGGACTCTTGACCTCGGCGTTGTAAATTCCAGCCCCACACTGGGTGTAGAGATTACTTGAAAATAAAATCTTTCACAACAACAACAAAATGCATTTATAATATGTAGCAAATAACAGAAACATACACGGGGGTCATTTTCACCCACCTCAGGGAAGTGGTTACCTCTGAGAAGGAAGGAAAAGCCACACAGGGCTTCAGCTATTTTTGTAGAGCTTTATCTCTTAAAAAAAATAATATGAAGAAAATAAGGCAAACATCTGTCTAATCTCAGTGTCTATCTTCCGATGTCCCTCCATATTACATTTTATACTTGTGGTAGGCTGAATAATGGCCCCAAAGATGTCCCTCTATGTCCTAATCCGCGGAATCCATGCATACTCTACCTCATGTGGTAAGAGGGACTTTGCAAGTATGAGTAAATTAAGGATCTTGAAAGAGGGAGATTATCCTGAATTATCCTGGGCCCAGTGTAATCACCAGGTCCTAATAAGAGGGAGGCAGGAGGGTCAGTCAGAGAGAAGAGATGGGACGGTGGAGATAGAGGTTGGAGGGATGTGCTTTGAAGATGTAAGAAGGGGCTACTAGCCAAGGAATGCAAACAGCCCCTAAAGGCCAGAAAAGGCTAGACAACAGATTCTTCCCTGAAGCTGCAGAAGAAATGCAGCTCTGTCAGCATCTTGGTTTTGGACTCTGACACCCAGAACTGTAAGAGAATAAATCTGTGTTGATTTCAGCCACTAAATGCATGATAACTTGGCAGAGTAGCAATGGAAAACGAATGTTTCACAATGCAAAAGTTTGTTTGCTTTTCTTTTATGATAGTAAGTTAGAAGAAGGGTAGTAAAGCCTAAATCCCTTCTTCCTGTACCTCCTCCTTCAGAGGAGGTTGAGCTATTCAGGAATGCTCCTCATCCCCCAGCCTCTATATTTAGGAGACTGAGCTGTGTGCCCATCTCAGTTAGGCCCTGGAGTTTCTGGAAGCCCTAGCTGTCAGAACATGTCCAGAGCATTGGGGTGAGCCACACCCCAGGAGAACTTCAGGAGCTGGTTCCTCCCTCCCTGGAAGGTAAAGCTGCCAGAAGCCCACAGACATCTGAGGTGCCTTCACCCCTCGACTTGGGTCAGTGCCCTCCCGGGGGGAGTTCAACAGGGGGATGCAGCTGAGATCTGACGGGAGCAGGTGTGAAGTCTGGCCAAGGAGACATTTGTTGAAGAAGCTGACTGGAAGAGAGACTGAGAGGAGAGAGGGTTAAAGGCATGTAATGATCCAGAAAGACTTGTTTTCAGGAAGAGAAACACCTGGGTATATCTGTGTGCGTGTGTGCATGTGGGTAGGGGGGTGGTGGGGGGAGAGAAGCTGGAGAGGGGAGTTGGGGGGTAGTGGAGGCCAAAGGCTGTGGGGTAGGCTGAAGGGTCCAGAACGCGGCACAGGCAGAGGAGAGGCCTGGGGTGGGAGGAAAGATGGTTCTTCTTTTTCCAGATCTGGAAACTAGGTGGGAAATACATGGACAAGAGTCTGGAAGGACATGACACACACCCACCTCAGAGTTGGTCTGGGGTGGGAGTGGGGGGACAAGGGAGGGTCAAGAGGCTTCACTCCATCTGGGTCTCTTGAATTGTTTTATAGTAAAGGTGCATTCCTGCACTACTTGTGAAATTAAAAATAAACTTAAATAAAATTAGACCCTATGAACATCACAGACAGTTGTTCACAGAAGGGGCAGACAGGTGTAGGATTCACTGACGGGGTAGCCTGGGGTGTCAGGATTTGGCCAAGTTTAGGGGGCACCTAGGGGGGAAACGATGAGGGAGTAAAGGGAACATCTGACAAGCCTTGAAGGTGGCAAGACCCCGAGGCCAGAGCGAGGCCCGTGCCGGAGAGGAACCCGCAGCTGAGGAGATGCCCATCTGATGCTTCAGGGTCTCTGGGAGGCATTTTATTTTATTTTTATTTTTTTAAAGATTTTATTTATTTGAGAGAGAGAGAGAATGAGAGACAGAGAGCACGAGAGGGAAGAGGGCAGAGGGAGAAGCAGACCCCCCGCTGAGCAGGGAGCCCGATATGGGACTTGATCCCGGGACTCCAGGATCATGACCTGATCCGAAGGCAGTCGCTCAACCAACTGAGCCACCCAGGCGCCCTGGGAGGCATTTTAAAAGCACAGACTCTACCCCCAGCCTCACCCCGATGCTGAGTCAGGAAGTCTGCCGGGGGGGGGGGGGGGGGGGGGGCTCTGGAAATCTCATTTGTTTCAAGTTCCCCAGAAGTATCTGATGAGTAACCAGGTGATGGTCCACCTCTGTAAGGGTTCTGCAGGGGACACAGGCTGGGGGACTGCCACGAGGGGAGAGCTCCAGGCTTTACACAAAGCAGAGGAAAGGTGTTGGCCGGAGCTCTTATAAACAAAAAGTCCACTAGAATAAACTGGAGGTTCTTTTTTTTGACACAGAAAGAGAGAGCACAAGCAGGGGGAGCGGTAGAGGGAGAAGCAGACTCCCGCTGAGCAGGGAGCCCGACATGGGGCTCCATCCCAGAACCCCGGGATCATGACTTGAGCCAAAGTCACTCAACCGACTGAGCCACCCAGGAGTCCCTAAACTGGAGGTTCTAAGTGCCGTGGTTTTTCATTGGCTGAGTTATGGCAGCCTCTCATTGGCTGGGCTGTTGCTGGGCAAGGAGACAATCCTTCCTCCTCCTGGGGGTAGTAAAGCATGGGCTGCTTCCTGTTGGGAATGCAAGGTTCTGTCTGTTCTGCTGGGGTCTACGATCAAGGACTTGGGGTAGGGTGGGAGAGCTCCCAGTTCTGGCCCAATGACTCCATTTTATTTATTTATCTATCTATTTATTTATTTCAGTTATTTATTTATTTACTTACTCATTTATTTTAAGTAATTTCTGCTTCCAAAGTGGGGCTTTGACTCAGGAACCCAAGATCGAGAGTCACACACTCCACTGACTGAGCCAGCTGGGCATCCCCAACCGATTCCATTTTAAATGAGGTTTCCTTTATTCAATTTCTCAGGGAAAATCTGCTCTCATGGCCACCTTGAGTATGCAGCTATCCTGCAGGGGTGAGGATTGCTGGAGAGTCCAGAGCCACATTAAGGAGCTCTATCAGCTCATAGAGGATGGTTCAGGTGATGTGACAACTTTTCTATAAAACGGTATTCTCCAGGTCGATTTTCCTTTCCAAGAGACCTTCACCCTGGAAGGACTGGGACAGCCCCTCACCATGGCAAGAGCAGGTGGGTGATGGGGGAGTCACGTGGACCCTGATGCAATCTTTTGACACCATCTCCTCCTATAAAGGACTTCTCACCCCAGACACATGGCTCAGCATCATGGCTCTCGTTACCTGTAATCTAACCCGCAAGCTCCTTCCCAAAAGCTTCCCTCCTGCTTTCCTGCCAACTTCTCTCCACACAGTGTCCTTACCCATCTCCACAACCTCACTCAACCCAAGGTGCCACACACTCAGAATGAAAAACTGAAGGGGAAGACCCTTCCATGGGCCACAGGGCCAGGGAGGGGCTGAGTTAACCCTCAGACTCACCCTAGCTCAAAATATTTCTTTTCTTTTCTTTCCTTAGATTTTATTATTTTATTTTATTTTATTTTTTTTTAAGATTTTATTTATTTGACAGAGACAAAGCGAGAGAGGGAACACAAGCAGGGAGAGTGGGAGGGGGAGAAGCAGGCTTCCTGCAGAGCGGGGAGCCCGATGTGGGGCTCGATCCCAGGACCCTGGGATCATGACCTGAGCCGAAGGCAGGCGCTTAACGACTGAGCCACCCAGGCGCCCCCTTAGATTTTATTTTTAAGTAATCTCTATACCCAGTGTGGGACCTGAACTCACAACCCCCGAGATCAAGAGTTGCATACTCCACCAAATGGGCCAGCCAGGCACCCCAGAATAGCCAGAATATTTCTTATTAACTGCATTTTTTATTAAGGTAGTAAAATACAAAATAACATTCTGGCATAGTGTGTTCAGAACTTAAATAAATACAATATAAACAGCACCGCTGGGGCACCTGGGTGGCTCAGTCTGGTAAGCATCCAACCCTTTTTTTTTTTTTTAAGATTTTTTATTTGACAGACAGAGAGAGCGTAAGAGAGCATGCATAAGCAGGGGGAGCGACAGGCAGAGGGAGAGGGAGAAGCAGGCTCCCCGCTGAGCAAGGAGCCTGACTTCTGCTCTATCCCAGGATCCTGGGATCATGACCTGAGACGCTTAACCAACTGAGCCACCCAGGCAACCCAAGCATCCAACTCCTGATTTTGGCTCAGGTCTGATCTCAGGGTCATGGGGTCAAGCCCCAAATAGGGCTATGTGCTCATCATGGAGTCTACTTAAGATTCTCTCTCCCTCTGCCTTTTCCCCTCCCACTCGTGGTCTCTCTCTCAAATAAATAAATCTTCAAAACAAAACAAAACAGGGGCGCCTGGGTGGCTCAGTCATTAAGTGTCTGCCTTCAGCTCAGGTCATGGTCCCAGGGTCCTGGGATCGAGCCCTGCATCGGGCTCCCTGCTCAGCAGGAAGCCTGCTTCTCCCTCTCCCACTCCCCCTGCTTGTGTTCCCTCTCTCACTGTGTCTCTCTCTGTCAAATAAATAAATAAAATCTTAAAAAACAAAACAAAACAAAACAAAAACCTACAAAAAACAGGCCGGGGCACTTGGCTGGCTTAGTAGGTAGAACAAGTAACTCTTGATCTTGGGGCTGTGAGTTCCAGCCCCACATTGGGTGTAGAGATTACTTTAAAAGACAAAACAAACAAAAAATACAAAAAGCCAAAAAAAAAAAAAAAAGCAGGCTCAAGAGAATTGGGTATACAATCACAAAAAGAGGAAAAAATTATAAACACATTTTTTTTCTTTTTGTTTCAGCAACAGTACTGCAATGAGTATTTTTGTAACTATATATATATTTTGGACACTTAGAGATTCCTTCCAGATAACTTGTAGAGATAGAACTGACAGGTTAGAAGATACTAGTAATTTCAAGGCTTGATTTCTCTCCAAAAAGGCTCTTCTGATTATTTTGTATTTCTAGAAGTAATTCATGAGAAAGGCCCTGCCCAATAGTGGGTATTCATTTGCTATAGTCTGATAGTAAAAGGGGAAATGTTATTTCAAATGGTTTTATTTTGACCTCTTTGAGTATTAAGGAGGTTAAACATTTTTTATTTCATTTGTTTCATTGTTTTGATTCATCGGCCTGCTCACATTGTCCATCTTTCTGTTTGGTGACATGTGCTTTATAAAAGTCCTTTGATGTTGAGGATATTTGCCTGTGTTGCCACATATGTCTGGAAAATGTACTTTCCAAGTTTATCTCTTGCTTTTAAATATGTTTTGTTTGTGGTTTTTGACATACAGAAATTTTTCATTAAAAAATTAAGTCTAGGGGTGCTGGGTGGCTCAGTCGGTTAAAGGTCCAACTATTGGTTTCAGCTCAGGTCGCGATCTTGGAGATAGAGCCCGGGGTCAGGCTCCCTGCTCAGCATGGAGTCTGCTAAAGTTTCTCCCTGCCCCTCTCCTGCTCTCTTTCAAATAAATAAGTAAATCTCAAAAAAAAACCCAAAAAAACAAAAAAACAAAACCACTTCAGGTACTGAGGTACAGTAATCCCCCTTTATCCATGATTTCACTTTCTGGGGTCTCATTACCTGCAGTCAACTGTGGCCTGGGAGGAGGTGACCCTGTTCTGACATAATGTCAGAAGGACAAGTAGTAATGCTATGTCACAGTGCCCACGTCATTCACCTCACTTCATCTCATCACGTAGACTTTTTAGCCTCTCACATCATCATAAGGAGGGTGAACCCAGTACAATAAGATATTTTGAAAGAGAGAGATCACATCCACATAACTTTTATTGTGGTGTATATATATATTATTTTCAAACTGTATATTTTTATAATTGTTCTATTATTAGTTATTGCTGTTAATCTCTTACTGTGCCTAATTTATAAATTAAACTTATAAAATAAATCACAGTTACGTATGTATAGGAAAAAACATAGCATAGGTAGGGTTTGGTATCATCCACGGTTTCAAGCATCCACTGGGGGTCTTGGTAAGTATTCCCCACGGATAAGGGGGGACTACTGTATAAAAGTAAGAATAGAAAGGAATTTTGAGGGAGGGAGATGACTTAAACTCTGGGAGGAGAGGCTGAGTGTGACAAGATTCCTATTCCCTGAAGTTCCAAGTTCACACTGGAATTGCTGTCAGAAGTTCAGAGTGAGGGACGGAGAGAGGGAGGGAAGGAAGGGCAAAGGGGAAAAGGGACAGAGGAAGGAAGGCTCTGGATGGCAGGGGAGGGCCTGGCCAGTGCCAGTGTATAGATCTGAAGATGTCTCTAGGCTGGTCTTATCTGGTGATGGAACAGGAGGGAAGAAGCTTGCTGTGGCCAGGAAGATCAGATTATCTCATCCTAAAACCACCACTGTGTCTGAAACATCCAGAGAAGGGGACAGAACCTACACAGGGGGCTGTCCTTGGACCCAAGTGAGGGCACATCTGTCTGTGAGTCAGGCAGTCCAAACACCACATTGAAGTTCTGTCGAATCAAGGTCAAAGTGTGGAAACCAGGTCAAGGGCGAGTCCTTGGTTCATCCATCCCTAAGAAGCGAGGGGTGCTGCCCAGTCGAGCCTTTTCCTGTTGCTCATTTTACAAAGACTCCAAAGTTGTTTTCCTGTTTACCAAGTTGGAATTTTAAAAATCACTGCAAAGTCAGTAAGCTTGCCTTTCTCCTACATCCAAAAGTTGAAAAAACCCTCAAGCATGGTTTGTGAATTTTAAAAATTGCCTTCTGAGTTTTCACATTGTGTTTAGAGTTTTGCATAGTTGAATTTGAAAACAAAGGTCATTCTTTGTAACTTACTGTAGACATTTCAAAAGAACAATCTTTGGCTAATACTAAGAAGTTACAGAAATAAAGCATTCGGTCACTGGCTGCTTAAAATGGAAAAGCAAAGTTTTTCCGGGAGGAAACAAAAGGACGTGAGGAGTCTAGACTCTGACCACTCGGGCGAGTGTGTGTGTGTGTCACTGAGTGTGACTGCAAGTTTTAGGGGGCTTGCTCGGCACTACCTAAATCCGGTAAGCATTTTGGGGTGTGGATGAGCAGGATCTTGAGTGGCCCAGCTGTTTCTGAATGAAGGCATTTCCCGGTGGGCATATTCGCATGGGAAGAGCGCGTGCATGGGGCAGCCTGCTTCGTGCAATCCTGCCTGTGTGGGAACAGTATGAGTGTGTCATCCCAGCAAGGGTGTGTGTCCCTGGGGCTGGCATTCCGTGTTACCAGGCAACCCAGTGTGTCTGGGTGTGTCCCCTTAGCGCGCGCGCTCTCTCTCTCTCTCCTGCTGAAGTCTCTGGGCACAGCCTGCTTGGAGGGTGTCTGGGCTGTGACCATCCGCACATGATCAGGTCTGTGACAGACGCTGTTCCTGGCCTCAGTGAACACACTCACAAAAGCACAAGCGGTGCATGGCTGGGGTTCTCCAGAACTGCTGCCTCTGGAGGTGGTGGCTGAAACTGGAAGTTTCCATCTGGCCATGTGTGTGCAGAGCTTTGTGTCTGAGTGTTGGACTATGGAAGGCTCAAGTAGGACCCTGCTTACAGCTGAGGGTTTAGAGGAACTGGCTGTCCCTCCTGGGGGCTGACCTTGGGCATGGGGGAATTTTGCAACCGTGATAGCACGTGACAGACCCTTTTTCACTGTCCTTGCAGGAATCTTTTTGAACTCAATGTTTGGAACCAGCCCAAAGTCTCTCTAGGTACCATAGGCAGTGATCCCTCTAGGCAAAAATGAAACGTCTGCAAAAGTCACAAGGCAGACCTATGAGTGCCTAAAACTGGTCCTGAAAGGAATTTTTCAGAAAGGAAAAAAAAGGGGGGGGTGGATTTTAAAAATATTTTTGAACAAAGAAAGTGACATCTTTGAAATAATCAAAGAACTTTCTAGGTTGATTCCTTTAGAGTTCTGTACTATTTTGATTCTCAAGAGATCTATTTTAATATTAAGAAGGTGAAAAAATGGGTTCAGAAAAGGAGATGATTTGCTCGAGCCTCACAGGGAGGTGGAGACAAGAGTTGGGACTAGAACCTGATCCTGAGGTTCCCCACCGCCCCCTCCCCCCCCCCAGGTTTTCCCAGCCCTTTTCTGTTTCTGTTTCTGTTTACATCTGTGTGTCTCTGGGCGTGTCCCCCTCTGGCTGATGCCCAAGCAGGCTCTAGGTGTGTCCCATCTCAGAAGGGCTCGGCGGGGGGGTGGGGGGGGGTGTTTCTCCACTGCAGGGAAATTCCAGGGGGCAGAGCCTGCCTCAGCTGCGGTGAGACATTATTTCCTTGGGAGGAAACCAGCTCTAGGCAGCCAGGAAAGAAACAGTTTCCATTCTGAGAGGGAGGCGATGAGAGAGGAGGGAGGTAGAGGGAGGGGGAAGGGAGGCGGGAGGGAGGAGGGAGAAGGGAGGGAGGGTAGGAGGGAGGGAGGGAGCCACCCCAGGGCCCACAGGCCCCGGGCTCCCTGAAGCCTCGAGACATGGGTTTAAATTTAGACCTTCTATTCTGGTTCTCGCAGCCGGCCTCGCCCTGAAGCCATACAGCGGGCCAGTTTCCCCAGCACACCTACTCCTCCAGACGAGCTAGGGGTGGCCCATGTAGTAAGCGCTTCTCCTGGAGGGGGCAGGCCCTGTCCTAACAAGTGTCTTCTGGCACTGTGGAATTGTGGTGCCGAGGAACAGAAGGGAGATCAAAGCCAGAAACCCACCACCCTGACTCCCATTCAGAACCGCCCCCCCGCCGTTCACTCGCCCCACTAACTCCACCGCCAGAAACCATCACGGAGAGTCGGGCAAGAGAGGGACTGATTTAGGGCACTGGGAACGTGCAGGAGGAACAGCAACAAAACATAATCATAATTCCTAGGAACCCACGTCATTCTGGTCTCTGCTCAGATGCCCCTTCCCTGACCATCCACACCAGCCCCTGCCTCTTCCTCTCTGCCTCTCACCTGCTTCGTTTTCTTCTGGTGCACAATGACATCTGATGATGCCATGTAATGCTCTGTCTCATGGGTGCCTCTCCAGAATGGAAGATCCGGGAGAGCAGGGGCTGGGTTTGCTCACTGCCGTGTCCCCGGTGCCTAGAGAAGTTGGCCGTATTAACCGCACACTTGCTATGTGCCAGGCATGGTCGTAAGTGCTTTAAATGTATTCACTAATTTCATCCTCACTACAGTCCTGGGAGGGTTTTTAGCCAAGGAGGAGAAGGAAGCGCAGAGAAGTTGAGAATCTTGCCCAAGGACACATGGTTTGACCCTGGCAGTCTGTGCTCCTGCACACGCCCTCCATCACCAGAGTGACTTGGCCCTTCCCCCCCAGCCCCGGCCTTGCAAAGCAGCCTCTGCTGGGGAATGGCCCCCTCTCTTTCTGCTCTTGCCAGGCTCAGGAATGCTGAGCCAAACCCCTAGCCCCTGCAGCCAGCCGACCAGCCTGGTCTTTGGACAGGGAGAAGAAGGGCATTCATACTGAGGGGATCCAGAATCTCTCACCGTGAGGAGTTGTTTTTCCTGAACTCCCCGGATCTAAAAGCAGAGCCTCCCAAAAGAAGTCAGCTGTCAAAAATCCCCTCCCCAGGAGTTGTGCAACCAAGGAAGATGGACTCTTCACTGGAGAGAAGTCTGCATTGGGATAAGAAATTGCATAGGGCGCCTGGGTGGCTCAGATGGTTAAGCGTCTGCCTTCGGCTCAGGTCATGATCCCAGGGTCCTGGGATCGAGTCCCGCATCAGGCTCCCTGCTCCTTGGGAGCCTGCCTCTCCCTCTGCTTCTCTCTCTCTCTCTCTGTCTCTCATGAATAAATAAATAAAATCTTAAAAAAAAAAAAAAGAAATTGCATAAAGCAAACAAACAAACAAAAACAAACCAAAAAAGAAATCACATAAACAGATATTGTCACAAGATTACCATACCTCCTGTTTTCCTAAGGGTCCATTTATCTTCCCTAAAATCTACTTGTTTTCCTGTAAATCCCCTCTCCCCCTCCCCTTCCCCTATTAGGATGGTATAAAAGCCCCAAATTCTAACTACCTCCTTGAATCACATTTTTCTGTGAACGCACATGCATGTATGTGAATTAAAAAATCTGTCTTTTCCTTTGCAAATCCTTGTTTTGCCAGTTTAATTTGCATGTTCCCAAGAACTGGTTTTCTTCCAGACAGTGCTGAGTTCGATCTGGAAGGAGATACACTGATGGTGCCATTTTTCAGATAGAAGGGGATTAGCTCACCCTGACCATTTGTTGGCAGTCAGGATAGATTTATGCTAATTTTTCTTCCACCTGGTCACTGTACATCTGAGGACTCTATAATCTCTGCAAGTGAGTTTCTTTCACACAAAGCTAACAGATACTGGAACCTACTCCCTCAGTCTCCTCAACATGCTTCCCGCTGAAAGGCCTGCTGGGACAATCCACTGCCTCCAAACTGTGGGTCAGCTGGTCTTAGGGGACAGAGTGGGCGCTTACTCAGGGGAATTCACCATGGTCTGAAGGGCAACCCTTAGTTCTGGGGGCCAGAGAGGATCCCATTTGGCAAGACTGACTCACAGTAATCAAACTCACCAAGCACTGATATAAAAACCAGAGTGCTATCTTCCTATTTTGCGGAGAAGCCTGCCTGGCCCACAAGATGCTTCCACTGGCAGGTCTGAACAGTCTCTCTCCCGCTGTGTGAGTCTGGCAGGAAACCATACTATGCTGCGATTTCTGGTTGAGGCTGGGATCTACTGGTGTATCTCAGTGGCCCAGAGCAATGAAAGTGTCAGATGTCCGTGAGAAGCCCCCTGCCCGATATGTGGTTTGTTAGGAGAAAGCACCTGTTCCTCACCTCAAAGCTGATTTCAGAGAATGACATGTGAACACCTATAAACTTGGAAGTGCTCTCAGTGTGGGGATAGGACAGGCCATCTGCCCAGCCCACCCCCAGGCCTCTGAGCATCTTTCTGAGGTGTCCCCAGCCAGTGGCTGCTGGCCTGCCTGACATATCTGGTAAGAGATGCTGGAGGGGAGAGCTGCTTGTTGCTGGAGATTTCCATATTAGGAGAGTGACATTTATTATAAAGAGCTCCGAGCTCGGCTTGGGAAGACAAGGCTAACCTCTGGATAGACAGAGATCTTGGTACCCTAACACCCAGATTTGGGGACACCACAAAGAGTCTTCTACCCAAAGAACAACCCACCTCTGACCCCCCTGCCCCAAATTTACCATGTAGTCATTTTTGGAGTTAAGGTACGATAGTCCCACAAGGCCCCTTTTGAATTGCAAATCCACCTAAAGAGGAATACAGAACTATTTAACCCAGGATCCTTGGACTTTTGTAGGTGGGTAAATGAATTCTAGAACTACCCTGAAATTTCTGGCTATGTCTGGGTACTCCTGTTCCTATGGAAAGACATTCTTTTTCAACAGACTGCTGGGAAACGACCAGAGAAATGAAAGGGAAAGAACCAGGAGGAAACTATTTATATGTAGACACGATCAATTTGTTCAATAGAAAAGCCAGGTGCAGACCAGGGGCTTAACATCTTACGATTTAAATAAGAAAAGGCAGGGTTCCCGCTCACGCTCATTTTGGCCTTCGATGGGGCAAGCAGTTCTGGAAGGAAAGAGAAGCTGGTGACGTTTGAGGCCCGGGGACTGGGAGGGAGAGAAGCTTCTCATCAACCTTCTCCTTAAGACTTTTGACTATCGGCCCAGGTGCTCAGAACAATTGAACAACTGGTGTTTAACAATTCATTCGGCCTGATAAACTGCAGATGCTCCCGCCCCTAGCTCCCAGACCTGGCTCTGGGCTGCGCTGCTCACGGGCTCCCGGGGCCTCCTGGCGCCAGGAAAACCCCGCACAGGCGCGGAGCAGCGACCCAAGGACCCCGGCAAAGGAGCAAGTGTCGAGTGCGAGCGGCACAGACGGTCCTCCAGCGAGACTTCGGGCACAGTGCGCATCTTCGCTTATAATGCCCAGAAGGACTAGAAGGACCACAAGCATCTAACCAAAGCCACTGAGACAGGGAAATGAAGAACCCCATAAAAAATCCGCTTCGTGCTCTTTTTCCTGCTTCCATTCTTGCTAGGCCTTGCACCCCCGCCCTCACTCGACACATGCCCCCTGATGCAAGTAGTGTGTGTCCGCCTTATAAAGGGCAAGGAGTTAATGATTTCTCTAGAATAGTGACATCCAAGGCAGGACCAGGTGAGAATGACCAGAGGAAGCCATCCTATGTGTATTCCAGACCACCAGCAAGGCATCTCCACGCCAAGACCCCCTGACTCCAAGGAAGAACACCTGGGCCCTTTGTTTGCACTCGACCCTGGATGCCTAAGAAGCCCCATACACCAGACCACCTCCTCAGTAAAAACTCCAAACCGCGAACACAGACGGGACTGTCTTTCCTTTCTGAGTCTCCCAGACACTCTGCACCTGCACTCGCTCTCTCTCTCGCCTTGGAGTAAACTCTGCTTTCACCTCCCGCTGCCTTACCTTGGATTTCTATCCTGAGAGCAGCCAGATAGCCTCTTGGCTGGTGCTGCAGGACCCCCTCTGGGACCGCAGACCCGGAGCGCCGGCGTCACCACCGGGGTGCCATGTGGGCCACCCCCAGCAGATGGCAGCGTGTAGCCGGCCTGCTGAGGAAGCGTGCCAGCCGCGCACCGCACACGGGATTGGGGACTGGATGCCCGGAGAGAGGACTGGCAGGGTGACTCCAAGGGCAAGACGCATGGTGGGCAGGACGAAGCAGTTCCTTCATCTTTTCTGTTTCATAGAGTGCTCTGGAGTCTGGCGAGGCCTTTGGACCCTTCTCAGAGTGAGATTTTTGTTTGTTTGTTTGTTTTTAAGTAATCACTACACCCATTGTGGGGCTCGAACTCACAACCCAGAGATCACGAGTCACATGCTCCACCGACTGAGCCAGCCAGCCAGGCGCCCCCAGAGTAAGATTTTTTTTTTTTAAGTGTGTAATCTTTTTTTTTTTTGAAGATTTTATTTATTCATTTGAGACACAGAGATACAGAGGGAGAGAGCATGAGCAGGGAGAGAGGCAGAGGGAGAAGGAGAAGCAGGCTCCCCGCCGAGCCAGGAGCCCGATGTGGGGCTCGATCCCAGGACCCTGGGATCATGACCTGAGCCGAAGGCAGACGCTTAACCATCTGAGCCACCCAGGCGCCCCCAGAGTAAGATTTTTAAATGCATAAAGTAAAATACCCAGGATCACAAAGGAAGCCAATTATATTGAAATACAATGTGGTGGTGAGCCTGATGACGACTATGAGTTTGAAGTTATGATGAGTGTAGATGAGATTCAATGTCGGCCACAGCTGTGGTGTGATACAAAAAGAGCGGTGACTCCCACTAGGGACAAAGTCCCAGGAACGGCTCGTACTACCGCGCAGTGATGTCTACAAACACAATTGAAGGAAATGCTAGATTTCAGTGAAAGATTAGCGAAAATAGACATGCACATTCTTCCCGTCCGAGGGCATGGACGCCCAGAACCTTAATCACAGGCTAAGAAACTGAGCAGTGAAGGTTTGAAGGGACACCGAGTGGGGAAGATAACATGGATTTCTAGCCCATCTCCCCAAACCAGTGTGTACTTCTGCCATTCAAAGTGAGTATCACAAATGGCTAACAGACACATGAAAAAATGTTCATCATCATTAGCCATCAGGGAAATCCAAATCAAAACCACATTGAGATACCACCTTACACCAGTTAGAATGGAAAAAATGGACGGGGAAAGAAACAACAAATGTTGGAGAGGTTGTGGAGAAAGGGGAACCCTCTTACACAGCCACTTTGGAAAACAGTGTGGAGGTTCCTCAAAAATTTAAAAATAGAGGGCGCCTGGGTGGCTCAGTTGGTTGAGCGACTGCCTTCGGCTCAGGTCATGATCCTGGAGTCCCGGGATCGAGTCCCGCATCGGGCTCCCTGCTCGACAGGGAGTCTGCTTCTCCCTCTGACCCTCCTCCCTCTCATGTGCTCTCTCTCTCTCTCATTCTGTCTCAAATAAATAAATAAAATCTTAAAAAAAAAAAAAATTTTAAATAGAGCTACCCTATGACCCAGCAATTGCACTACTGGGTATGTACCCCAAAGACACAGATGTAGTGAAAAGAAGGGCCATATGCACCCCAATGTTCATAGCAGCAATGTCCGCAATAGCCAAACTGTGAAAAGAGCCGAGATGCCCTTCAACAGATGAATGGATTAAGAAGATGTGGTCCATATATACAATGGAATATGACTCAGCCATCAGAAAGGATGAATACCCAACTTTTACATCAACATGGATGGGACTGGAGGAGATTATGCTAAGTGAAATAAGTCAAGCAGAGAAAGTCAATTATCATATGGTTTCACTTATTTGTGGAACATAAAGAATAGCATGGAGGACATTAGGAGAAGGAAAGGAAAAATGGGGGGTGGTATTGGAGGGAGAGATGAACCATGAGAGACTATGGACTCTGAGAAACAAACAGGGTTTTAGAGGAGAGGGGGGAGGGGGGATTGGTTAGCCCGGTGATGGGTATTAAAGAGGGCATGTTCTGCATGGAGCACTGGGTGTTATACGAAAACAATGGATCGTGGATCACCACATCAAAAACCAATGATGTACTGTATGGTGACTAACATAACATAATACAATTAAAAAAAAATCTGCACAAGCTAATGAAAATATTTTTCTTTGCTTTTAGCTGGCATTGTAGTTGATGGTATGATGCCAAAAAAAAAAAAAAAAACAACAACAAAGTGAGTATCAGAAACAGAAACAAAAACAGGGGCGCCTGGGTGGCTCAGTCAGTTAAGCGTCTGCCTTCGGCTCAGGTCATGATCCCAGGGTCCTGGGATCGAGCCCCGCATTGGGCTCCCTGCTCAGCGGGGAGTCTGCTTCTCCCTCTCCCACTCCCCCTGCTTGTGTTCCCTCTCTCGCTGTGTCTCTCTCTGTCAAATAAATCAATAAAATCTTAAAAAAAAAAAAAGTGAGTATCAGAGACCCAAAAGGCATGGCAGGGGCAGGGGAGAGCCAAGGGAGGTTTGGGGACTGGTCTGGCTTCGGCCAGGACACTCTGCCCCAGCTGGAAGCAGGTGTGACGTTGACAGGAGTGGATGGTCCACCCAATGCCTCCAGGCCCTCTGGTAACCAGTGAAATTTGGGGCCCGCCTGGGAAGACCGATCAGGGCTCCTCTCCCTCTCATATCTCCATCAGCCCTCAAACGCCTCCCCAGTTCACTCCTGGGGAGACCATGCCTGAGCACCTGGAAGTCAAGAACCGCTTCTCCGGAGCCTCCTCCCTTTGGAAAGTAGTTCACTTCACCTCGATAATGGCCAACAGGGAGGAAGTCGGAGGGAGCCCTTCCCCCTGTTAATGCTTCAATCCTAACAGATACTCTGAGTCTTATTAAAAAGAGAACACAGAGGAGCCTGGGTGGCTCAGTCGGTTGGGCGTCCGATTCTGACTCTTGATTTCACCTCAGGTCATGATCTCATGGGTGGTGAGATCCAGCCCTGTGTCCAGCTTGGAGCAAGGAACCTGCTTGGAATTATCTCTCTCCCTCTCCCTTTGCCCTCCCCTGCCTCGTGTTCTTTCTCTCTTAAAAAAACAAACAAACAAAAAGACTTTGGATCAATTGATTAAGTTGAAATATAAACAGAGCAAATACAAATGTTATGTCAAAGTTATATTTAGTGAATTGATAAAAAAAATTATGGTTATGTAGGATAGCTTTGTTATTCTTAGGAAATAAATAGGAGTAAGGGGCCACAGTATATGCAACTAACTTTCAAATGTTTCAGGAAAAAGTCTGTATAGGCACACCTGGGTGACTCAGTCGGTTGAGCGACCAACTCTTGGTTTGGGCTCAGAATGTGATCTCGGGGTGGTAGGACTGAGCTCTGAGTTGGGGTCCTGCGCTCAGCAGGAAGTCTGTCTGCTCGAGGTTCTCCCCCCCTCCTCCTCCCCCAGCTCAAACACGCACACACACCCTCTCTCTCTAAAATAAAAAAATAAGGGCTCCTGGGTGGCTCAGTCGTTAAGCGCCTGCCTTCGGCTCAGGTCATGATCCCAGGGTCCTGGGATCGAGCCCCGCATCGGGCTCCCTGCTCGGCGGGAAGCCTGCTTTTCCCTCCCCCCTCTGCCTGTCACTTCCCTGCTCGGGCTCACTTGCTTCCTCTCTCTCTCTGCGTCAAATAAATAAAAAATCTTAAGAAAAAAAATTAAAAAATAATACTAAAATTAAAATAAAATAAATCTTTAAAAAAGAAAAGGTATGTATGTACACATATGTATACATGAACAGGTATATGTATGTATACAAGTGTGTATATACTTAGAGAGAGAGAGAGAGAGAGAGAGGTTGAAAGTAAATAGGGAAAATGTTGAAATAGGTGACTCTGAATAAAAGATATAGGAGTATCCTTGTATTATTTGTATTCTTGCAACTTTTCCGTAAGTTTGGAATTTTTTCCAGGAAAACTCACCAAAAACATTTATTAGCAAACCAAAGAAGAGCACTAGTATGGACAAAACATTATTTGGCCACCCTACCTAAGACTCATCTAAAGTCTAAAATGGCCAATGTGAGGGGCGCCTGGGTGGCTCAGGTGGTTAAGCAACTGCCTTCGGTTCAGGTCATGATCCTGGGGTTCTGGGATCGAGTCCCGCCCTGAGTCCGAGTCTGGCTCCCTGTTCAGCGGGGGGTCTGCTTCTCCCTCTCCCTCTGCTTGTGTCTCCCTCCCGCCCTGCTTGTGTTCTTTGGCTCTATCTGTCAAAAAAATATAAATGAATGAATGAATGAATGAATGAAATGGCCAATGTGGGTTTGAACTGGAGGCAGGTCCTGGGATTCTGGGCTTAAAGAGTTGCAGTCTCAAAATTTAGTGTTTTTTTTTTTTTTAAGATTTTATTTATTTATTTGACAGAGAGAGAGAGACAGTGAGAGAGGGAACACAAGCAGGGGGAGTGGGAGACGGAGAGGCAGGCTTCCCGCTGAGCAGGGAGCCCGATGCGGGGCTCGATCCCAGGACTCTGGGACCATGACCTGAGCTGAATGCAGACGCCCAACGACTGAGCCACCCAGGCACCCTCAAAATTTAATGCTTCTTTTCTGCCTGACAGGCATTTGCCTCTGTATGCAAGGCTACAGAGAATATTCATAAAATCAGCCTCTATTATTGTGCTACGATGACGGAGCCCTGGAGCGGGGGCAGCAGGGATAGAGATGACTGGATGTGGCCCACGCGGAAGGAGGCTGCTGGTAGTTGGGGGCAATCCTGATGCGATGGGGCTCTGCTGCCTGGGGCCAGCCCAGCCAGTGGGCCCAGGCCCTGAAGTGCTAGAGGCCAGGACACAGGCACTAGGGTCTAGGTAACGGCCTGCAGTGATCTACTTGGGGTGTCCGCCATACACATTGTTGACAGGACACTGCTGAGCACTGGAATGAAATAGAACAAGAACCGACCATCCACAGCTTTCATCCCTCACCTTGATCTTCATAAAGAGGTCTAGGGTCTATGAGTATTCTGAGGTCCAAGTAAAGATCTGGAAGATTTCTACCCCGTCACTCCTTTTTCCTTATCCCACTCTGGGTAGGAATTTAACATACTGGGGCACCTGGGTGGCTCAGTCGGCTGGGTGTCTGCTTTCAACTCCGGTCGTGATCCCAGGGTCCTGGGATTGAGCCCTGCATCGGGCTCCCTGCTCAGAGGGAGGCTGCTTCTCCCTCTCCCTCTGCTGCTCTCCCTGCTTGTGCTCGCTCTCTCTGTCAAATAAATAAAGTCTTAAAAACAAACAAACAGGAATCTAACATACCTACCCTTCTCTCCCTGAGGTCTCTACTCAACTGGTGAGTCCCCTCCCCTGCCACTTCCCCCACCCTTGAACTCATATGTATAATAACGAAATCAATGGCCAACATTCACCGATATTTTATGTGCATCCCATCATATAATCCTCCTAAGAACCCAAGGAGATAAGTGCTATTACCCTATTCTACACAATCTAGAAAACATCATCTAAGTTCACCAAGCTCCAGTGTGGAACAGGCAGGACAGGAGGGGTAGGGCAGGCGGACCTGCACAGAGAAGTTGTCCCCACCCCAGCACCTGGGAGCCCTAAGGTGGAAAGGCCACATGAGGGGGGTACTGTCCAAGATTTATGCATCTCCATGAATACAGCAGGGTGTCCTGAGCACAGACTTGGGAACCAGGCTGCTTGGGTTCAAACCCTGGCTTAGCTGATCACTAACTGGGGGAACTTGGACAAGCATCTCCACCTCTCTATATCTGTTTCCTCCTCTGTAAAATGGGGATAATAATAGTACCTCATGAGGTGACTCTGAGGATTAATGAGTTACACACATAGAGATTATTAAAAATTTATTTACTTATTTGAGAGAGAGAGTGCAAAGGCATGGGGAGGGGTAGAGGGAGAGAGAAACCCAAGCAGACTCTGTGCTGAGCACAGAACCCAACCTGAGGCTCGATCCCACGACCTGCGATCACAACCCGAGCCGAAACCAAGAGTCAGACGCTTAACTGATTGTGCCACCCAAACCTGTCCACTTTCCAAAGAGCTCGCCATCTTCCATCCAGTATCATTGTGTCCTAGCCTATCTGCATTCGTTTGAGGTCATATTCTGTACATGTAATAAATGTTTATACCCTAAAAAAAAAGAAGGAAGTGCAAAAGGCTGAGAAAGAGATTAAGGTAAAAAGATTACAGGAAAGGTGTGTGTGTGTGTGTGTGTGTGTAGTGTTTTTAAATGCAAAGAAATAGATCTGCAAGGATGCACAGCAAATTGCTAACAGTACATTGGGGGTTGCAGGAGCAGGGAGAGATGAGACACAGGCTTCTGAATTTTATTTGTATAGGTGTCAGTCTTTTTGCAAAAACATTTAATGACAAGCATGTACTGCCATTGGACTTTAAAAAAAAATGTATCAAGTAAGAAAAAGTCTTTTTCAAATACTTTCTTTTTTTCAAATACTAGTCGGCCCATTTAACACGGGCTGAAAATGGGCTTGTAATTAACACAGGAAAAGTTTCCCTTAAAATTTAGCTAGAGGGCTTGGAATTTCCAACAGGGCAACAGCAAGGGGATATTCTCAGCAGGGTCTTCAGTTAAGAAGATTCCCCTTGGGGCGCCTGGGTGGCTCAGTTAGTTAAGCGACTGCCTTCGGCTCAGGTCATGATCCTGGAGTCCCGGGATCGAGTCCCGCGTCGGGCTCCCTGCTCAGCAGGGAGTCTGCTTCTCCCTCTGACCCTCCCCCGTCTCATGTGCTCTCTCTCTCTCTCTCTCAAATAAATAAATAAAATCTTTAAAAAAAAAAAAAAAAAGAAGGTTCCCCTTGCCATGCCCACAGCCCCCCCTTCCAACAGTGATTTACCAAAGACTGAAAGAGGTGTTGCCTAGCTGGTGAACTGCCTGTGAATGGAGGTGATGCTGGACTATCTGGAGACTCTTTCTCCAGGGTCTTGCCAAAGGAACCTATGCATTTTCTGGTATGGGCTGGACCAGCTGCTTGCCAACCCAGAATTGCTGAGATTCCAAATTTGGGGTAATCTTCCCCCCAACAGGCCACACTTTGAGCACTTTAGAGCAGTGGCTCTGGGGTGGGGCCCAGGACTCTGCATTTCTAACCAGCTCCCCGGCCCACAGCCTCACCTGAGTAGGGAGGGTCTGGAGTACTTGACCTAGAGGCCCTCTACCCTCCTGAACTTGCACCTTTGGATCCACAGACTGTCCATGTCCATTCAGATTTGGTTGCCAGACAATCCCTGGGGCCATAAGTATGAGCTTGAGCACCGCATGCCTTACTCTTGATGAACATTGGTGTCACTATGTCGGAGACAACTTCATCAAGTGTCAGCTTCCCAGAGCAAGCCTTCTCATCCCACACCAAGCCCCACGGAGTGGCCAGGGGGGGAACGGGGGTGGAGCACAGCCCTCCCTCCTCACCCTTACCTTCCACAAAGTGTCCTAGCTGCCTAGGCAAGCAGACATTTCTCAACCTGCCCATGAAACCAGTTTCCCCAGATCCTTGCAAGATGGTTCCTACCTGTTGGGTGTGCCGCCCTCATCCAGTTGTGGAACAAAGACCATCTGTCAAGAATTTAAAAATGGGAATAAATGTTGTTGAACGTACATAAGAAATCATATTTTTCTACTTTTTTGTATGTTGAAAATTCATAAGTTTTTAAAAATTTAGTGCCTGGGTAGCTCAGTCGGTTAGGCATTCAACTCTTGGTTTTGGCTTGGGTCGTGATGTCAGGGTCAGCATGCAATCAAGCCATCCCCACCCCCTCCCCACCGCCCCGGGTCAGGCTCCAAGCTCAGCTCAGAGTCTGCTTAAGACTCTCTCTCCTGGGGCGCCTGGGTGGCTCAGTCGTTAAGGGTCTGCCTTCGGCTCAGGTCACGATCCCAGGGTCCTGGGATCGAGCCCCACATCGGGCTCCCTGCTCAGCAGGAGGCCTGCTGCTCCCTCTCCCACTCCCCCTGCTTGTGTTCTGTCTCTCTCTGTCTCTCTCTCATCAAATAAATGAAATCGTAAAAAAAAAAAAAAAGACTCTCCTTCTTCCTCTGCCAGCATACTTGCACCCCCACACTCGCACACACTCTCTCTAATTAATTAATTAATTAATTAATTAATTGGAAATAAAGCAGTTCCTTCTCTGGGGCACCTGGTTGGCTCAGTACAGCCTGCAACTTCATCTCAGGGTTGTAAGATCAAGCCCCACGTGGGTGTAGCGATCACTTAAAAAAAATAAAATACAGTCTTAAAAAATAAATAAATAAAGCAGTTTGTCTCAAGGTAGATGGACCTTAGAAGTACATATATAGGAAAATGTCCCTTAGTTCATTATCACTAACAACAAGTTTGAAAGTCTGCACAACTACAAAATCCTAAATGCCAATGTGAGGGCAGAACCACTTTCCTTCTACCCTTCTAAGTTCTTTGGCTAGTCTAATAAGTAAATTGACATAAGACAGAGAAACAGGAAAAAATAAATAAATTTAATTTTGTAGGTACAGAAGTCCCATAAAAACATGAGACCCAAAGGCAGTCAGGCAATGGAGGTTCACAGGCCATCCTGAGCTGAGGAAAGAGATGGGGCTGGGGTTTCAAAGGCGAGGAGGGCAAGTTGCAGGAAGATGAGAAGAGCAGATGTTTGCTAAGCAGATGTTGGCCCTGCCATGTGGGTAAGTCTTTCAGATTAAAAAAAAAAAAAAATTATCTCTGGTAATAACTCTCTTTCTGGGCCAGGCTCCCCATCTGAATTTCTTTTAGGCAATGAAGGGAGAGGTCAAAGTTTTTTTTGAGTCTGCTGAGACTTGACTGCCTTCAGGTCAAAATAATCTACATGCCAAAGTGGCATATTTTGGGGTGGCATATTCTGTTCCCTTCAGTCCCATCTTTGAAACTTGCCCAAGAAACTTCACAGTTCATAAGTTGCGTTGGTAAATCGCCCTATCTCACTGAACCAGTCTCTTAGTCTGGAGAGTAGGCCAGTTCAATTAAACAGCTGTGTCTCATTTTAGGAGGTGGGAATGCAGGGGGACTCCCAAAGTTAGGTCTATTGTGCGAGCAATCAGATATGTAATAAGAGGCATTTCTATGGAAACAAAAGAAAAATAATGGTTAATGATGGAGAAAATTATACTCCCACTTTCTGACTTCTGAAGGCAGCTAGTTGAGAAGATTTCTAGATATCTGGCTCCAATCCTCTTCAGATGGAGTGAGAAAGTGCAGTGGCAACCTGATAGATTTTTACGGTTGGCAGTTTGAATGTCTCTGGTGATCTTTCTAAGTGGTATGGAGGCATAAAGATTGCCCGTATATGAGCTGTTGCGGTGATTTCTTTGAAGTTTATATCAAATTGTCCAGCTTTAGCTTGCTTGCATGGCTTTAGGGAAAGAACAGTTTTAGTTCTCAATGATTCCAAATCAGAAGGGTCAAAAAAGGAGAAGACTATGTAGGGTGCCTGGCTGGCTCAGTTGGTGGAGAGTGAGACTCTTGATCTTGGGGCTGTTTGAGCTCCCTGTCGGGTGTAGAGATTACTTAAAAATAAAAAAAATTTTTTTTTAAGATTTTATTTTAGAGGCGCCTGGGTGGCTCAGTCGTTAAGCGTCTGCCTTTGGCTCAGGTCATGATCCCAGGGTCCTGAGGTTGAGCCCCACATCAGGCTCACTGCTCAGTAAGGAGTCTGCTTCCCCCTCCTCCTCTCCCCCTCCCCCTGCTCATGCTCACACTCCCTTGACAAATGCCTCTTCATGTCTCATATCTCTTCTTACCAAAACCACATATCACTTTCCTTGCATACAGAGTTGTTTCCCTTACTATTTCTCATAGTTTTTTTTTTTCAAGATTTTTTGATTTTTAAATAATCTCTATACTGAATGCGGGGCTTGAATTCATGACCCCAAGATCAAGAGTCTCATGCTCCAACTGCACCAGCCAGGCACCCCTATTTCTCATAGTTTTAATGTCATTTATTTTTTTGGAATTCTTAATCCTTAGAAACTTGAATTTCTAGTGAAAACTAAGATGTAAATTGTTATACTTTCATTCTTTAGACTGGCAAATTTATAAATACATTTCAGAATTTCTAGAAGCATATGCTTTTTTTATAGTATAATTTTCCAATGTAGTACAAACACATCTAAATATCTTTTTAGTTTCTCTGTAATAAGAAGCAAAATGTAGATAAACCCATGTTCGATAATTAATGTTTCAAGATTTTATCTTACTTGGAAATGATCTAGATAGTCAATGAATTTCCATCACTTAACTTAGTAAAACTCTAATGGTGGAAGTTATCAAGTGATTTTGGAAAGTTTTTTTTTTTTTTAAGATTTATTTATTTATTTTAGAGAGAGAGCGAGCACAAGCAGGAGGGGCAGAGGGTGAGGGAGAGAGAATCTCAGGCAGACTCTGCACTGAGCCCGACGTAGGGCTTAACCTCATGACCTGAGCTGAAACCAAGTATTGGACGCTCTACCAACTGAGCCACCCAGGTGCCCCGATTTTGGAAGGCATTTTTAAGTATACACACCATAAAACATAATTACGGCTGAAAAGTTCACCTAAAAGTTCTTATTCCAATTACATCTATCTCAGTCACGGGTTCCCAACAATTATGCTCAGACTACCCACGAGAACTTTATGAGAGACATTAGATGGAGTCAGCCATCATCCCAAGCTATTTCTCTTGCAGACAAATTTTATAACAGAGATAGCATGAATTTTTTTGACTACTAAACCCAGGTAGAATAAAAGTTCTATGTCTGCATTATATTTAATGCTGAGAATTCTGAAGACATGTCTATTTTTTTAAGGATTTATTTATTTGAGGGATGCCTGGGTGGCTCAGTTGTTAAGCGTCTGCCTTCGGCTCAGGTCATGGTCCCAGGGTCCTGGGATCGAGCCCCGCATCGGGCTCCCTGCTCTGTGGGAAGCCTGCTTTCCCCTCTCCCGCTCCCCCTGCTTATGTTCCCTCTCCCACTGTGTCTCTCTTTGTCAAATAAATAAAATAAAATCTTTTTTTTTTTAAAGATTTTATTTATTTATTCATGAGAGACATTCCTGCTCCTTGGGAGCCTGCTTCTCCCTCTGCCTCTCTCTCTTTAAGAGGCAGAGGGAGAAGCAGGCTCCCAAGGAGCAGGAAGCCCGATGCGGGACTCAATCCCAGGACCCTGAGATCATGACCTGAGCCGAAGGCAGACGCTTAACCATCTGAGCCACCCAGGCGCCCCTAAATAAAATAAAATCTTAAAAAAAAAAGGATTTATTTATTTGAGAGAGAGAGAGCACGATCAAGGAGAGGGGCAGAAGGAGAAGGAGAGAGAGAATCTCAAGCAGACTCCCTGTTTAGCTCGGAGCCAGATCCCAGGACCCTGAGATCATGACCTGAGCCAAAATCAAGAGTTGGCTGCTCAAAAAAAAAAAAAAAAAAAAGAGTTGGCCGCTCAAACTGACTGAGCCACCCAGGCACCCCTGAAGACGTGTCTATTTTAATTAAACCAGTCACCTTAAACTAGCTTCACTGAATATTACTGAATATTTTCCCAGATCATGTGAACTTGAAAAACATTTGAATTTGTTTCTATTATATTTCTGAGGGTTTAGCAGTACTTAGTTCATATAAGCGCTTATTTTAAACCAGTTGAATAGATCTCCTGCAAATTAATATTGGCAGTACCATCAGCAAGTAGAAAACTATTACACATCTGCAACATACAAATATAGACACACACAAACATATAGACAAATACAGAAACTGTATAGCTTTCATTCTAAAATTTTACCATGAGTCAGGTATGATAATTACAAAACGCACTGGTTTATAAAAGAACAGTTGGATCCAAATTTTGTTTTGGCAGTTGAAATAAGTTCACCTTCTTAGATGGGTAAAGCTTTTTTTTTTTTTAAGCAATCTCTTCATCCCACATGGGGCTCAAACTCACAACCCCAAGGTCAAGAGTCGCATGCTCCACTGACTGAGCCGGCGGGCCCCATGGCTAAGGCTTTTTACTAATATTTGTGGAGAGGACATTTAAGATATTTCATTAGCCTAATTCGCAAATAATTCCTTTTTTATCCTTTTGATAGGAAACCTCTCCCTAGGAGCACCTGCCTGGCTCAGTTGGTAGAGGACATGACTCTTGATCTTGGGGTCATGAGTTTGAGCCCCACATTGAGTGTAGAGCTTAAAAAATAAAAATCTTAAAACAAAAACAAAACAAACAAACCTCTCTCTAAAGTTTGCATCTCAAAAAGCTGGTTATCAGGTCCTAGAGAAGATGGAATAGAAAATCTGTACCACAGGGCGCCTGGGTGGCTCAGTTGGTTGAGCGACTGCCTCCGGCTCGGGTCATGATCCTGGAGTCCTTGGATCGAGTCCCTGGATCGAGTCCCGCATCGGGCTCCCTGCTCGGCGGGGAGTCTGCTTCTTCCTCTGACCCTCCCCCCTCTCATGTGCTCTCTCTCATTCTCTCTCAAATAAATAAATAAAATCTTAAAAAAAAAAAAAAAAGAAAGAAAGAAAGAAAATCTGTACCACAAAGGCAGCCAAGTTTTCTCCAAGAAGTCTGGAGTATATTTCCCTCTTATCAAAGATCTAGGGGCGCCTGGGTGGCTCAGTTGGTTAAGCGACCGCCTTCGGCTCAGGTCATGATCCTGGAGTCCCGGGATCGAGTCCCACATCGGGCTTCCTGCTCGGCGGGGAGTCTGCTTCTCCCTCTGACCCTCCTCTCTCTCATGCTCTCTGTCTCTCATTCTCTCTCTCTCAAAATAAAAAAAAATTAAAAAAATTAAAAATAAAAGATCTAGAGAAATTATTTATATTTTCCCTCTTTTTTTTAAAGATTTTATTTATTTAAGAGCAAGAGAGAATGGGGGAGAGAGAGAGAAACGAGTAGGGAGAGGGGTAGAAGGAGAAGCAGACCTTCCTGATGAGCAGGGAGCCCAATGCAGGACTCGATCCCAGGACTCCAGGATCATGACCTGAGCTGAAGGCAGACATTTAACTGACTGAGCCACCGAGGGACCCAGTTTTCCCTCCTTTTCTTAAGTGTAGGACAATTCTGTTTCCAATATCCCAATCTTTTACAGTACCTGCAAGCAATTTGAGATGAATAGGAGAGTTTTGGAGGATGGTGAAGATAGGTGGACTTTGAATTGTTTCTAGAGCTGTATTTCTGGTTTTACAAAGATTTGTTAAGAATAGGACAGTTGCTTTTTTTTTTTTTTTTTTTTTAAGATTTTTATTTATTTGAGAGAGAGAGAAAGAGAGCGCACAAGTGGAGGGAGGGGCAGAGGGAGAAAGAGAAGCCGACTCCCCACTGGGCAGGGAGTCTGATGCAATGCAGAGCTTGATTGCAGGACCCTGAGATCATGACCTGAGCCAAATGAGCCACCCAGGTGCCCCAGGACAGTTGCTTTTAATTTCTCAAAGAATTGGGTTGAAGCCTAAATGATATTGAGGTGCTGATCCGCTCACCCAACTACATTATCTTAAATTTGCTTCTTTTTTATCAGCGAGATGTCCAACTAAGATGGAAATCAAAAGATTTCTATGTTCTAGAGCTTCAGGGTTTAACGCAATATGCCCTTGTAAAGTCTTTATAAGACTTTAATAAAGGCTTTCTTTCTGCGTGCGCAATTCAACCTTGGGCCAATTCACCTTAGGGGGCAAAAACCTTTACTGTTGCTTCTATCAGTCCCTGAACGTCATTTTTAGGAGCGCCTAGGAGAAATTCTGGTCATCTGTTTACTCCTTGAGGGGGGGTTTCCTCAGGGAGCCATCTGGCTTGTCTGTTAACTTCAGTGTAATTACAGGTGGAAAGAACACCCCTTAGCAGCTAATCAAGGTTCCTGCGAGTGGGGTTTTGAATGGCCGGTGATCTTTCTAACTCTTCTTTAAATTTGGTAGGATATTCTGGTAGTGGAGGTAAAAGGATTTTATCATTTATAAGTTCTGCTGCTTGTCTCTGTTTGCATGAATTCTTTGTGGTCAGGATCCAGGATATTTCCACAAAAGACATTGCATAGGAAGACCTGAGGCTAGCAGACCCTGATTACAGAATCCTGGAGAGTAGGAGGAGTTGTAAGAAACAGCAGAGTGAGCCCTGCAACCTGTCCCCTCACAACCCCCCGCCCCCTCCCCACTCCCATTCTTCTGCTAAATTCACTTCCTGGTCCTCAACATTACACAGGTAACCAGTACCCTGGGCCTGGAGATCAAGTCAGAATGCTCTCTGTAAATCTCAAAGGAAAAGGGAAGCTAAACCAGGCAGATGGGGCAGGATTTTGAGAAGGGGAATTTACATTGAATGTGGATTTTAATTTTTTGTTCTAAGCCTGATTTCTTTCTTTCTTTCTTTCTTTCTTTTTTAAGATTTTATTTATTTATTTGACAGAGACACAGCGAGGGAGGGAACTCAAGCAGAGGGAGTGGGAGAGGGAGAAGCAGGTTTCCCGCTGAGCAGGGAGCCGGATGCGGGGCTCGATCCCAGGGCCCTGGGGTCATGACCCGTGCCGAAGGCAGATCCTTAACGACTGAGCCACCCAGGCGCCCCTCTAAGCCGAATTTCTGTTCTTTCATCTTGCTAAGGGAGTCCCTGAGGCTAGCCATTATATTCCTTTGTGTCCGCTTTTTAATTGTTTTTTCCATAAGAAAAAAAAGTTGTTTTTTCCATAGATACCAATAAGACAATTGTTAGAGGAGAGCTCTCTAAACTTTTCTCTTTCAAATACAGCCAATTCAGAGGATCCATCATCTGGCCATTGACAAACAGGATCTTATATTAATCTCAGTAGTGACTCAAACCAATTAAATCCTTTTATGGTTTAACCAGGGATTCAGGAAGCATTCCAAAAGAGGGTGCAGAGGATGCAGTCCTCACAAGATCCATAAAGTTCACTCCCATAATTAAGCCTAAGAAAGCAAAGACCTTCAGTGTCACAGGCAGTAAGAATGGTGCAGTCGAAATGGGGGCTCTGGTCTCCTGTCATCTGTGACACCAGTCAGGTGCTACTATGGGACTTTTCCTTCACCAGCACCAAGGGCCCCTTATGGACCGGAACCCCTGAAGACAAACTCCCCTGAGGGCTGGCTCAGTCGGACAAAGGCAGTGCTGCTTTTCGGGTCTGGAACCTACTCAGCTCTACGCCAATGCACGCTGGTACATGCGTTTGCCAGTGAGAATATTCTCCCTGGTCACAAAGCCAAGCTCTCAAGACATGGAACAGGACAAAAGGAAAAAGCTCATACGGGCTATGATTCTCCTTCTCATGACAAAGGACACAAAAGACAGAGACCAAAGGAAACAATGACTATCTCTGGGAGAAAAGGGATCCGTAGACGCAAGAGTACTCATAACAGATCTTTACCAGAGTCACCATACTCAAGGAACTACTTCACACAAACATTTTCTCCTGCTAATCTGAATTTAGAAAAAGGGAAGAGGACTCTCACCACGCTCGCTTCCACTGGATCCTACAGGTGGAGATCCAGGTGACTGATCTGGTAAGAATTCTTAACCGTCAGTGGCTCTCGCAGCTGCAATAGCCCTGGGGGGAAGCTGTGTCCAGTCAGCGAAGGTCCCTTTGCAGGTCTCCAAACTGTTGGGGGAGGGGGAGATTTGTCATTCTTTCTAGGTTCTTAGGCTGATACTCCAATTAACATAAGACAGATTTGGGCGCCTGGGTGGCTCAGTCGTTAAGTGTCTGCCTTCGGCTCAGGTCATGATCCCAGGGTCCTGGATCGAGTCCCGCATCGGGCTCCCTGCTAGGTGGGGAGCCTGCTTCTCCCTCTGCCTCTGCCTCTGCCTCTCTCTCTCTCTCTGACTTTCATGAATAAATAAATAAAACATTTAAAAAAAAAAACATAAAACAGATTAATAGGAGAAAAAGAAATTTTATTTTCTATGTACGGAGGGCCCCATAGAAATATGAGACCCAAAGGCAGTCAGGCAATGGAGGCTCACAGGCCATCCTGAGCTGAGGAAAGAGATGGGGCTGGGGTTTCAAAGGCGAGGAGGGCAAGTTGCAGGAAGATGAGAAGAGCAGATGTTTGCTAAGCAGATGTTGGTCCTGCCATGTGGGTAAGTCTTTCAGATTAAAAAAATATATATATATCTCTGGTAATAACTCTTTCTGGGCAGGCTCCCCATCTAAATTCTTTCAGACACTGAAGGGAGAGGTAAAAGTTCTTTTTGAGTCTCCTGAGACTTGACTGCCTTCAGGTCAAAATAATCTACATGCCAAAGTGGCCCATTTTAGGGTGGCATATTCTGCTCCCCTTCACCTAAAAAAGATATAGAACCTGCTATCTTCGTTTCCTTTTATAGTCAGACCTGGTTGTAATTCCAAGTTTTATAAAGTAGCCATGTAGCCATTTGGAAGATTCTGGAATAAAGGGCAATGTGCTAGCCAGTGGGGAGTTCTGCATCTGCCAGCCTACTTTTTTTCATAGGAACAACTGGACTTTTATATCAGGAACTTTTCTAAGCCCTTTCAATGTATAAACTCATTTAATTCACCAACCCTATGAGAGTTACTACTGTTATATCCCCATTTATGAGAGGAAAATGAGGCACAAAGAAAGTGATTTGCCCAATCACAGAGCCAGTGAAGGGAGAACCCAGGCAGTTGAACTGCCATACAAAGCACAGTACTTCTCACACTGAGGCTGGTCCTCAAGGCACTCGCTCCCATCATAGATATACACACCTTCTTCTCAACAGTCTCGTGACTTATAGCCACACAAGGAGTATTATTCAGCCATGAAAAGGAATGGGGGTACAGATACACACTACAACCTTAGTGAATTTAAAAACATTATGCTAAGTGAAAGAAGCCAGACACAATGAGCACACATTTTGGATTCTGTTTATATGAAATGTCCAGAATAGGCAAATCCATAGAGACAGAAAGCAGATTAGTGGTGGGGCAGATGATGAGTGACTCCTAATAAGGCTAGGGTTTCTTTTGGGGTGGTGAAGTGCTCTGGAATTTGTGTGGATGGTTGCTCAACTTTGTGAATATGTTTTAAAACTACTGAATTATATACTTTTAAAATATTTTTTTTATTAAGTAAACTACACCCAATGTGGGGCTCGAACTCATGACCCTAAGATCAAGAGTTGCATGCTCTACTGAGTCAGGCAGGTGGCCCTGAGTTATATATTTTATTTTTTAAGATTTTATTTATTTGACAGAGACAGAGACAGAGAGAGAGGGAGGGAACACAAGCAGGGGGAGCAGCAGGCAGAGGGAGAAGCAAGCTCCCTGATGAGCAGGGAGCCTGACGTGGGGCTTGACCCCAGGACCCTGGGATCATGACCTGAGCCGAAGGCAGACACTTAACCAACTGAGCCACCCAGGTGCCCCCTGAGTTATATATTTTAAAGGGGTAAGTGTTACAGTATGTGAGTTATATATACATATATAAAAAAACTGGTCTAATGAGAAGAATATTTAACAATTTAGTAAACCAAAGCTGGAGAAGAGTAGTAGAATATACCACCCCCAAATATGTCACATTGGCATAGGGATTATTTTGAGTGGAAGGCAATTAAGAAGAAACGGATATAAGAAAAACTCTCTGCTCTCCTCTTATTTGCCTAAAAGCAAGACATAACTTTGCAGAGGTGTCCCCACTCCCCTCTCTACCAGGAAGGACAGAAGTTAATCACCAGAGAAAACTCCAGACCCTTATCAGCCTGGAGATGGCACCAGAGGAACCTACATAACAAACCTTGTCTACCATTACTTCTCCCATGTACACACCTTCCCACAATTTGCCACCCTAGACCCTCAAAGTCCTTTTCCTTTGTCTTGTCACTTCTCTAAAAATGCATTGTTCTTTTGTTAATATACTATAACAAGCCTAAGTTCTAACCACTCCTTTGAGTTACTCATCACTGGGTGCTCCCTTGTGTATGTGTGATGCACTTTTTAATAAATTTGTTTATTTTTCTCTTGGTAATCTGTCTTTGGTAGTCTAATTTACTGGGCTCCTGTCAAGAGAATTTAAGGTGGGTAGAGGAAAGACATTGTTTTTTTTTCTCCTATATTCCTACAGAAATCCCCATGGTCTGACTTTTTTCTGTGTCTCAGCTCCTATCTCTCCCACCCCTTAGCTCCCATGACCAACATTTGTGGACTTACTCAGTTGTTTGAGTTTAATGTGTCTCTTCCCTCTTCAGAGTCTAAGAGAAGGCTACGCCCAGCTGAGGCATCACTGCAACCAGGAAGCCTTCCTGTCTTCTGCCTAAGGCAGGGCCACTGCCACCTTGTGTATCATCCACCATCTTACACTCACCACCATGGTCATTTGCTCAGGGTCTGGCTTCCTCAATAAACTCCAGGCTCCATGAAAGCAGGGATGGGTTGTTTTGTTTGATATTCTATCCCCTGCCACCAGCACCGAAACAGAGGAAGCACTTACAAATCCACGGATCAGAGAACACAGGGTCCAGACACAGAGAACACCATGGTTTTCAGAGAGCCCTGCTGCTTTGAGAGGGCAGGGCTCCTTCCTTCGCAGGGTCCCAACTGATGTCAATTCCCATCCTTCCGGCCCTCTCAAAGATAGGAGGGGTACCTTAGATGGGTCCATTTTACATAAGCCCTTTTATTATTTACTCAGATAATACATGTGCCTGATGCATCAAGCAAGCACCTAACTTGTTTCTGAAGTGAACTTTAAAATTTCTTCTTTTCTTTTTTTTTTTTTCAAAGATTTACAGCGAGAGAGGGAACACAAGCAGGGGGAGTGGGAGAGGGAGAAGCAGGCTTCCTGCGAAGCAAGGAGCCCAATGCGGGGCTCGATCCCAGGACCCTGGGATCATGACCTGAGCCGAAGGCAGATGCTTAACGACTGAGCCACCCAGGCGCCCCTATCATTTTATTTTCATCATGATAAAGGTACTCTTTAATCCCCATTCCCTATTACCCCCCTCCCCCCACCCACCTCTCCTCTGAAAACCATCAAGTTGTTCTCTATAATCAAGAGTCTGTTTCTTGGTTTGTCTCTCTTTCTTTTCTTTTGCTTATTTCTGAAATTCCACACGAGTGAAATCGTATATTTGTCCTTCTCTGATGGACTTATTTCGCTTAGTATTATACTCTCTAGCTCCATCCATGTCATTGCAAATGTCAAGATTTCATTCTTTTTTTATGGCTGAATAATATTCCATTGTATATATATATATCACATTTTCTTTTTTTTTTAAGATTTTTATTTATTTGACAGAGAGAGACACAGTGAGAGGGAACACAAGCAGGGGGAGTGGGAGGGAGAAGCAGGTCCCTCACTGAGCAGGAAGCCCGATGTAGGGCTCAATCCCAGGACCCTGGGATCACAACCCGAGTTCAAAGCAGATCACAACCCGAGTTCAAAGCAGATGCTTAACCACTGAGCCACCCAGGTGCCCCAATATACCACATCTTCTTTATCCATTCATCTATTGATGGACACTTGGGCTACTTCCATAGTTTGGCTATTGTAAATAATGCTGCAATAAACATAGGGGTGCATGTATCCCTTTGAATTAGTGTTTTTGTATTTTGGGGGTAAATAACCACTAGTGCAATCACTGGATCATAGGGTAGTTCTATTTTTAATTTTTTGAGGAACCTCCATACTGTTCTCCGCAGTGGCTGCACCAGTTTGTATTCCCACCAATAGCACAAGAGGGTTCCTTTATCTCCACATCCTCAGCAACACTTGCTTCTGAGCAGTCTTGGATGTTTAGGGTAGAAGTGAGTACAAGGCTGTGATCAGCAGGGAACTATATTAATATTTTCTCAAAGACAACCAGCTAGTTAATCCTGACACTTCCTTGACACAGAACAGCAACCAAACAAAGTTGTTGTCACTTATTTATTGAGCACCTACTATGATCCAGGCACTTTACAAATATCATCTCCAATCATCCCCCCAAACTCTGCCAGGACATATTCTTATCCATATTGTATATATGAGAACACAGAATCAGGAGCTAAGTAACTTGGCAAAGCCACAAGCTAGTATTAAAGTATTTTCTTTTACACGATGTAAGGAATGGCAATTATCTAGAAAGCTTTTCAGTCACTGGAACTTTTTTATTTTCTAGGAACACTTCAAAATGCTTATTAGGAATCTGTGATTCAATAAAGAGAGGGAACAAGAAGACAGGGTATTTCTATGTGTGAGACCTGAAATCATATTCTGGTTCCATTCCCTACTTTTTCCACTTCTAAAATTAAAAGAGCATAGGGTTTCCTCGTACTAATGAAGTAATAACAAATTAAAAGTAAATGACCTACACTACACGGTAAGGAAAAACCAAATTCATATTGCAATAAAAGATACTAATCATAAGGACAGTCTGCTTTACACTAGTAAACTAAAAAATGGGATAGAAGGATTTTGATAAACAGGTGAATCCTTAAAGGATTAATGATAATGAGGGATGTGCTGGCTGCAAAGCCCTCACCTGTTCAGAAGAGACAATCTTTCACCAAGCAAGAGAACCACCTACCATTTATCAGCTGGGTGTTGGGATCTCTGTATTGTTAAAGTTTTTAAGACATAAAGAGACAGAGACATCACAGATCCCATGGAAGCTGAGGACTTGGGAGACTGAGGCTGCAAGGCCATGCCTCAATTTGGATGAGGCATCTCTGTTTCGCAATTAATTAACTTGGCCCAGACTTCTAGCCCTAAATCTCAGCAGCTTCATCTGTAAATGAGGAGTTATGCTAGCCCTGCCCTGTCTTAAACTGACCCTACTCTGATCAGTGAAAATAGGCCCAAACAGGCTTGGGAAATTAAGGCAATTATGACCTGAGAAATTGCTACATGAGGAAAAAAAGAGGAATAAGGCTTTTTCCTTCTGACTCCCAGAGATGCTCACGAGTGAATTCTCCAGGATCCCTAGAGGCCAACATTCTAGAGTTGGGGTGCTCTTCAGGCATCACCTAGTGAGGTCTCCTGGACCTCACCGGGCGGATCTGCCCCCAAAGACAGCCAGGAATAGGCACTTCCAGAGCCGCCTCTGAGCCTCTGAGCGTTTCCTATTTGCCAGACCACATCTCTGTTAATCAAGATGCCCCAGGCCGCATGTAGCTTGAACCAAACTTATTTTTAAGATTTTATTTGAGGGGGGTGGGGGGATGGGTTAGCCTGGTGATGGGTATTAAAGAGGGCACGTATTGAATGGAGCACTGGGTGTTATACGCAAACAATGAATCATGGATCACTACATCAAAAAAATAAATAAAAAGGTTTTATTTGAGAGAGCGCGCGCGCAAGGGATGGGGAGAGGTGGAGATGGAGAAGCAGACTCCCCGCTGAGCAGGGAGCCCCAAGGGGGCTTGATCCCAGGACACCGGGATCATGACCTGAGCAAAGGTCAGCCGCTTAACCAGCTGAGCCACCCAGCCACCCCCGAACCAAACTTCAGGCAGAGAAAACACCGGCGGGAACCACACCGGTTTATTAAACAGCGGTTGTCTTGGAAGGTGGGTTTACTACTTTTCTGTTTTCCTTTAAGTACTTTTGTGTACTTAACCTCCCTGTGCTTATTTCTCCATCTGTGCCTGGTTAGGAAAATTACAGCACTTAAAACGGGGCCTGGCATGTAACTATTCAGTGAACGCCAGCGATCATGATTCCTTTCGAAATTTCCTAAGAACATGTATTATTTGTATTATGAAAAATACTTTATTCTGAAGTTGTATTTATTATTGCTTTTAACAAACACCCCTTAACAGAAGATTTACCTTTTCTGCCTCAGTGTTCTCACTCCTTCCCCAAGCCCACATTCCCCGTTCGAAGTAGCAAGTTGCAAACTATTGTAGTAATTTGCGGAGGTGTCTTTTCTTTTTTTATATCACATTCCAAAACTTTACAAAGAGCTACATAGGCAGCTCCCGCGCTGAAGCGCGCGGACCGAGAAAAGAATTTGTGGAAAGAAGGCCTCGGGCTTTGCCGGCGGAGAGTCGCTCCCTCCGCACGGGGAGAGAAGCACCCAGTTCCGCCATTAGGGCGCGCGAGGGAAAATGGAGGCGCCCAGCCCTCCCCGCGGAGGCCGCGAGCTCGGCGCCTGCGCTCTGCGCGCCCGCTCGGCCGGCGAGGCCGTTGCGACCGTTGAGGGAGGGCGAGGGGAGGAGAAGGAGAGCCGCACAACGCCCCACCCGGCGCCCGAGAGCGCTGTTCCGGTGAGCCCGGCTCCGGCCCCGGTAGTCCGCTCCAGGCCGCTCTGGACCACTAGCCGCTCCGAAGATGCCGGCCGCGCTCCGTGCTTTCCCTCCAGCCCTTTGTGTCCCGGCGCGCGTCGGAGGGAACGCGGGAACGCGCGCCGTGCCGTGCGCCTGCGCAAGGGGGCGGGACGGCGCGCCCTGCCGGGAGTCGGGAGCGGGCGCTGCTACTGGTCGCCCCGTCCCGCCCCGCCCCCAACCGCCATTTCGTGCTCCGGCGCGCAGGGCCTCCGCATGATGGACGCCCGGAAGCCGGGACAACAAAGGCCCGAGCGTAAGGTCTGCGCGGCCTGCTGATCTTTCCGCTGCTCGTGGGGCGAAGATGGCGCCCGGACGCTGAAGCTGTGCCCGAATATGGGGAGAAATGGGCTCCTCTACCTCTTCCGAGTGGGCCGGCGAGCTGGCCCCGGGGTGGAGGGGGGCATGCACGGCCTCCTGTGTGCACAACCCTGGGGTGTGCACCTTACCATGTGTGCACAATCTCGGGATAGTGCACACGACCCAGTATGCCCAAACTTGTGTTTGCACCATCCGACATGCACGAACCGGTGGGTTTCCCCGTGTCCTCTATGTGCATCATCTTGAGATGTTTCCACCCGCGTATGCGCACGATTCTGTTCGCACCGACTGGCTGCCTACACAGGTCCGTGTGTGTAAGGACTCGTGTTTACACGAACCTGAGATGTGCACAGGTGCCCGGATTCATGAATCTGGTGTATGCACCATCCTATGTGTGCCCTGAGGTGTGTGTAGACCCACGAGTGCAAGCTCAGCCTCCCGCAGTCTGGAGCACCTGTGAAAACTATCACGTGTCTGGATTGTTTTGGATTCTTTTGCCTTTGTCGAGTTTACATGCAAAGCATCACCACCTGCCTGCTACTCTATGCTATTCTTAATCTTTCATCCCAGCTCATTGGGCTTCTGCCGTGGCCCCCACTTTGCAATGGGGTCACGTAGTGACAGTGACCGGCAGCCGGTGAAACAGACAAAGAAATGGGCAGTAAAGGGCAACACGATGAAGCTGGGAAGGAGGCCCCTGCCTCGCAAGATTAAAAAAAGCTTCCTGGAGGAAGCCATGAACGAAGGCCAGTGCCTGGCTACAGAGAGAATCAGGCGTCAAGCCCCAGTTTCTAATCAGGCCTGAGAACTTTGTTTTAGGGGGCATTAAACAGGAGATGCCACCAAATTCATATTTGAGAGGATCGGTTGAAGCAGAAGAAACTGGTGATAGGAGGGTGTGTGGGAAAGAGGCCTATTTGTGGGGCACAGGGGACAAGAGAGTGAGGGAACAGGCTCAGCAGGGAAGTGGCCTCTCCAGGGAGGGAATGGGGTAGAAAAGCAGGATGGGGGACTGTGGTCTCCCCAACTGTTTACACTTCCTGCTGTTTCCAGCTCTTCTGTGTTGAGCACACTCCTCTCCCCAGTGGAGAGACAAAGACTCAGGCCCCTGCTCTGACCTGGCTGGGTGCCTGGGCAAGCACCTCTGTCAGTGGAGACGGAGGGAGATACTCCCTTCGGAATACTGCAGGCAGGGAGTAAGTATTCAGTAAACATGGGATGTTAGCATTTCTGCCGGACTGACTGGAAGTTCCCTAGTCCTGCCTTCCTTGTCCTGTTTTCAAAGAACCACCTCTTGGTGTCCCTTTCATATAGTTACGAATATTTTCTTGTTATGCTCGCTATTCATAGGTGCATTTTAAAGGCATAAAAATACATCACCTCTGGGGCACCTGGGTGGCTCAGTTGGTTAAGCGTGTCTGCCTTTGGCTCAGGTCATGATCTCAGAGTCCTAGGATTGAGCCCCACATGGGGCTCCCTGCTCAGCGGGGAGCCTGC
Organism: Mirounga leonina; assembly: GCF_011800145.1. NCBI lineage: Eukaryota > Metazoa > Chordata > Mammalia > Carnivora > Phocidae > Mirounga > Mirounga leonina. Next base: position 7,677,330 of record NW_023270377.1, on the reverse strand, counting down.
TTCTCTGTCTCTCTCCCTCTGCCCCGCCACCCCCCCACCCCCCACTCATGCTCTTTCTCTCAAATAAATAAAATCTTAAAAATAAATAAGTACATCACCACTAACGTATCTCTACATTTCCATTAGAATCCCTCTACAATATGTTATCGTTGTACCCACATATGAATGTGTCTCATGATGGAGAATGGGGCCACTTCATAGGACAGGCTTTTCCATGAAACATGTAAAATTTACCTTTATGAGGGCCAGATCTTTGCGATCTGAAGTTTTTTTTTATTCTGCCACCCAAAAGACACTTTTGAGCATATGCTGTGTTAGGTTTGTGTTAAGGCTAGGCATATAGCAGTGAAAGGGAGCAAAATATACTACCCCAAAATAGGCCTCTTTAGCATACTGATTATTTTCGGCTGGTTATTTTTGGGAAACAGTAGACACAGGTGAAGCTATGAAAACAGAGTAGAAGTTACCCTTTTGTAAGAGACATTTACATTTATAAGGGAAATCTCCATTTGTAAGGGTCTCCCTCACTGTACCAGGAAGAGGAGGATGACTCTAAATCTCTGGAAACTCTTATCAATGGAGAAGACAACAATTTAAATCTACACAACAACCTTACACTTGTTTACTGTGCTTTGCTGGTAACCTCCTGTAATTGGCTCCCTATCGCCAGCATCTTTTGTCTTTAACTGAAAATGGTATTTAAGGTGATGGCTTTGGCCATTTGGGAGACTTAGTTACTTGTGTATACTTTCGTTCGTTTTTCTCTTGTTAATCTGTCTTGTATCAATTTAATTATTAGGCCAGCCAAAGAACCTAGAAGGGAAGAAGGGAAAACTTCACCACCTCTGCAGCAGCCAGATACAATTCCTGCCTCGAGGAACTTAAAAACCCAAATCACAGGATACCAGGGTCCAAGAGCAAATAGCTTCTTCACACCTGATATGATGCTGAAAGTCTATACAGTGTGGATTACAGTCCGCTGGGCTGTCCCTGTGCATCCTGAATTAAAAGTGTAGGGAGGGAATGCCTGGCTGGCTCTATTGGTAGAGCTCAACACTCGATTTCTGGGTTGTGGTTTTGAGCCCCATGTTGCGTGTAGAGATCATCTTTGGGGGAGAAAAAAACTCTAGGGAGCTGTGGAGGTGCAGACTGGATGGGTGCACAACCACCCGCCCCCATAGGGAGCGACCTTGTCAAACCCAGCCTCCCTCTCCCACATGCATTCCACAGTTGTCCCAGTCCTGGTCATGGTCCATAGTCCTTGCTACTGGGGGTGGAGAGAACCGAGCGCATGATCAGGAGCACCAGGCACTTCATTTATACCCAAGTAGGGACCTTCCCCAGAAGGGGGCTGTGGGCATGGAGGGCGCCCAGGTTGCCTTTAAGGATGGGGCGATCCTGCTGAGCCCTCTTGGCAGCCACTTCTGGGCAGCCCTGCCTGCCTGGGAGGCGGGGCCTTGGGGATAAATGGTCATTGTGCCAGTATCAGTCAGACAAGGTTGACACACCACCACTTTAATCCACCAGCAGGGCCACAGGCTGGAACCTCCTAGGAAACCAAGCCTGAGACCTGATCTCAATCAAATCTGTGTAACCTGGAAGTAGGTGAGGTGGTCCCACCCCTCTTCCTGCTGAACAGGCACGTTGTACTGGATCACTGCTCTGCATTTCACACTTTTCCCAAAGCCAAGGATCTGGGTGACATCATTCTCCCTCAACGGCCCTTTCTTGGAGTATGCTCCAGACTCCAGCTCCCCGGCCTCCCAGCTCCTGAGCAGAGGGCCAGAACTGCCCCCTCTGAATGCTGTGCTGGGGTGGAGTCCATGCCCGGGAAACACCTGGTGGGGAATTTCTCTAGCTCCCAAGAGTAAACCACAGAGACCTAGAAGGCACCACCCTTAGGCAGCTTCTTACCTCCAAGGGTCACATTTAAGAGAGGAAGGGTCCCTGGAGAAATGAGACCGTTTGCAGAAGAATAAATGCCGCCTTGTGACTTCCTGCAGAGGTCTGTGGGCTTGTTCGGGGCCTGTGTAAATAATTAAATGGAAAACTCCAGAAGGGAGGCCGTCCACGTAAGCCTGACCTTGCCTGCCAGCAGGCCGGTTATAAAAATGTTTCTCCTCTAAGGAGTGACTGGGAGTCAGGAAGCCTCGGTCACCATGCAGAGAAATACGACATTGCTCTGGGCTCCTGGAGAGGGACAACTGGCCTGAGTGTGCCCCTTGGAAAGGGCCAGAGGGATTTCTTCAGGGAGACCATCCCTCCAGGCCGCCCCCTCGCGGCCCAGGTCACAGACCCCAGGGTCTGACATGGTAAAGCCAGGGTCCCGGTGGCCCCAGACGTGTCCTGTCCGCCCCCGCCCCTGGTCCCCCGCAGGGCAGGCCTGGTCCCTGCAGTCCGCAGGGCGCTGGGGCGGGAGAAGGCTTCCGGCCGGCCCCACCCAGCCAGGCAGGGCGACCCCCTCGGGCCGCAGGCCCCCCCCCATCCCGCCCCGCGCGCGCCCGGCCCCCGCCCGCCCCCTCGCCGCCCTCCCGCTCCGCCTCCCTTGCCCGCGGGCGGCTCCTCCCGGCGGCGCCCGCCCCTGCCCGGTCCGTCCGGGAGGCGGCGGGCGGGAGGCAGGGAGGGAGGCGGGAGCGAGCGGGCCGCGCAAACACTTCCTTATGTGGTGGCTCCGCGGGGCCGGGGCGGCGCCCGGGGGGCTGCTGGGGACGGCGGACACGCCCGGGGCCCCGCGGCCACCCTGGCTGTCGGGCAGGCCCGCTGCGCGCGCCGCGACCTCGGCCCCATCTGGGGGACAAGACCAAGAGGGAAGCCCCCCTGCCCTGTTTGTGCCCGGAGCGTGTCCCTCGTTCCCCTAGAAGGAAGTGGGCATGCCTGCCGGCCAGACCCTCCCTCTCCCCGACTTCCCTGCGGTTTTGGGAACGTGGCCCTGAGATCTGACGTTCGGGCGGACACCTCTCAGGTCTGAAGGGGCCAGAGGTGGGCTGCCTGGCGGGCTGCCGGGTCCCCTTGTCCCGGCCACCACCCTGGCCCCTCCCTGGCCCATCCGGACATTGCAGCACCCTCATTTGCCGTGGGAGCTATATTTGGCCATGGAGGGATCACAGGGTGACTCATGGGACGGATGGCCCAGGGGTGGGAAATGGATGAGCTGCATCCCTGGAAATGCCGGGGCTTTCTGTTCCAAGCGGGCTTCAGGCTCTAGCCCTCCGAGGGAGCTTGGCATCCAAACTTGGGGCCCAGGGGCTGCCTTCCTGCTGCAAGGACAGGTCTCCAGAGCCTGATTAGTGCGCCCCGGGCTCTGGCACACCCCCACTGGAGCTTCTGAGGCGTCTGCTCTGACCCCTTGAACTGTCCTGGCTTCTCAGGCCACTATCCCTGCTAATTACAGCCTTTGAGCAAACTTTAATATCGGATAGGGCAGGTTCCCTATGGGATACTTTTTAAGTGGGGCTTTTAGCGAGAAGTTTGCCACCCTAGTGACTCTAATTGGTCTAATTTCAGAGGGTATGATTTAAGCCTGCATCTGAGGGATAATCCTGGTCTGGGAGGCCTTTGCATGCAGCACCACCTCCACCAGGCTGAAGGAGAAGAAAGTCTGCTTGGCTCCCAGCCCTCCCCACCAGCTTCCCCGTGACTCCCATCCCTCCTCCTGCAGCTCCTAGATTCCTGGCTCCCTGGGGTCTGTCCCTGAGTCACGGGGCACTCATGCCCAAGCTGCCTTCCCGGGCCCTGCTCTTACTACCCAGCACCAGAAAATGATTTCCAGCCTTAGAGTCCCCCTCAGCCCCAGCCCACTCACCCATCTTTGTTCAGTGGGACAGGATTCCCAGCCCCCCAATTAGAAAAAACCACTCTTCTATAGACTATAAGGTTCTAGAACCTGAAGTTCCTGATCAGGGGCGCTTGGCTGGCTTGGTGGGTAGAGTGTGCAACTCTTGATCTCAGAGTTGTAAGTTTGAGTCCCACATTGGGTGTAGAGATTACTTAAAAATAAAATCTTAAAAGAAAAAAGAAAGAATGAATCTTGTGAGTAAGAGGACAATGGTCATCCTTGCCCAGTGTGCTGAAATACTACATCAGTGGATAGACTGTTTGGTTTTAAGATTCTCTTTTCACACTGGGGACAGGCCCCGAGGAATCTGGAGAAGGGAGATGGGGAAACGGACACTCAAAAGCAGGAAACACTCTGTAATCCATACACTGATAAAATGGCCAAATCTTGGAGTAAGAAGGGATCTTGGTGGTCATCTCTGTCACTGCAACTACCTAAAACTACCTATTTATTTGTCAGAGAGAGTGAGAATGAGAGAGAGAGAGCGCACACGAGAGGGGGAAGGGTCAGAGGGAGAAGCAGGCTCCCCGCGGAGCAGGGAGCCCAATGCGGGGCTCGATCCCAGGACCCTGAGATCATGACCTGAGCCCAAGGTAGACGCTTAACTGACTGAGCCACCCAGGCGTCCCAGTGTGTTCTGTCTTATATAGAATTGAAATCTGCCTTAATGTTCATCTCCATGGTCCTTGTCTGTCTGTCCACGTGTTCTGTGAAGGCAGGGTCCCGGGCTCCCAGGAGCAGAGCAGTTTTCAGTGAATGTGTCCTCGGAATGAATGATGAAATAGCACTGAATGTTCACCAAAGTGTCATCCACACTGGGCTAAGCCACACCCGCTTCTCCCACCATTCCATACATGACACTGTTTCTAGAATACTCTTCATCCTTCGCACCGGGCTCCACATCCAGGTCGCAGTGTTTCTTCGAAGCAGTAGTGTGTTCTGTGCCACCTGACCCTGTGAGGACTTATTGTTAGTGCCCCCTGCGGCTGCATCTCTCTCAAAGGCTGGTCCTTTGTGTGGCACAGCTGGAACTTCATTTTATTTTTCTAAAAGATTTATTTATTGGGGCGCCTGGCTGGCTCAGCCGGTTAAGCTACTGCCTTCGGCTCAGGGCATGAACCCAGGGTCCTGGGATCGAGCCCCGCATCGGGCTCCTTGCTCCGCGGGGAGCCTGCTTCTCCCTCTCCCACTCTCCCTGCTTGTGTTCCCTCTCTCGCTGTCTCTCTCTGTCAAATAAATAAAATAAAATCTTTAAAATATATATATTTATTTTATTTTAGAGAGAGCGAGCATGAGAGGGAGGGGCAGAGGGAGAAGGAAAGAGAATCTCAAGCTGACTCCACGCTGAGTGCAGAGCCCTGACCTACGCGGGGATGAATCCCAGGACCCTGAGATCACGACCTGAGCAGAAACCAAGAGTCTGGCGCATAACCCGACTTCGCCACCCAGGCGCCCCCACAGCTGGAACTTTAACTTTCACAATTTTAGCAAAGGGGAGGGCTCCTTGCTGCATATGACAGTGTCATGCCCTGGGATGGGCCCTTGGTGCCAACTGGCATCTCAGGAGGCTGGGCTGGGTGATGAGCAGCCTGAGTCCTCCTGGGTGGTACCTGCTTCTGGGGCCAAGACCCTGATTGTGGGCAAAGAAGATGCTGGAATATACCCTTTGCTCAGCAAGCAAAATCTGGTTTTGGGGCTCTCCCCAAGGCCCCCAAGTTAAGACCAGTCATTGGCAGGTCCCTGACCATGGTTGCTGGAGCCCCATAAGGCCCCAGGGCTCCCAGATTCCGTGCTCAGCTTTGCCCTCCCACAAAGCTGCCTGGGTGCAGGCTAGCTGTGAACACAGGGCTGTGGGTTAATCCGTGTGTGTGGGCTGACCCCTGGGTGGCCTGGACGCAGGGAGCCATCCTAGGCAGTGTCCACATTTGGACACCTGTGCCTCTCCATCCCCTCTGCAGTTTGGGGCCCGGGCAAACTCACACCTCTTGCCATCAGTTTGTGGATCTGACGAGGGGTGGTGAGAGGAGGCTGCGGCCCTGAGGCTGCCTCCGGTGGACTGGGAGTCTAGCTGGGATCAGGCCTGGCCTCAGGTTGCAGACCAAAGGCAAGTAGAAGGTGAAGTCCGCCAAGTTCCCCCAGGAGACACTGGGGGCCTCTGCCCAGAGAGGTTCCTCCCCCCCCGCCGGAGGGACTTTATGCTACACAGAGTGCCCACCCTCTGAAATGACCCACAGGCATTATTCCAGGTGGTCCTGTGCCTGGTGGGGGGGTGCAGTGGTGGGAGCTCTGGCAGGGCAGGGCCAGTGGGGGGAGGGGCAGGGGGCGGGGGAGGGTCCTTGCTGCTGCCGTATCCCACCGCAGGATCATTGTGACAGAGAGGAAACCCCAGAAACCAACAAGGTCAGTGCAGGGCCCCCAGAAAGGAAGATAGAATTCCCCCGAGTCTGAGAAGAAAAGGAAAGCGCAGGAGAGCCCGTGGGAGGGTGACTCTCCTGGTCCTCGAGTGCGGCAGGCTCTCAGCTCGGTCCTGGCAGAGGGCAGTGGGGCACTGGCTCGGCCTAGCTCTGGGAGGACACCAGCTTGGCCTCCCTGGGGCTCACTGGGGTGGCCCAGGTGTGCCAAGGAGAGCAGGACCCACACCCAGTGCCCACCCTCCCAGTCCCTGCCCTCCACCCAGCTCCGGCACACCCCTTCGCTCTACCCCCACCGTCTCCACTGTGCTGGCTCTGGGTGGGGGGTAAGTGCCTCCCTCCTTGCTCCCTCACAGACGGGCTCAGGCTCAGAGCCTCGGGTCCTGCCCCAGGCCTGGGAGAGCCTGAGAGAGCCTCCTGAACCCCCTTGTGGTCTGTCTAAGGGTCTGAGGCAGGCTGCACGTGTAGGGAAAGAGCCCTGGCTGGGTTCTCAGGGGCAGGGGTGAGGTCCCGCTCTGGCCCTAGCTGGCTGCATGACCTCGGACCGCTCACCGTGCTCACTGGCCCTCAGTCCTCAGATCCCAGCTTTGCTGGCCAACGTGTAATTGCTCTGCTTCTCAGAGAGTAGACCATACGAGCCTTGCCTAGGTGGGAAGGAGCAGGGAGGAGAAGGTCAAGGCCAGAGTCTGGGCGTGAAATGCAAAGAACTCAATATGTAAATCAGTCAACATTTGTTCCTTTTCTGCAGGCCCAGGGAGACCCGGATGCTCCCAAGAGTGCCTGTGGCCTGACCTCTGAGTGTCCTCACAGAGAGGAGCAGGCTGGGCACCTGTGGGGGCACAGTGGCATTCACGTGCTGGGGACAGGGCCCTGGCTGGAAGCCAGCCTTCCTCTGCCTGAGCCCAGGGCCCCTGGTCCCCTGTCCAATGAAAGGCGCAGGCTTCTGCCCCTCTGCGGTCACTTGTCCCACAGACTTTTGGTGGCATCTACCCTTCCCCAGGCTCAGGGGGGAATGTATTTCAGTCTGGGGCTGAGGCGGCCCTGTGGGTCTGGTGGCTGATATGGCAAAGACCTCTGAGGAGCTGACGGGCCACCCACTTAACTGGGACAGTTGTGGCTTGGGCCAGAGGTCTCGGAAGGTCAGGCCCCTGAGGCACTTTCTTGCATGAAATCCCTTGGGGTAAGAGGTGCCCAGCTTGGGACCCTGGGACCTGCCGCAAAGGATGGCAGGTACTCAAATGCTCCTGCTCAGAGTGACGCCAGCACTTGGGGGAGGGGTGGCTGTTTTCTGGGGCCCTGGGGAGACCCAGATGTTGTCTCTTTTCAGCTCACCGCTTCCCAAAGGGGGAGGGGGGACCCTGGGGAGGCCACAAGGAGGAGCCAAGGGGCCCCCAGGGTTCACTAAGGAGCAGTCAGGGAGGGAGGGGCCATCTGTTCCCCAGGTTGCCAGCTTCAGGGAGCAGCATGGGCCACCAGGAGGGGCTTCCCAGCACCAGCCGACAGGGCCACCCTCCAGAAGCAGGCTCCAGGGGGTCCTGGTGGGGGGCTGAGTAGATAAAGGAAGAGATGGGGCTTTGGTGGGGAGGGGGACATGAGGCCAGGAAAAGAGGGTCAGTCCCTAAGAGACGATGGGAGGGCCTACCCTCTGGGGTCCCTCTCTCCATCTGCCTGCCAGAGGGCAGGCACCAAAGGGCCTCAGACCTAGCCCACCTGGCAATTTCAAAGCCCTTTCAGGCCCTGGACAAGGACAGAGGGTCCCCGTTTTACTGAAACTCTTGTTTTCCACCAAAATCAATGAGTCTCAGTTTTTGAGGGTCCTTGGAGTCCCCCTGAAGAGCTGGATGAGAGCCTCAGGAAGGAGACATAGGAGAAGGGTTACAGACCTGGGAGACTGTCTCTGGGCACTGTCCCCCCAGGGCTCTCACATCTGATCCCCGCCACCCCAGCCCTGGGCCATCTGGAAAGCCCCACTCCCTCCCGTTCCCCCTCTCGGCTCCCTCTCCCTAGCATCCCAGTCCCAAAGCAAAGAGAGCCCCTCCTGCAGGGCATCCCACTTCCTGCCTCTGTCACCTGCAAACAGCGCAGACTCCCCTCCCCAACGAGGAAGCAGAGGTGGCTCCGAGCCACTCGGCTGCCGCCTCCCACCCTCCCCCACCCCGGTTCTGGGCACCCGACTCCACATTTCTGCTCAGCGTTGGCTCCTTCCCATCAACACGGAAGCTACCAAGTCCCTCCACGTTACCCCGAGTGCCCCTCGGCTCCCTTTCCTCACAGCCACCCTCTTGAAAGAGATGTCCACACCCGACTCCACTTCCTCCTCCCTTCCTCATTCCTCGGCCCATGGCCACCCTGCAACCACAAAGGGTGTCTCCGCAGCACCTAGTCCGGCTCGCCGTCCTCCTTTCTCCGCTGCCACCAGTGTTCACCTGTCTCCCCTTCCAGGCCTGCTGGCAGGTGCCTCTGTGGGCCTGGGTCTCAGTGCTGGAATTCGCCCTCCAGAAGAGGCAGAGGGCGGGAGGACGGGGTGTGGAGGAGGCCACTGGCACCAGACGCCCTGGGTTCAAAGAGGCCTCACTGCCCACCAGCTGGGTGGCCTTGGGCAAGTTCCCTCAGCCCCTGTGCCTCAGCTTCCTCAGCTGGCAAGCGGGGAGGGCGACGTGGAAGTGCCCCCCCCCCCCCCCCGGGTCCTGTGAAGATCTAGAAGCACAGCCCTCCTTTGGTGTGGGCCGTCCAGGGCCAGATAACCAGGGAGAAGGTTCACAGAGGGCTTCTCAGGGCTTTAGGCAGTTTGGCTAATTTGAGAAGACACACACACACACACATACACGCACACGGGCATCACTCTTCCTGAGCATAGGGTGGGAACATTTTGAGGGGCTCAGTCATTTGCCCAGAATTCCCCGTTCCGGCCACTGCTGCCTTGCTCCCAGAGCACCCAGCTCTGGGCATCTCTACTCAGAACCCAGAGGCCCCTGGGGCAGAAGGGCTGGAGACTGGCAACAGACGGGTTAACTGGAAGAGATGCTTCTCAGGGCCTGAGACAAACCCCCTTCACTCTCCCAGGCTTTCCCCGGTCCCCACAGCCCCCCGACACCCCTCCCTTTTCCACACGCCCCCACTCCCTCTTTTCCCAGAGTGACAGAGGGCTCCCCCAGGTGGCCACACGTGCCAAGGCTAGAAGCTGGGGCGTCTGCAAGGACTCGCTTCAGACATTGTGCCCCTTTAGCCCCACAAATACATCTGCCCGGTCAGACCCGGTGTTCCAATCTGAGGGTGGGAAGATGAGGTCACCCGCCCGCGTGTTCTTGTTCGCACCAAGTAAGCCGTGTGTGCGGTCTGGGGCTTGCAAGGTATTCTTAGCCAGCCTATGGCCCCTACTTGCCCCATCTAACACCCGAGGAGGACTGTCTGCAGGGCCCGGCCCAACCCTCTGCCTCGGGCCGTGGGTCACAGGACAGAGAGACATGGGGACGGGAAGCAGAGCACAGAGGCCCCGCTAGAAGCCAAAAACCTAGCAGCACCAGTAATCACCGCCATTTATCACCTGCCTTCTGCGTGCCCCGGCTTTCCACTCATTTCATTTACTCCTCACAACAACCTAGGAAATAGGCCCTATTACCACCACTGAGCAGCTGAGGAATCAGTAAGTCCCTGTCTAAAATGCCCCAGCTAGCTCATACCTGAATCTGAACTCAGACACGTCTGACTCCAATTCGTTGCTCTTACGCAAGCCTGCCTCTCTGCATAGGAAGAGAATCTGCCAAAATAGCTAGGAGGGACACAGGTATACCCGTGAGATGCCCATGAGTGCGGATGTACACGTCGGGAGCACACGCAGCCGGTGCTGGGCAGAAGCAAGTGGAACGATGACATTCTAGTCTCCCAAACGCAGCGAACGTGGACGTGTGAGAGAGGGAGAAGCAAACCAGCTCCCCTCCAAGGTGCACACACAGGCCCGGAGGGGCCCGATACCTGGCGATGTGTGCAAGAAGACTCAGACTTTGGGGACTGGTCTTTCGAGAACACGGAGACCTGGACACCATGGAGTTCACTAAGATCCAGAAAGTGCCAGGGACAGGCTGCAGCCCGCCCTCAGCTCCCTGGCAGGCTCAGCCTTCTCAGTCCAGACAGGGTCTGGTGCTGGCCACGCACAAGCAAGCGACATACACATGAATGTGGGCTTGGTCACCCCCCCAACACACACACACGCACACACATACATCTTCTGAAAACAGAAACTGCTGCTGCCCTGTGTAGACATAGTTGAACTCTTGGCCTCTGGGGCACATAGTCCAGCTCACGCTGACAAATACACACACACACACACACACACAGAACTCTCGGAGAGAAGGGGAAGAAAGGTCGACCTGGCCAGGGGGCTGAAAATCCCTGCAGCCCCATAGACATCTGGGGCCTGAGCTCTGTCTTCTACCTGGGATTAACGTGGGTTACAGAGCCTGTCCTCAGGCAGCCTCCTCCTACCTTCCCGGGCCCTGAAACGGTCCTTTCCGCCCTCCCATTTTAAAGGTTGGGCCAAGGCCTGGAATGCCCAGGATGGCCACAAGGGGGCGCAGGAGCACTGACTAATCCCTTCAACCCAGCCTCCTCCCGGAACCCTCATTCCCGGATTCCCAAATATGTGATAAGCACCCACTCTCTGCCGGGTGAGAGGGCCCGGAGAGGGGAGAGGGGAGGGGAAAGGCGGTTAGGGCAAGGGAAGAGACACGTACCTATGCTTCAGTGGGACTGGAGGTTAGAGGGCAAAGATTTGGCTGGAGGGGCGGGGTCAAAGAGAACAGCGAGACTGTACTGAGCGCCAGCTGCGCTCCAAGCTCTTCCAGATTTGATATGCATTAGCTCCTCTAATCCGTAACTGCATGAACTCCGTTTTCCCATTACTCTACTTTCGTTGTGGGTATTGTGGGTGTAGTACCGCAGGCATGATAGTCACTTCATAGAGTTGCTGTAAGGATTAAACGGATCAGTATGATTATGTGCAAAGCACTTGGAACACTGCCCACTTGTTATCCCCAGTTGTGGGAACTCATCCCCATTTTACAGATGGGGAAACAAAGGCACAGTGAGCAAGGAGTGGCCTCGGGGGTGCCTGGGTAGCTCAGTCAATTAAGCGTCGACTCTTGATCTCAGCTCAGGTCTTGATCTCAGGGTTGTGAGTTCAAGTCCCTCATTGGACGTGGAGCCTACTTAATTCAAAACAAAACAAAACAAGGGATGGCCTCAGGATTCAATAATGAGCAGGCTGGTTCCAGAGTGTGGGCTTACCCACTTATTAGACCCCCTGGTAGGTCCAATCAGGGAGTTCTGGGGGCGGTGTGGAGCCACTAGAGAATTTTAGTAGGGAAGGAGTAAGACTTAGTATGCTTTTCATGTTGGCTGGGGGTGGGGGCAGGCTGGTGGCAGGGTGACACTGGTCAGGTGGAGGCTATCACCATGGTGCCAGCTGTGACTAGGATGGCAAGGGAGGGGTAGAAAGAAGACAGATAAGGCAGATTTGAGACATTAAGGAAGCAGCCCGGAGGGTCTTGGTGACCAATTTCATGTCAGAGCTGGGGGGAAAGGAGGGTGGAAAACAGTGGATGGAGAAGCAGAGTTGGGAGAGGACCATGTGGGTCATCTGAAGGGAGAAATCTGTAGGCCCCTGGCCTGCCCTCTAGTCTTGACCTGGGAGAGGGCTCCATACTCTCAGACCTGAACATAAAAAAGAGGCCACCCCCAGATTCCTCTGCCCCACCTTTCCTGGAGAGCCTGGGGATGTGTGAGGCCAGGAATCCTAAACTTTGGCTCCCTTCCGTTCAGGGTCTAGGGGGCTCTGGGCTCCACGGCGATGGCACTCTGCTGTTCTCTGCCATCCAACTTGGCACCCTGGCCCTTGCCCACCCTCTCTGGCTGCCTATTGCCCAGCATGGGACCAGATGAAAACCTCCCCTCCTCTCCCACCCACACGTTGAGGCTTCAGTCTCACAAAGCTCTGTCTTCTACAGGATCTCATTTAATCCTCACAACAACCTGGGAGTAGATCCTTACTTCCTTGGCTTCACAACTGCAGGAGCCACCTCGGAGGTAAGGGGCTCGCCCTGGGTCACATAGCTTGTGTCTGGACCAGCCCCCTGCCAGGACTTCGGCTGCAAATTTTCGGCTCCTGCCTGCCCCACTCCCAGCACCGCTGGCTCTTGGTGGCCATCTTGGGGAGATGGAGGTCCCTACACCTCGCAGCTTAGGTTTCCGTGCAGAGCCCAGAAAGGGGCTGAGAGAGGGGCATGGTTTGGAGTCACCGGAGGTCCCGGGGAAGACCAGGGTCCTGCGTCAGTCCCAGCTAGGGAAACCAGGCAAGGAGGGGAACTTGGTGGGTGGGGGAGAGCTTCCCAAAGGGTGGGGGTGGAGTGGGACGTGTGGAGGCAGGCAAGTGGGGACAAAGAGGCTGCCAGGTGTGCAGCCGGCCCCAGCCGCCAGCCTAGATTCAAAGCGGGGCTGAGGCTGTGATTGGTGGCCCGGGTTCCTCGCCCCACCCCTTCTCTCTCACCTCCCGGGCAGCTGAGAAAGAGCGATGGGGTTGAGAAGGCCGCTCATCATGTAAGTCCTTAAGCACGAAGCGTGGCCTGGCTGGCAGCGAACTCAATTAAGTACCTGTCCTACCCCAAGCCCTGCCAGGACCCCGTATGGCTTTCTGGCGCCACCGCCATCAGCCCCGGTGACTCCCCGAGCCGCTAGGTTTGGGTACCCCGGGCCTCAGGTCACCCAACCACCCCTCTTCTGGGGCGTCCTCCAGCCCGCGCCCTCCTCCACTCCTTTTACCTCTAGCCCAGTCCTCTCTGAGTGTCTCCTGTTCCCTGACCCCTCTCCCAGGGCAGCCACGAGGCCCCGGCCAGGCTCCCGCAGAGGGCGGCTTCCTGGGTCCTACCCCATTTCCACGTGGGCAACCTGGCCCTCCGTGCCCGGGAACCTTGCCCTCCGGGCCTCCCCGCGGGGCGCAGACGAGGCCCCCCTGCCCCGGCCCTCGGGAACCCGCGCGCAGCTGGGCGGGGGCGGGGCTGGGGGCACCTAGGTGCACAGGTTGTCTGGCTCCGCCGAGTGCCGGTCGAGGGGGGCTGGGCGGGAATCCGACTCCGGCCTGCGCCCCGCCCCCGGCGCAGATGGCGGGGGCGCGGGCGGGTCCCGGGCGGCCGAACGGGGCTCCGGTTTCGGCCGCGAGGGGCGGGGCGGGCGCGAGGGGCCCCGCTGAGGCCGCGGCCAATCACCGCCCAGCCGGGACTCTCCCGCGCCCCCAGCCACCAATCACGGCCCGGCCTGGCCGCCCCCGCCCCACCGCGTCCTTTGTTCCCGCTCTCCCGGGCGGCCCCCCCAGCTCCCGCGCGGCCCCCGCCGCCGGGCTCCAGGCCTCCAGCCCTGCGACTTCCGGCCCGCGCGGACCGGGCCGTGTGCAGGCGCCCGTGTACTCTGGGTGCGCGCGCGTGTGTGCAGGGCCCGCCCGCGGGACGCTCCGCGCCCCGCCGCCTCCAGGCCCAGGCCTGCGGGTGGCCTTGCACGCTCGTGTGCCCGCAGCTGCCTCAGGAGGCCTGACTAAAGCCCCAGTAAAGCTCTTTCGAGAGGCTGAGCTCTGGCCACGGGCAGGGGCTACGAGTGAGCACCGGGACCTGGCAGTGGTCCAGCTCAGGCTGCACCTTTCCTTACCGAGCCGTGGTTTTCCGCACACTCTCACGCTTCCCTGCGTGCTGCCTCACATGCATCCACCTGATGAACTCGAAGTCTCCTTTCCAGACTTATCTTGGGGGTTGCTTTCTCTTCGGCGCCCTTGGGAGTCGCAGGTGCCTCTGGTGTCCCCCACTCGCCCAGCACGTGGTCCCCTCTGGTCTGGGTTTCTGGCATGTGCAGCAGTGAGGCTCCGAGGGACTCAGACTCAGTAACCCCAACGCCTGGCAGAGCGTGACGCTCCATACATGTCCACTCGAGGGACAGCAACAGGCTGTCATCCCAAATACTTCCACAGTCACACACCACCTTCAGGCCTAATCGTGGTTCCACTTGAGCCTGAGGCTTGTCATTTCAGGCCTGTTACAAGGATTTTAAAATAGCTAAAATCTTTGAAGAACAGAGTGACTGCCTGGTAAGGAGCCGCCACACCCACTCAAGCAGCCCACAGCCCCTGCCATACCATGGACTTGCCCTCCCAGAGCCCTTGCCACTGACAAGTTCCCAAACCCAGTGGATACTTCTCCTCCACCTCCTGCCCCCCCCCCCCCCCCCCGCCACAGTGCCTTCCCTTGACCTCTGAGCCTTCTGTTCAAGACTCCATCCTCAATTCCTTTCTCCCCTTATTCCATCTTCTGTGAGCTCATCCACCCCCGCACCTCCACCTGCCCTGCTGCAGCCAGGCTCCTGGCTCCCCAGAAACCTCCACCTGGATATCCTTCAAGAATCGCAAACCCAATTTGTCTCAAACTCAAGGTCCTAATCCTGCCACACCTGCTCCTAAATCTCTATCGCCATTGCCCAGGCCGGAGACTTGGGTGTCATCCTCACCCCTCTTGCCCACCATCTACTGTGACCAAGTCTGTGCTTCCAGGTCTCACTGTCCCACTGCCCTAGGACCAGCGCCTTGGCCCACACTCTTCTACTTCTTGCCTGTTCTCCTAATCAACCTCCTTGCTCTCTGCCTCCACAGTCTACAGGGCTTGCTGCTTGCAAAGTTCCTTCTCCCATTGTCCTCAGCATCTAGTCCCAACTCCTGGTTATAACTGCAAGGGCCCTGCCATCTGGCCCTGTCTGCCTTCCCATCCCAGCCCCAGGCACATAGAATTACTTCGGTTGAAGCCCTTGACACAGGTTAGAAGGTTGGGAGTAAGTCCGCATTTCCAGGGCCCCCTAATGGAAATGGTGCCAGGCGATAGGACAATCAGAGGAATAGCTAAGGCTGGGAGGTGAACTGGCTCAGCAAACAGGCTCTGCAAACAGACTCTACAAACAGGCTCTGCAAGCAGACACACCTGGGTCTGGGTGTTGGCTCTGCACTTGCCCATTTTGTGACTTTGCTCTGTTTCTCATCCTCTCTGGCTCTCGTGTCATGTCCCATATGAGTTTACTATTGCGTCTTTGAAGGACTAGAGGGGAACTTAGGACCCAGGGCCAAGACTGGCCAGGGGCTGCCTCCCCTCTCAGGTACTCCCCAGAGCCTCAACGTCTAAATCACCTGGAAGGGAAGGCAGGGCCCAAGATGGAAAAACCATTTGGGAGGCATTGGGGAGGAGGGAAGGGGCAGGGGGGAGGGGAGGCCGACAAAAGAGACCAGCTGCTGTTTGCACACAAACCCCAAGTTGATAATGAGTGGAGGGGAGGGGGGCGGGGCGGGGAAATGTCTTGGCAGAAGCCTCTGCCAGCTGAAGAGTCTGCCCAGAATCATTGTGCCCCTCCCTCCTCCCCCCCCGCCCCCCACTCTGGGCCTTCACCACTCACACCCAGCTGTACATCTGCTCCTAGGACTTCAGCAGCGGAGGGCAGGAAGGACCCAGTCTTGGGGATCTGGCCCCTTCAGCCCAAGGCTCAAATCCTCCCCCTCCGGCCACGCATCCTGAGAGCAGCCCCAGGGAAGCCCAAAGGAAAGAGCCTAATGGAGCCCAAGGGCGTCCGAGGACTTGGAGCAGGCCCAGACTCCCAGACTCTGAGTGCCTGGTCCAAATGAAGGCCCTTGGAGAAGCTCTGAGTCCCTGGAACTCGGGAGAAGAGAGGAGGCTCCCAGGTGTGCAGCCCAGAAGAGTCGTCTACCCCTGGGGCCTACCCCATAGGGGGAGGGGTTGGGGTGGGGGGAGGCCCGGGGGCTCCCATCAGCCCCTTGGCCCCGAGAAAAGCCAGGAAGGCCCCTGGGTGGCCCATCAGACAGGATGCTGATAAACAAGGAAGACCAGCCAGGACCCTGGGTGTCAGGAGTGGGAACCCCACCACCCTTTGGTCACCCGCGCCTGGACAGTTGCAGAAGAGCTTCCTCTCCTGTGGCCCCAGGGCCCTGTTCTATCTATGCCCATCTCCCCCCCCACCCCCCTGCCCCCAGGGTGGGGCTGGCCTGTTGGCGTCTTCCCTGGGCGAAGCCGCCCACGCCCGCGGCCCACACTGGCGGCCCGTGCCCTGCCCGCGGCCACTGCTGCCATGTGGGCAGTGGGTGCAGCTGCCAGGAGGGTGCTCTGGCTGCTGCCGTGCGCCAGCCTAGCAACCGCTCCCAGGGGCAGGGAGAGGCCGCGCCAGGAGGGGAGGGCAGCTCTCGTGCCCGCCCCTCCGCCTGCTGCCGCCTCTTTTCCCTCGATGCCCCAGCTCCCTGCCAGCACCTGCTCCCGAAGAGGCTCAGCCTTCCGCCGGGCTCCAAGGACAGAGGCCGGACCGTGGCAAACCGCACACCCCGGGCCTGGGGCTTCTGCACACTGGTGCCTGGGCAGCCTGGGGCTGAGCTTCGTGGGGAGCGGCAGGGAGGAAACCTCCACCGCGTGGCCATAAGCCACCCCCCACCCCCCCGGGCCCGGAGCTTGGTGGTGGCACGGAGGACTGCCCTTCGCGTTCCCTCTCAGCAGCTGCCCTCTCCCTCTCTCAAGGCCAGAATGGGACTGGCTGCAGTGGGAGGGAAGAGGGCAGGCCAAGGAGGCAGGAGAGCTGGGCACAGACTTGGAGAAGAGGATGAGAGCGGCACGGGAGCCGAGGTTCACGATGAGGAGGAATCGTGGGGCCGGGTGACAGAGGGGCCTTGAACGCCAAGGTGACAGGAGTTTATCTGGAATCTGTCGGAGCCACAGAAGATGCTGAGCAAGGAACAAGGTGGATAGGGCAGTGGAGAGCCCGCGGCCACACACCAGGGAACGGTGGCCAGGTGTGTTTGGACGCAGGGCAGCGGGGCCCGCAGTATGGATAACGCCAGGGGGCCTGGGGTCAGACAGGTCCGGGTTCCAGTCCAAACCTGGAGCCTCTCTGGGCCTCAGCTCCCTCAGCTGTAATTTGGAGGCAACACGAGACCTCCCTGTGGGTGGGTTGGGAGGGTTGGACAATGGGATGTTTGCAGGAACTCTCCAGAAAGTGCACTGTTGTCACTAGTGGGAAAAAGAGTGATGGGAATGGGGGCTCCCTCTCCTGAGACACAGGGTGGCCTCCACGTGGTTAGAGGAACGCGCTGGTGCTCACTTCCCTTCCTGGTGCGTGTGTGGGGAGCAGCGGTGTAGATGGACTGGTGGTGGGCTCTGGAGGGGGCCCTGCACAGCAATGGCTATGTAGCCGGAGTCCAAAGGCCCCGGATGTGTCCCTGAGCCCGAGCTCAGCCTGAGCGGGCGTGTGGGTAGGCAAGAACAAGGGCTGTTGGAGCGGTGGCCTGCAGGGACACAGCACGCGGAGGGTCTCCAGGGCTCCCCTACGAGGTCTGGATACGACGGAGGAAAAGGCAGGTCGGGCCAAGAAGCCAGCACCCCACAAGGTTGTAGATGGTGAAGGGGGCTTGCCCTAAAAAGGCCACTGGAGTTCAGAAAGGGTAAAGAGGTGCCCTGGGCAGGCGTGTGTGCCCACTGCGTCGAGCCCAAAGGAGTGGGTGTTCAGGGAAATGTTCCCTCAGGTTGATTTCACCAGTAGAGGACCTTCAGCAGTACCAGGCCCTAAGGATGGAGAATGCCCACTTAAGACCCTGAGGCCAGGGCCGAGGAGGCCGGCCTGGTGCCACCCTGAGAGGGGACCAGGCTGGCCGGGGCCCAAGGCCTTACCCAGCCTGCCCTCCCGGGCCCAGGCCACAGAGGAGGCATTGATGGCAAGCGAGGCGCCCAGAGGCCACGGCAGCTGGTGCGGCGTGGGCATCGCTGGGCCTTGCCGGGGGAGTGGCGTGATCTCCGCAGCACCCAGGCCTCGAGCGGGCTCCAGGGCACAGCGTCTGAGCCGCTGCGGTCCGTGGGGGTGCCCTGCACATCCTTGCCCGGGGAAACTTCTGTGCAGCAACAGCTCTGACTCAGTGCCCGCACACCCCGAGAAGGAGAAAGCACGGCCCTTCCTTCCCAGCCTCCACCCTCCAGCCCCACGGTATCTCTGCCCCCGCCAGACTTCTTCAGTGACATCCCCCCTTCCCCGACACACGCAGCAGGCAGAATCGGGGTACCTGGTCCTGGCCCCCTCTCTGGCCCGGCTTTCTTCCCCCTGGACTCCCAGGGAAACTTTTCTCTGTCCGGTGTGCCCTCAGTTCCCCCTCTGATTCTCTGCTCTCCGTGCCCCCAAGGCCTCTGCTCCGGTTTGCCTCCTCCATGGAGCATTCTGGGATTGTTCCAGGCCGAGTTAGACCCTCACAGGCCTAAACCTCTGATGTGGTTGTCATCTTACTTATCAGGCTGGAGTACAGCTGTTCACGGGCAAAGCTCCTTAGAGATGGAACTCGGCTCAAGATCTCCCTCTCTCCTCGTAGGCACAGAATTAGCATCAGAGTGGCCAGTGGCCTGCTCTGCCGCCCCCCAGCCTCCCGCCAATGCCCACATGAGCTGTCCGCCCTGGGGACCACCTGACCGGGGTGTTTTCAGCTGAACCGATGCAGGCCCCGCAACGGCTTTGGGCCAAAGCCCAGCTGCATTCACACTCTGCACACCCGGGGCCCAGGCGGACATGCGCATTTACACACACACACACACACACACACGTGCACACTCAGGCTGACTCCGACACTCACGCACATCTGCACAAATACAAACACAGATGTGCACACGTACCAACACACATTGATCGGCGCCCACACAGACACAGAGATGCACACGCATGCATGCCACACACAGGCACCCACAGACACACTCGCCGACACTTGCACCTGCTGAGCCAGGGCCGGGGCTCAGGAGGAGGAGCTGTGGATCCCTGCGGCCGCCGCCACCTCCTTCCTTCTGGAGCCACCAGGCCAGCAGAGGGCGCCCGAGGCCCCTTCCCTCCAGGCCCAGCCGCCACCGGAGGGGGAGCATGGGGTCAGCACCCTCCCTCCCAAGCCAGGTCCCCTTTGTTCCCCAGCCCCGGAACAAATGGGAGGGAATGCCACACCTACACCACTGCGCCTGGGGACCGCTTGGCCACAGAGTCCTCGGGGCCCTGCTTGGTCTCGCTCCTCTTGGCCCTGGAGATGAGCTGGGGGGCCGTGGGGCACAGTGCGGGGATGGCAGCCACCACAAGAAAGGAGAGCTAGCCCATCATCCAGGGCCCGGCAGGCAGGACCATGCGGCCCCCTGGGGTCCTCACAGGCCTGCAGCCCTTCCCCTCTCCCCACTGTCCGTCCAAGGGTCTGTTAACATGTTATCTCCTGGGAGGGGGACCTTGACCACTGAAATGGGGGCTAGGACCCCAAAAGCAAGCCCTTCAATCCTCCCCTTTCACCAGTGCTCAGCTCTTCTGGCCCCATCAAGCACACTGGTGAGGTCTATGATTCTGTAAGGACAGAAGCCTGAGGTCTTCCCAACCCCCAACCCTGAAACCCAGAGTCCTGGAGCTGTGCAAAGCGGAGGTTACACCTGGGAGTCACTGAAGACCTGCCTCTGCTGCCCACAAGTTAAAGGCCTTGGGCCAGTGATCCATGCCTCAGTTTTCTCATCTGGAAAATGGGCATCCCTAACAGTCACTGCCTTGCAGATGTATGCAAGGACAAACAAGGTAGCACATGCAGACCCCTGGTTTGGGGCCGGGCACCCGGTGTGTGGAAGTTGGGTGTTATCCTTGTTGTGATTACTGTGTGCTGAGCCCTTTCCTGGCTGAGCCTTTGAGACAGAGAGCAGAGAGCCATGCAGTAGGTGCTCACTAAACCCTGAGGCATGAACACCATAGGGGTCAGCCTGGGAATGCCACACCTACACCATCAGCAAACAGCACGCCTCAGGGAGAGCCTGGCAAGATGCCAGGCCTTGTTTTCCAAGTGGTTTGTTTCTCCGGGACTTGAAGGTCGGTCCCTCATGGGACCGAGCTCGCAACCTGGCCTTGTGCCTTGGCTGAACAAGGTTCCTCTTCCTCTTTCTCCCAGGACAAGAGGACTAGGCTGGCCTTCCCTGTCCACTCCCTCCAAACTGATTCTTAATTGTCCCACCATAATTAGGCTCTTTGGCACTCAGAGGGGAAGTCCATGTCTCCTCTTCATCCCCCAGACTCAGGCTGGTCCACAATGAGGGTCTCCCCATTGTAGGGGTATTGCTGCCCCTCCTGGAGGCAGGTGGGGAGCCCTGGCCAAGCCTGTGCCAGGGGTGGGCCCTCCTGTCCCCTATGGCCCGGCCCCTTGCTTAGTGGTCAGCTGTGCATGGGGCTCAGCAGGGCCCAGGCAGGCTGCTCCTGTCATTAGCGGCCCAGCCTCCCTCCAAGTGAATTAGCTAGTCCTCCGGGAGTGAGTGCTGAGGGCTGCAGGCTCCTGGCACTGGCCAGTGATTCATTCACCACAGCCTCACCCCCACCAGAGGCCAGCAGTGTCCCTGCCCCCAGACCACTGGCCTGACTGGCGGCCGGGGAGCGGGAGGCTGGTGCCCAGAGCAGCCCTGGCTGCCCGTCCATCTGCCCCTATCATCCTATTAATCAGGTTGTTCCCTGCTCCCTCGGGTCACACTCGCCTCCATCCGCCCACCCCTCCCTCATGCAGGCCTGGTGGCCCTGGACCTGTGCCCAGCCCTGCTTCCGCCAACCTGGCCGCCCTGCCAGGCTCTGTCTCCCATTTCCTTCATCCCCTGGGCCCCCTGAGTGACCCAAGGGAGGCTCCCTCATCCTCCTTCCCTCTCCCTCTTTGCCTTCCTGCCCCCCTTGACTGAAGCCCTGGGATTCACATAACCAGTCTTGATGAAAAACAGAGGCTCTGCCCATGCATATGAAGTTCCCAGGAACTGCCTGGGGCTGGGCCCTGCCAGCCTCAGTCTGGGTCCTGGCTTTAACATTAACTTGGATGAGGAAGACATCACCTTGGTCTCTGCCACGAAAGCCCTGAGGAGCCCACACACCTCCCTCCGATGTCACTCCACCCCTCATTCTCATTTACTCAACAGGAGTTAGGTGTTCAGAAACAGGTATTGATGAATGAATGAATGAATGAATGAATGCTCTTCCCCACAGCAAATAGTGACTTCTCTTCATCAACTCGTGTGACTCACATCTTCTCAGATCTCTGCCTTGAAAACTGTCCTATTGCCCCTACAGGGTGGAAAGCACCCATGTTTCGTGGCCAGAAGACATGAATTCCAGAGCTGGCCTATTGTCTCTGAGTTGTGCGATGGAGTCTCTGAGCCAACAGGTCCTCATGGTCATGTTGGGCCGATCCCCCCACCCCCACCTCGCCCAGGCTGGCTTTGAGCATTAGAGGCGTTTTATCTTGTGCAAGGAAAACAGGGCATAGAGATACCACCCAAATGGCAGCCACGAGAGGACTCTGCTCAAAGTGCTCTTCCTGGGGGGCCTCCCTGGCACATATGTGTGCCATTTGCCCTGTATTGTTCTATAATCCTTGATGGTTGCTCTGTAATTGCTCTCACATGGTTTCATCATAATAAATAGCATCTGCAGAGCAGTTCACAGTTTACAAACTGGAACTTTTTCCTCATCCCCTTCCCACCTTTACAAAAAGAAACTTAGAGGCTCAGAGAAGTTAATCGATTTCTCTAAGACCACACAGGAGGGGGGGAGCAGAGCTCACCTCTCCCCAGCCTATGGAGCCTGCTGGTCCCTAGCCCACTGTGTCCCCAGTTCCAGGTAGGGGAGGGAGGCACAGGGAAGGAGCTCGGCAGGAGGCAGGGAGGTTACCTGGGGTCTGATGGCTGATGGAGGAGGTGGGTGCTTCCAAGGCAGGCTGAGTGCATGGGTGTCCGGACAGGATTGTGTGCTCATCTGTGCGTGCAGGTGTCCAGATTGAGACAAGGTGATCCCTGAAGAGGGACTTTGGAGGCATCAT
The DNA here is from genome assembly GCF_011800145.1 of Mirounga leonina. Lineage (NCBI taxonomy): Eukaryota > Metazoa > Chordata > Mammalia > Carnivora > Phocidae > Mirounga > Mirounga leonina. The sequence goes on along the minus strand of NW_023270377.1, from coordinate 7,655,180 downwards.
GTCTCCCAGGGTGGGATGTAAGACTAGGTTATTTCCATAATTGCTTTCTGTTTTTATTTTATTGATTTATTGATTTATTATTATTTATTTTTAAGTAGGCTCCATGCCCAACATGGGACTTGAACTCACAACCCCAAGATCAAGAGAGGCATGCTCTACTGAGCCAGCCTGGTGCCCCCTCCCCTTCTGTTTTTAGGCTTAGGTGACTCAGAGACTTCCAGAAAAAGACGAGTCCAAATGAAATGCCTCCATTGGAACTGAAGTTCCATTATCACCCAGATCAGCTGCATTATTAGCTATTTGTTTGATTTGCTTATTTTGTTGGTCAGAACACTGAGATATGAGGGAGGACATGGTCCTGTCCCAGAAGTGAGGTGAGGACAGGAGATGGACACAGCGCAGGAATGAGCTGCAGAGGGTCCGCTCTATGGTTCTGCTCCAGGAAAGTAGATGGGGCCCCGGGAGCCATCAGCAGAGAAGGTCTGGATCCATCTGGAGCAGGACTGCTCAACATCTTTGTCTTTTTTTTTTTTTAAGATTTTTATTTATTTATTAGAGAGAGAGAGAGGGAGAGCATGAGTGGGGGGAGGGGCAGAGGGAGAAGCAGGCTCCCCGCTGAGCAGGGATCCAAAAGTGGGGCTCCATCCCAGGACCCTGGGATCATGACCTGAGCCAAAGGCAGACGCTTAACTGACTGAGCCACCCAGGAGCCCCTGCTCATCATCTTTGAAGTCCCAGCTCAGAGGATGCTTCCTCTGGGAAGCCCTCCATACCTGCTCAGGCAGACCTCATCTGTTCTCTCCTCCCGTTCCTCCTACTCTGGCCCTTGGACCTTCCTGACTGTGCTGGCCTCCCCTACTGGGTGGTGAGCAGGGCAGGGAGCCTCTGTGTGTGTGTGGGGGGGGGTTCGTGAGTATGTATCTGCTGACATTTGGGAAGGTTAGAAAAATACAGAAAAGTACTGTATTTTTGAGATGAAGCAAACACCCATGCACCTGCAGGGACTGGCTTGGTGCCCCAGCCCCTAGATCAAGGTCAAGGAGGCTTCCATGACTGCTGCCAGGCCAGGCACACGCTCAGGTCTGCACACGCAGGAACACACATGCGTGGTCTGCCCTCGCGAGACATGTCACCCAACATGGATATGTGGGATATGTGTTCATGGTTGTACTTACAACACACTTGCACACCCATCGTCTGGAAAGTGGCCTGTTCCAGAGAGGAGCGAAGCTGGGCCAAGGCCGGGAGGCCGATGCATGCCTGCCATGTGCCCATCGGCCGGAGGTGCCCAGGCCAACTGCCGTTCCCACCGCGTGCTTCTGTCTAAATAGGCGAGGCGAGCTCCCTCATCTACCCAGAGCCCACACAGGAGCCGGCTGGGGCTCCCTGACCCTGTTTCCGGGGTTTTGCCTGCAACACTTGGCTCTTTCCCAGCCTTTCGTGCTGAGCCCTGTGCCAGACCAGTCCCCTGACCTCCAGCAGCAAGGAGGTAGCAGGCAGTCCTGTCTCCTGGATAACTTGATAACTTGCACACGGGGGTATGGCCACCGTGAGCAGATAGAGATTGAGGCTCCCCGGGAAGGGGACCAGAGGGCAGGGATCAGTGCCCTTGGGGCAGAGCTGGGTGACCTGAGAGCTGATACCACTAACCACACCGCCACAGTTTCTCGGAAGGCAACAAGCAGGAGCTTCGTACACTGAGAAGGGAAATCACCATCAAGTAATAACAATAAAAGTTATCAATATGCTCTAAGTCGTGGGTTGCTCAGTCATTGAGTTCTGAGCAAAATGATGGCTGCCCAGTGTCCTGGAAAAGCTCAAAAGCCCCCATATTCTGCAGAGTGTTTCAGCTCTCTCCACCTTGACCCCAGCTCAGCTCCCAGCCCATGTTGGCCCATCCAGAGTTTCAGGTGCTCTGCAGGACTGAGAGGTCTAAGCTTCAGAGGGCAGCTGGGGTTGAAAAGAGGGTCCTTTCTGCATTTTGCTGGGGATGTGTGAGCCCCTCGGGCTCTCGGGCCTTCCCCAGGGCAAAGGGAGTGAGGGGGCGCTGGGCTGGGCAGTCGCTCTTCCCAGCCTGCCTTTGGGTTCTCTGAGGGACCAGCCCAGGCCCAGCTGGAAGGTCCAGGTTGATGGTCCCCGGAAACGGGCAGAGAGGCTGTGTTCTGAGCTCCTGCAGATCGTTTCTGGAAGAATTTGAAGGAAGAACCTCCTTCAGGTTGAGAAGCAGAGCAACACTTGGGGGGCGTATTCCTGTCACTTGAGGGGAGAGCCAAATCCGAATTATTTGTGTAAAGGCCGCGAAGGGGGTCACGGAGAGGCTGGTTTTTCACTCATCCTTAAATAATGTGCTGAACTTCACCATCTCTTGGAAAGTCCCCCAAAAGACAAGAGTTGGTAACAGGAAACAGAAGGTGGGGTGGAAGTGAAGGGTCAGGAAGGGGCAGAATCACCAGGCCACGTTGGGGTAGGGATGCCGGAAAGGGCTGGGAAGGAGCCAGGGCAGGGGCAAAGGGAGGCCGGCGCTGGGCAGCTGGGGCAGAGCCGGACAACCCATCTCTACCCCATTAGCACCCTTTGGGGGCCTCCATTTCTTCCTCTGCAAAATGGGGCACCTCCCTGGATGGGGGCGAGGCCTACATGGCATAACCTATGAGAAAGTGTTTTAGATATAAAGGGCTCCAGATGTTTAATTAATTATCGCTTTAATTAATTTAGGCCTCAGTTCTAAAGTTCATTGAAATACTTAAAGACCAACAGAAAAAGAATCACTGAAGAAGTTAGGCTAAGGGAAAAGAGGGTAGCAAATATGAGGAAGCCAAGGGTAGGGTTATTTCCATGAGCCTCAGGGGATGTTCTGGAACTCAGAGGTGCCTTCAAGGTGGGTGCTGAGCTTCCCACAGCCCAGATAGAGAGGGAAATGTGATTCAGTACAAGACAAGGAGGGTCTATAACGACAGAATGAAACACACTATTCAAGAGAAGTCTTAGGAGGTTGTTATTGATTCCCATTTTACAGGTGAGAAAACCGAAAGTTGGGATGCCTGAGTGGCTCAGTTGGTTGAGCGTCTGCCTTCGGCTCAGGTCCTGATCCCAGAGTCCTGGGATCGAGCCCCGCATCGGGCTCCTTGCTCAGCAGGAGTCTGCTTCTCCCTCTCCCACTCTCCCTGCTTGTGTTCCCTCTCTTGCTGTGTCTCTCTGTCAAATAAACAAATAAAATCTTAAAAAAAAAAAAAAAAGGTATCATTGGAGTGCCTGGGTGGCTCAGTTGGTTAAGTGTCTGCCTTTGGCTCAGGTCATGATCCCTGGGATGGAACCCTGCATCGAGCTCCCTGCTCAGCGGGAAGTCTGCTTCTCCCTCTGCCCCTCCCCCCACTTGTGTTCTCTCTCTCTCTCAAATAAATAAATAAAATCTTCATTAAAATAAATAAAAACATAAAAGGTATCATAAACGTCATCGCCTAAATACTGAACAAATCATTCACATTATGTATTTAGGTGAAGACAATAAAGGAAATCTGAAAATAAAAAACACAGGGGATCTCAAGCTGATTCAGATTTAAGAAATAAGTAGGAAGCTATAGGAGAAAAAAATCTCTATGTACCTATTTTACTGTTTTTAGGTAAAATCCTTTTCAGGCCTTTCTCTATTTTCTGCCAACTATGTATTTCTGAACTCCATGGGCTTGCATTTCTTATATGGCTGTCTAATGAAATCCAGAAATCAGATTTGAAAATGTAAGTTTTTATAACTAACAAGGATGGGTGCCTGGGTGGCTCAGTTGGTTAAGCGTCTGCCTTCAGCTCAGGTCATGATCCCAAGGTCTTGAGATGGAGCCCCGAGTCAGGCTCCCTGCTCGGCGGGGGGTCTGCTTCTCCCTCTCCCTCTGTCTCCCAGCTCTCTCTCTCTATCTCAAATAAATTAATAAAATCTTTAAAAAAAAAAGAAAGAAAGAAAACCGAGAATTGTTGACCCACACTAAACCATAGAGGTACGTGGGGAGCCCTGATCCAATGGGCTCTTCCCCGGGGGACAGGAAGGGGACACCCGGAGTTTGCACTCCTAACCATCTGGCCACACTGTCCTACTGGTGCTGAGGCCAGAGAGAAGTTTGTCCTGTGCGTCGCTATAGAAGGAACACTGTGCAGTGTCGTACTTCCAGAGCCCAGAGTCGGGCCATGGTGAAGAGTAGCCTGGGGAAATGTTCAAGACAGATGTTACCAGTTGTCTATTGATGCCATGAAAAAACTCAATGGAACATCCTAGGAACACTTAGTTTTTAGTAGGCTGATTTTCTGGTGAGCCCTTGGTGACAAACAGTTGCAAAATTCCCTCCCCCGCAACCCGGATCTCCAGGTCACCCCGGAAAAAATCTTGCCCCACGACCAGAAATCACCCATCTGGGGAGGACTTCTCTGCAATTCCTACAACCTGAGAGGCGCCGGCTGGGGGACGAGGGCCGCAGTCGGTGAAGATAAACTCCTTACCGATCAAGAGAGGAAACCCCAAGATCCTGTCCCTGACGTTTGAGAAGGAGGGGTGGGCAGAGGCTGATGGCAGGAGGGGCGCTGGGGACCAGCTGTGGGGCTGCATCAGCCGGGCTGCCCGGTTCCAAATCCCAGCTCTGCCACTTACTCTGGGCCGCACCGGGCTGCTCCGTGCCTCAGTTTCCTCTTTCATAAGGTGGGGATAGCTGCAAGCCTCACAGGATTGAACAGGTTACTATGTCTAAAACTCGGAACAATGTCTGGCCCAGAGTTCGTTCCCTGAAGTGGGAGCCGCTGTTCTCATGTGGCCGCTCTCCTCTTGCACCTCCGATGGGCTGGGGCTGTGACTACGGCCGCTTGCTGTGCCCCCGGCGGGGCAGGGCTGTGGGGTTCCACTTGGAATGCCTCTGTTCATCTGGGGTAAGCTGGGTTTCCGAAGAGCCCCCTTCCCGGTGCCCCCCCTGCTGCACTTTCTCCTTCACCACTCGCCTGGCTGGATTCCACGCTGGAGCTGCCAAGACTCTCACTCCTGCTTGCGCCCTCACAGCTTACCCTGACTTCGGGCTCCTGCCGAGCCCTCCTTGCCTCAGGATGTACCCCCTGACCACTCTGGTCTGCCCTGGTCTCCTGAGTTTTCAGAGCCAGTGTCATTCAGTGAGAGGGAGGGTGGGTGGCATGGAGCCCTGGCAGCCAGGGCCAAGGGGCTCTATTCCTGGCCAGGGGCCACTCTGCTGGCAAATCAGCCTCCTGTTCTGGGCCCCAGTGCCTCCATCTGTAGAATGAGGCTCTTTTCCATCCCCTCCATCTGTGGGGGGGGGGGGTGCTTGCCATAACTGCTTGAAGCGTGTTCAATTTTCCTCTTCTCCTCTGGCATAGAGCTGGTGTCAGCATCCTGGGATGGGGGCTCACTGGAATGTTGGGCCCAATTCCATCGGATTCAGAGCAACTGAACGGTCATTTCTTGAGGAAGTATAGCCAGATATCCAAGGCACAGGGCCACGCTGAGCGGGGGCCCAACGAACCGCCCTGCCACCACCAGCTCACAGCTCGGGCACGGCGGTGGGCACGTATGTGACTGTCTAGGTCCAGAGGTCCCCTCTCATCTTGGCCCAGATCATGGGAACAAGGTGGGGATGATAAAAGGACTTGCTTAGAACCAGCGTCAGTTAAGCCTAGGAGGGGATCCTTGCGCGCCCACCTCGGACTGGTGGCCCCGAGAGGAAGAGGCTGGGACTGCAGAAAGCAAGCATGGAGAACCCCTCCACTGCTAGACCACAGCCCTCCATGAGGCTGAGAGCTCCGAGTAACCAGAAGCTGGGGTTCTCGGTTAAGGATGTTTCTTTTCTTTTCTTTTTTTTTAAGATTTATTTATTTATTTGAGAGAGCGAGAATGAGAGAGAGAGTGTACATGAGAGGGGGGAGGGTCAGAGGGAGAAGCAGACTCCCCGCTGAGCAAGGAGCCCGACGCGGGATTCAATCCCGGGACTCCAGGATCATGACCTGAGCCGAAGGCAGTCGCTTAACCAACTGAGCCACCCAGGCGCCCAAGGGATGTTTCTTAATGCCTGTCCCTCCCTGCTTTGAGAGCTGCTTCATTTCATGTAGGCTCACTTTTTAATATTAATCATTAATTTCTAATTTCCCTCTTATCTATTTCTACAGGTATTCAGAACACATTTTACTTTCCATCAGGAATGTCCCTGAATCCAAATTCAGCCTTTACAGCAGTGGTGACTTCTGAAGAACATTCTGGAATACCTTTTATCATCCTGAAAATCTTGATTGAGGTAGGTCTTCAATAAATCACATATAGGCCCAAGACTGATTACCACCAAGGTGGGAAATACTTTGGGGGTCTCAAAACCACATCTTGGCCAAGGACTTTGCAACACAGAGTGCTGTGGCCCTGTGAACAGCCCAGGAGTAGGGAGAGGCAGCCATGCTGTTTTCTCCCTGGGAGCTGGGCCACATTCTCCCTGTCTAGCAAGTGAGAAGATTGAGACCTTGCCAGGAGCCAAGTGGACCGGTAGGTGTCTGGCTGATGCTTTTGAGGTAACACTCTTAAAGTGCCTCAGTGGCAGGAGACGGCAGAACCTGGCAAAAGCCGCTAGGAGCCAGTGAATGGTCACAGTGCAAGGCCCAGCCCCAACACGGCAGTTGAGAACATGCTGCAGCTGGGGAAAGCTCTGGGATGGCTCTCGGTTCACGTGTGTGAACTCTTTCCCCTCAGGCTTTATTTAATTAAATCAATTAATTAATTAATTAGAGAGAGAGTGGGGGTGGGACAGAAGCAGAAGGAGAGAGAATCTTAAGCAGGCTCCATGCTCAGCGCGAAGCCAGATGCAGGGCTTGACCTCAAGACTCTGAGATCATGAACTGAGCCGAAATCAAGAGCCGGTTGTTTAACCATCTGAGCCACCCAGGCACTCCTCCTCTCAGGCTTTAAATGCGTGAGAAGCTCGCATTTGCCTGGAAAAGGGACTGCCACCTTCCCTTCTCTGGGGAGGTTTGGGTTTTGGGGTAAGGCTTCATCCTGCCTTGAGATTTTCCTACAGAATTGTCCCAGTGAGATCTTCATTTTTTTCTCCCCTGTGGGATTCGCAGAAAACCTCTTGAGGAGAGAGTATTTTCGAAAGGAGCCTAAGAAATCTCCCCCTGTTCTAGAGACAGATTCCCATGCTCATGACTGTCACTGCACATGGCAACCTTTCCTGCACGTGGCGGCTGAGAGTCCTCCTGGGAGGGTGCGGGAGGTCCTGATCCCGGCGCCGCCAGCTTCCTCTGTGATCTTCACTAAGCCCCTCAATCCTTCTGCTCTGCCATGTGCAAGCCAAATGCTCCCAGCGTCACCCTGGGTTCTCCATGGCAAAGACATGCAGAATCCAAGTGGGACGCTGTTTTTGGATCAAGGGCCACAGGACCCTTCTTGGTGGTGCTTATAGATTTCTTCAGATATGCCATTCTTACCAGCTTGTGAAGAAGGACTGAACCAGTGTGACCGATGTGTCTCAGGGTGCCTGGGGGTCTCCTGGTTGTAGCACTGACAGTTCTATGTCCTGCAGCAACCGGGACAGCTGGTCACCCTGTCTGTACTGCCCTTTGGGGTGAGAGAGGGAGTAAATTCTGGCTGGCGGTGTGTCCTCCATACCTTACACCTTCTCCCTCCAAATAGGACTGGGGGCGACTTCTCTGCCGGAGTGAAGGAAAGACCCATTTGAGATTAACAGAGAAGAGGGAAGCAGACACTTCAAGATGTCGGAGAGCCTGCCTCTCCCCAACTTCGAGCTTACCTGGCCTGGGACTTCTGGCCTTGCAGGGGGCGCACAGACCCTCTGGAGGCTCCTGTCCTGCTAGGTTCCCGTGTGCGGCCAGGTGGCAGGAAGGGACAGGTGTGGAGACGCCCAGTTCAAGGTCTCCTCATGTCACACAGAGGTGTTTAACCTTTGGCTGCTCCGCCCTTACAGGCCTTCTTGGGCAGGGCGACTGATGCGTGCCAGCGCACGTGCTCCCCCCCACCCAGCACCTTCACCTGCCAGCGGGATGCTGGGCCCACGTGCCACACACAGTAACCGGAGCTTAAGCAAAACACCCACGGAGCTCGAGCTCTGCAGATAGGCCTGCACACGCACGGATGGATGCGGGCAAGCAGAGCCGGGAAACGGCAGGGGCAGGCTGCGGGTTCCTAGAGACACCACAGGGGCACGTGCTCGGGCGGGAGGCGGCGGTGGCCAAGGACACCGCACACACGCCACCGCCAGCCTTCGTATCTGGTCTCCAACCAGAGCTCTGGTTTGGCATCAGTTTGGGGGCAGGCCCTGAATGTCAGGAGATGTCCCCCACCCTGTCCCTGCCAGGCAGGAGCCTCTTGGGGAGGCCAGACCTGTGTAGGTACCAGGGCTTCTGGCACAGCTCCCCGGGAGGACGGGCAGGCCCGGACGTGCCGCCCAAGGGAGCAGGCGTGTGGGGGGTGGTTCGTACACAGTCCCATCCGGGCTCGGCAAGGCAGGAGAGTTGAAAGGCCCCTGGTAGCTCCCCAGGCCCTTATGCCCGGGCAAGAAAACCCCAGCCTGAAACGCCTGGGTTTCTGAAGGGCGGGAAGGCGGGAGTTTTTTGAGGCCTGCTCCACTCAGGCTGTCTCCCAGACTCTGTCATTCCTCTGAGGCCAGAGGGGCTGCCAAGCATGTCGGGCACCGAATCATAGACTTCCAGAAACTCAGCTAGGCTGGTGCCCTCGTTTCCCACTGAATATGGGAAGAATTTGCTGAAGACATTGTTCCTTTGCTCAGAGACCTGCAAACACTGAAATCAACCCACTGAGGTGAGAAGAGCAGCTGGAAAATGGGGTCCCGAGAACACTGATGGTGTTCCTGGATGTGCCAGACACTGTTTCAAGCACTTTCTGAATATTAGCCAGTTCAGTTCCCACCATAACGCCGGAAGGTAGGACCTGTCATTGTGTCTCCATGCTTTAGAGGTGAGGAAGTAACTTGCCCAGGTCGACACGGCTAGTGTGTGGCATGACTGGGATATGAACCCAAGCAGCTTTACCAGCATTTAGATCCTTTTTGGTCTTTTGGGAATCGAGCAGAATTGTGAGACACCCAATTAGGAATACGTTGGAAAGGGTTGCAAACTTAAGTGCCTACAGGGCCAGGTAGGTGAAATAAACGTGTGACTCAGGCCTGGTGGGGAGAGGCCTGTGGTCCCAACTGGAGAATGTGTAGGCAACCCAGGTGTCCTTATACAAATTCCTTAAAATAAAACTTGCCTGGAGGCCATATGCCACCACAGCCCCAATCCCCCCCAAAATACCCCCCATCTTAGAGCAGCTCTAACATAAGCCTACTGCACCTCAACATGCACCAGGAAATGTGGCCTAACAGGGCATACCAGCTTGTCTTGGGGGGTTTGAAAGGACACAGAAGCAGCAAAGGACAGAGATGCATCGGTGAGTGGAAGTGACAGAGGACAGGAAGAACAGCCCATTTAGAAACAGCAAAGATGATGTGAGTTGCCTGTCCCTGGAGAGAGGAGGCTCTTGATAGCCTAAGGAACTCCACCACTTATGAACCCAAGGAGGTCCAAGGAGGCCACTTCTGCTCCAGGACTCATCTAACAAGACAGAGTCCTCCGTTTTAGGATTTTAGCCCCAGCCTGGTCACAGATTCACTTGGTTACTTCAAGTTCCTTGCTATAAGCCCTTGGTCTGCTTTTTTGACTTGTTACAAGTAAAGTGGTATCATATTAGAGGTTGAACGTACAAATTTGCTGATTTTCAATTGGTTTTGACCTACAAAAACATCAGTTTCATATGATTCAACCCTATAATTGTCCTGTCTACCTTGCAAGGTGCAGAGGATAAATGAAAATGTTTGAAGCATGAGCCAAAGATTCACTGCCACGTACACAGCAGGCACCCAGTGAATGCTTGGTGAATGTAAATACTGGTTCCAGAACCAGGTGGGCATGAGCCTTCCTTATCGCTTCTAGCAAAGCCAACTGCCTGGGGACAGGGTCAGGCAAAGCAGTTCTTTGAGGGAAATTCACATTCACCCAGCTCCTCCCGCATCTTGGCTCCAGTGAGGCCCTTCCCCCCCCCCCCCCCCCCCCGCCCCCGGCCAGAATGCAGAAGTCATGTCCAGTTTTCAGCTTGGACACAGAGACGACTGGCCAAAGCCACCATACAGGAAGGGAAGAAGCCTCAATCGCTTAGATGTGGCACAGACCAAGGTCCCGGGGCATCCGGGTTTTGTGGACTGAACAATCCCTTCTAGGGTAACCAGAGCTTAACGGATGCTCCGCAGGTAGAAGGCGCTGTCCCTCCTCATTTACCATGCCGCACTATCCCTCCACTTCTCGGAAGACTGTGGCACAAAGGAGGGGGTCACAGCGGCAGCGGCCAACGAGCCCTTTCCTCCTTTGGGGCGAAAGGCGGCCCCAGGTCTGCGCCGCAATAAAGGCAACTGGCCGGGGGAGGGAGGGGACCGAACAAAGAATTGGGACGCGTGGTCCTCGGGGACACCACTGTTGAGTCCCTTGGATTGGCGCGCGCCCACCCTGGGGAAAATCCCCTTACGGCCCTTGGGGTACCTGGGGGTAGGACTGAGACCGGCGGGCGCCCCCTCCGCTGCCGCGTACCCGGGACGGGATGGCGACCGCCAAACAACAGGAGGTGGCGCGGCTCTCCCTCCCTGTCCAACACCTGTCCTACGTTTTTCCCGACCAAAGGACAGGGAGCCTGGGCTTCTCTCTTCCCAGGGGACAAGTCGCTCGGGAAAGCCCCAATGGCCAGACTGACAGATGTGAACCAGGATGCGGGCCTGACGCGTGCGGGACAGGGGCATGGGGAGGGGGCCCAGACCCAGGTGGCGCCCCGGCGCTCCGCGGCTCCCCCAGGCCGGGCAGGGGAGTCCGGGGCCAGAGGAGACAGCCGGGCCAGTGCGTGGCAAGCTCAGCAAAGGGAGTCCCGCGGTGGGAATGGGGTCAGCGAGCCCCTGACCTAAGAGAACCAAGAAGGGCGACTCAATCTCTCCTCCCGTTCCTCACTTGAAGCTCTACTGGACTTGGCATCCGTCCCTCCTCCACGACTTCAGACTCCGGGTTTTCTCCATTCCCAGATCCGCGGCCCCAAGAGACAGACAGCGGAACCTGCCAATGGCAGGACGCAAAGCGTCAACTTTGTGTTCGCCCGCCACTCTCAGCCAGTGCGCGCCCGTTTCTCCGGAGTCCCGCCTTCCGTGTCGGGCGCCCCCTTCTGGCGACACAGGGATGAACCCTATCTGTCGCCATGTTGAGTGCGGCACAGTTTTTTTTTTTTTTTTTTTCTGGAACATTTTCCCACCTGTTCTAATCTTTCTTCCCACACAGCTGCTTTCTTAGTTCGACAGCCAAGTGCGGTGGCGATAAGGACGGTGTAACCTGTGCTTTTCGGATCGTCTGCGTGATCGGATCGCCACGTCACGCCACGCTTGCCGAGTCCAACGCCATCTTGAGTGTGGCGCCTTGATGGTTCCCTTCTCAGGGCTCCGCGTGGTTCCCTAAATGGCGCCCCAAACTTCAAGGAGTCCGCAAGGACTAGACCACCTGGTCTAAGGGGGCGATTATTTCCCCCCCAGGAAACTCTCAGTGTATAAGTTCGTGTGCCCCTCGCAGCCCCTGGAGTGGGGTGAGAGGATAGACCCGATGGCCGGGTTCTGGAAGGGTGCTCCCTGAGGCTGTCGCGACGACAGTGACCGCTCGGGGCAGGCGCTGTCCAAAGCGCTGGAGTGCGCAGACTGCTGTGTGGTGCGACGCCCGTGGGCTGTCCCGTTCGAAGGCAGGAGCCCGCACCGGCTCACGAGTCCCCTCGAAGCATGAATCTCAGAGTGTGTGTGTGCTTGGCACCGAGCCCGCTTGTCGGCTGGCTCAGGCGGCCAACGCCGGGGCCAGTGGTGGGCAACAGGGTCACCTCTTCAAAGACCCGGGGCACCTGGGGTTGGGCAGAGGGTGTGGACGAGGTAGAGACGGGGCGGCCTCGCGCCCTCATTGCTCGTCGCAGGGTTTCCACCCACTTGCACTGGGACAATTCTCGGTGGAAGGTGCCCCGGCGCGGGGGGCGGGCACCTCCCCGGGCACTGCACAGGGCACCGCCCCGGGCGAGCGCAGCCCAGCACCCGGCCTTCCCCTCCCCCTCGCTGGCAGCCGTCGTGCGCGCCGGCCACCGCCTCCTCTTCCCTCCCCCTCCTTCCGAGCAGCAGAGGGGAGGGGAGGACGGGGGGCTGGGCGGGCGGCTTTGCCGCGCTTTGGCTTTCTGCGTCAGCAGCCCCAGCAAAACAGCGGCGGGAGCGCGCGCCCTGAGCGCGCTCGTGCGCCCCTCCCCCGCGGCGCCGGCGCCGCCGAGACCCGGCAAACTAAGGCCCTGAATGACAGAGCGGCCGGCGACTGCGCAGCGCGGGACGCACCAAGGCACTGCCGCTTTAAGCACGCTTGCCCATTGTTCGGAATCGAGCCAATGAGCGAGCGCCCGCTCCCTGCGCTCAGCCAATAGCATTCGGGCAGAGGAGGCCGAGCGCCGCCCACTAATCTATATTAAAGGTTCTGGCGCCGCGTGAGTTCCCCACTGGCTGCTCTGAAAAGCCATCTTTGCATTGTTCCCGTGTCCAGCTCCCCGTTCGCCGCAACCACCTCCGCCGCGCGCCTCCTCCGCCACCGCGGACTCCGGCAGCTTTCTCGCCAGAGTCCCCGAACTCTTGCTTTCTTTTTAATCCGCTGCATCGGATCACCGGCGTGCCCCATCATGTCAGACGCGGCCGTGGACACCAGCTCCGAGATCACCACCAAGGTGAGGTTGGACGCCGCCCGCCCCTTCGGGGTCCGCGCGCTGCTGCCGCCGGAGCGGTGTTTGGCGCGCGCGCGCGGCGTCTGGGCTGCCCCGAACCCGCTGTCTCTTCCTCCGGCGGAGAGACCTCTCCTCCCGGCCTAGGCCCCCAGGCAGCCCACTCTTTTGTGTGCGGGGGAGGGGGCGGGAAGTGCGGCGGCAGGCGTGATGCCCGTCGGGGAGTGGGCCGGGCGCCCTCGGGGCCCCGGAGGGCGGACGCGGGGGCTGAGGGGCTCGGGTGGCGGGTGTTCTAAGGCTCCTGAAACTTGTTTGTGAGTGGTCTGGAAGGTGGCGGGAGGAGAGGGGCCGGGCTGGGGGTCGTCAGCCCGCGGGGCGCACGGAAATAACTTTGAAACTCGAGCGCGTTTGGAATCGGAAGTGCTGGGGGGGGCGCGTGTGCAGGCGCGGGCCGGCTGCGGGAAGTGGCGGCTCCGCAACGAGCGCCCGCCGGCGGCGCTGGTCTTTGTTCGGAGCCGGGCCGCCTCGTTTCGCGCCTTACAGTGGGTTCGAGGTGGTTTATCTGGACTAAGCTCTGATAAGGCGGAGTCGGGCAGCGGGTCGGCCGACCGCGACGTCGATTGTCTCCGCGGAGGTGTGAAGGTCTTCTCCGCTCTGGGTGCCCTCAGGGAGGGCGGGGGTAGGCGTCCTCCGGGGAGAGCGCGCCGGGAGCAGCCGCCCAGCCTCAGTAATTCACCAGCGGTGCCGGGTTTGGCTGTGGAGGAGGCGAGCCCACGCGCCGTTGGGGAGGAAACGGAAAGTGAAGGAACGGCGCGCCGGGGCGACGATGGGCGCCCCCCGCGGCTGCCCGGGAACACCGTGTGCGCGGCCGCCCCGGAGGCGATGCGGACGAACAAAAGCTGTGGCCGCGGCTGGCCGGTTGCGGGGTCGAGCCGGGTGCCGGGGGTTGTCGGGGCCTGGTGTTGTGGGTTCACTGCCCTCGGTTTTGAGGTCCTGCGCGTTTGGCGCAGCTCCGGTTCTGCGCGCCGGGTCGTTCCAGCGGCCCGCGCGGGGAGCGTCTCGTCTCCGCTCTCGGCGGGAGCGCGGCACTTTAGGGCAGATCGGCTGTTTTATCTAAGGCTCTGGTCCGCGCCCCTCTCGTGCCCCTTTGGGGACGGGCAGGAGTCACCTTGGCGTCTCCTTAACCTCTGTGCCCCTAGCGTCACCTCTGGCTTTCTCCCAGGGGTGACTCCCCCGGCGGAGTGGAGCTTGCGACTGGGCTCTCCACAAGGGCTCCAGCGGGCCCCCCTCCGGGCCCAGCCCGGGAACTAGTTGGGTGGGGGGAGGGTCGGCCCTCCCCACTGCGGACGTCCGCGTTCGCCTTCCTCCAAGGTGATTTCCCGCCGGGAGCAATAAATAGTTCCACGGAGCGCGTCCCCTACGGCCTCGGGCTGCGGGACTGAGAAAGCCCCGTGGACTTCGGGGCGGCCTCCCGCGGGACTTTGCCCGCCAAATGCAGAGCGGCAGGCCCGCGCGTCAAGGCCTGCGGTGGGGGCGTCAGGACGCCCGGAAAGACCGGCGCGCAACTAGCGCGGCGGCGGGGGCTGCGCTGGCCACCGCCGGCTCCGGGTCTCCAGGGTCAGGGGCGCACTCGGCGGCCCTGGGCCACGTGCTCCGCGCGCGCGGTGCGTGCCGAGGCCCGCGCGCAAAGCCCGCCGGGCGGGGGCTGCGCGCCTGCGCGCCGCGTTCTCCCCGCCCCCACCCGCTCCCCGGGGCTTCGGCCGCCAGGGGGCGGGAGCGGGCGGCACCCGGGTTCGCGGCCCGCCAGCCGGTGGTAATGGGGCCGACAGGTGCCCCGGTGCCGGTCACTGGACGGGGTCCGAGCTGCGCCCGGCCCGACGCCTGTTTGTGTTGGCGGCCGGATCGGCAGGGCCAGGTGGAAGAAGTTACCGGGCTTCGGGGCGCCCGCGGCGGCGTTGCCCTTTGGAAAGCGGACCGGGTCCGCTCCTCGAGGTGCGGTCTGACGGGCCCTGAGAGCCGCCGCGCGGACGGCGAGAGGCCGGGAGGGAGATGGGGCGCACCGGGCGGCGCGCTTCTGAACGGGGGTCGAGTTCCTTAGGCCCGGGCACGTTTCCCGGCGATGACCTGCGACCTCCTGGGACAGCTGTCACATACAGGGAATTGGTGGGTTTGGGTTTTTTAATAGCGAGCTGGGCTGCCGTGGGCTTGGTGCTTAGCTCGGCTGGGAGGACTTGAGACGGCCCCCTCCAGTTCTGCTTGTCGGCTCCCTCCCATTCCCTCCTCGGCCTAGCCCGCCCACGGGAGTTCTCCCGCAGTGCCCGGGCCCTCCCTCCATTACCTTGTTTATTTATGGCACATACCTGCTGTTTTCCAAGAAGGGCTTGTGAGAGGCGGAGTTCCCTCTGGTTGGAAACCAGTCTGTGATGGGTGTGTGAGTGAAGTGTTCCCGGGCTCGTCTGCCCGGCCAGACGGGTTTAAGGCCGTGGTGCCACATGGCTCTTGTCCTAAGAATCATGAGGAAGGGGCAGTGGGAACAACTGCAGGGGGCTCTTTTTGGTGTGTTTCTTAAGGGTTGAGAAATTGGAGGAAACCCTGACCACAGACGCGCTGGGTATCCTGTGGCCCCTCCTTCCTGTGTTTCCAAGTGTAACGTGGGGCTGTTGGGACATCCAGACCAGCGCTGCTTTCATACCCTTGAGCCCTAGGCCTCTTTGCCAGCCCCGGGTTTCTCAAAAGACTTACTGGTTCCCTCTTACTTTTTGAAGGACTTAAAGGAGAAGAAGGAAGTTGTGGAGGAGGCAGAGAATGGAAGAGACGCGCCTGCTAATGGGAACGCTGTGAGTGTCCGCCTTGCCCATGGTGCCTAGCCACTCCTGGCCAGGAAGTTCTCTCACTCCAGCTTGGGCTTAGTTTGGGGTGAGCGAGGAGGCTGAGCCCTTGGGTGGTTCCTGCATCACCGTCTCCTGGTGGAGCTTTAAGGGAAGAGGAGCTGAGGTCTCTTGCCTGGTCTGGGGCTGCAGATGCATTGGGTAGGGCCTGGGGGAAGGGATGGGGCAGGATTGGTGGTCTGTCGTCATTAACAACCTGGTATGTTTTCTGTCGAGGAGAATGAGGAAAATGGGGAGCAGGAGGCTGACAATGAGGTAGATGAAGAAGAGGAAGAAGGGGGAGAAGAAGAGGAGGAGGAGGAGGAAGGCGATGGTGAGTAGCTTCGTTTATCTCCCCTTTTAGGGGGTTCCTTCCCTTGGCCTTGTCTAGAGGTTCCTGGGGTTGGAGACCAGCGGACCACCTGCAGCTGGGTTGGTACTGTGGGGCTACGACTTCTCTGGGTTTAGGCTCGTGAAGTGAAACTGCCCCACACACCCGTGCTCCCACCGGTGCCTTCTTGCCTCGTCTGGGGACCAGTGCCTGCATGGGTGGCAAGCGGCCCTGACTGCCCGGTTTGTCAGGCAGCAGAGATCAGGGACAGTTCTTCCCTGGAGAACCTGTCACTGGGAGGTCCCCTGAGGAGCTGCAGTGTGAAGTCGTGTCCCCACCCAAGTTCAGGCTGTCACTGGGTGGGTAGGGTACCAAGATTCTTCCTGGCAGGTTGAGGGGAGGCAGTGTGGTTTACCCTGGGTTTGATTCTGCAGGTGAGGAAGAGGATGGAGATGAAGATGAGGAGGCCGAGGCAGCTACGGGCAAACGGGCAGCTGAAGATGATGAGGTGGGTTCTGGCTTGGGTGGGGGCTGGGATGTGAGGCACGGTAGTCAGGGGGGCCGATTTCTGTGGTGTGGTCCTGAAAGGCTCCCTTATCTTGAGCAGGAACAGGAAGGAGCGCAGGCCTGCCTTCCCAGAGCTCTGGAAGCCTCTGGAGCAGCCAGTGCCTGGCCCTTGCCTCTGCCTGCAGGAGTGGGGGTGGGCCCCGTGGGCTGCAGGGGCCTTGACCATCTTTCTCTGCGCAGGATGATGATGTCGACACCAAGAAGCAGAAGACTGATGAGGATGACTAGACAGCAAAAAAGGAAAAGTTAAACTTAACAAAAAAAAAAAGGCCGCCGTGACCTGTTCACCCTCCACTTCCCGTCTCAGAATCTAAACGTGGTCACCTTCGAGTAGAGAGTCCCGCCCGCCTGCCCAACGCGGGCAGCGCCACCCGCAGATGACACACGCTCTCCGCCACCCAGCCAAAACCACAACGTGAATTTGCAACAGGGGAGGAAAAAAGAACCAAAACTTCCAAGGCCCTGCTTTTTTTCTTAAAAGTACTTTAAAAAGGAAAATTTGTTTGTATTTTTTATTTACATTTTATATTTTTGTACATATTGTTAGGGGTCAGCCATTTTTAATGATCTCGGATGACCAAACCAGCCTTTGGAGCGTTCTCTGTCCTACTTCTGACTTTACTTGTGGTGTGACCATGTTCATTATAATCTCAAAGGAGAAAAAAAACCTTGTAAAAAAAGCAAAAACAACAACAAAAAAACAATCTTATTCCGAGCATTCCAGTAACTTTTTTTGTGTATGTACTTAGCTGTACTATAAGTAGTGGGTTTGTATGAGATGGTTAAAAAGGCCAAAGATAAAAGGTTTCTTTTTTTCCTTTTTTGTCTATGAAGTTGCTGTTTATTTTTTTTGGCCTGTTTGATGTATGTGTGAAACAATGTTGTCCAACAATAAACCGGAATTTTATTTTGCTGAGTTGTTCTAACAAAGCTGTCTCAAGCCTGGTTTTTCTGTTTCAGTTTTCTACACCTTCTGGGGAGCGGGCAAGGACGGGGGGTGGGTGGTTGGGGGAATCTTGGGCTCAGGCCCAGCTGTATTTCTTGGGGATAGTGGGCTGAAGACCCCAGTGGGCAAGGAGGGGTGGGTATGTCCTTGGGGCAGCGTGGTGGGTCACCATGGAGATCAAGGACTGAGCTGCTGCTGGCCACCAAGCCCTGTGGGAGGGCCCTGGAGTTAGGGGCTGTGAAGGGGAGGCTGCTTACCGGGGCCGGTCTACTGATTCTACCAAGAGCCTTTTCCCAGGACCACATTATTGGATGCCAGTGGATCAGGGTGCCTTGGAAGGCAATGTCCACATCCTCAGGCACACGAAGGAACCGGCTACACGAGGCGCTGCTGTTACCCAGACTCCAGGGTTGGGGTGGGTGGGTGGTGGTACGGGCCAAGGGTGAACGCAGGGCCAAGACCTCAGATAAGCCACTTCCCAGTGGGACAGCCCCTAACTTTGGCCTTTCCGCTTGGGTCCTCACCCAGTTAGTTTGGTGACCGTGGCTCCCCCTGGTGGTGGCATGTGGCACCTTGTCCCTTTGGACTTCCTTTTCAGGGCACTCACGCAGCCTTGCCCTAATTCTCCAAGCTCTTGCCTGGAGAAAGAAGTGGACCTTGATTAGGCAGGCAGGCGAGCCTTCCCCTTGAGCATGGTAAAGATGGTAGGTGGGCACTTAGGAGTTTCAGACGCCGGTTGTGAGCAGTCAGGAAAACTCAGTGAAGCTCAAGCCCTGGGGGAAGGGAGCTATTAGAGCTGATTAAGCCTCCTGGGGCTTGTTCGCTCTCCTGGGGCCTGCAGCTGAGCTTCACAAGCAGAAGCCTCCTGCAAGCATCCAGTGTGCCCCTGAATCATGGTGGTGCCCAGTCTCTAGGGGGTCAGCGAGGATTGACCCCTAGCTGTTAGGGGTGCTAAGAATGGGCTACTGTCTGCAGGGCTCACTTTGTGGGGCAGTCGATTCACTGAGTAAAAGTATGGGTTCTGCTTCGGCTTCTACCAACTGGGCCATCCTGGGCCTCCTCTGTCCCTCCTGAATGTGGTCTTTTTTTGTCTTGTTTTTAGGATTTACTTATTTTGGGGAGGGAGGGGCAGAAGGAGAGGGAGAGAATCTCTAGCAGACCCCCTGCTGAGCACAGAGCCCGAAGGGGGCGCAGTCCTACAATCCTGAGATGGAGACAACAAGAGTCAGACGCTCAAGTGCCTGAACCACCCAGGCGCCCCCTGAATGCAGTCTTAAAGATGCCTTTCTCGAGAGTCCAAGTGAGACACTCAGGGCCGCAAGGGAAAGGGCGGCCAGAATTGGGGTGGGGCACAATCCTTAGGAGGGACACCTCTCAAGCTAGAGTGCCCAAGTCTACCCCACAGACAGGAATGGCTGTGGGCAGAGGACGAAGTGGGGACAGAGAAGCCATGCACACTCCCTCCCCACTCCTGTCCCCCAACACTCTGGCCACGTGGGAGTCACTGCCTCACATTTGAACTGACTTACATTCTGCTTTATTCAGAGGAAGAAGCCTGGGACCCCAGCTTCTGCTGATATCCACCTCCCATCACCCTCCTATCTTCCTCTGCCCTCCCTCCCCCTCAGGCCCCCACTGACTTCGTTAGAGAGTCCTAGACACCTACGGGCAGCAAGGGGTGGGAGGATGGGGCTATTACCTGAGGTGTCCATCCACAACTCCTTAAGGACCATCTATGGATAACGGGACCCTGAGCACAAAGACAGGAGGACCTGACAGCAGGGAGGGCTTCCCTCGGGAGGCGGCATTGAAGCCGAGACTAGAAGGGCCAGGAGGATGAGAAAGATGGGGGACAGTTTGGGGGGCAGGAGTGCTGCATGGGCAGGCCCCGTGCAGGAGGGTGCTGAGGGTGCTAAGGGTGCATGGGCAAAGGGGGCGGGCAGTCTTTGGACCAGGGACTGAAGGAGGATTTGGGGAAGCCACGGAATGGTTGTAGGCAGAAAAGCTCCCTGGAAAACATTGAAGTGACATCTGCAGAGGCAGGGGAACTGGATTAAGGGGAAGTGCCAGGTGGAAGAGAAACAGGTGTATTTAAGATATCACGGGGGTACGGGCGCCTGGGTGGCTCAGTCAGTTAAGCGTCTGCCTTCAGCTCAGGTCATGACCCCGGACTCCAGGGATCGAGACCCGCATCGGGCTCCCTGCCCCTCACCCTGCTCGTGCTTTCTCTCTCTCTCTCAATAGATAGATAGATAGATATCTAGATAGATAGATAGATAGATGATGATAGATAGATGATAGATAGATAGATAAATAAAATGTTAAAAAAAAAAAGATAACCCATGGGGTTAAGTGTCAAGATTCAGGGATAGAATGGGTGTCGGAGGCAAGGATCCCCCAGGCTCTGGCCTGAGCCTTCCAGCACAGGGAGGAGCCATTTACCACGTGAAAGGGGCTGGGATGAAGATCTCAAGCTGCATGGAGACCTGACTGTGTTTGAGTGAATTGTCAGAGGCTGTTGGGTGCACGGGTCCGGAAGGCCGGAGAGAGGCCTGGGTTGGGCCAGAGTAACGGAGGCTGAGGTATGAACCAGATAGGCCAGGACAAGGGCCTAGCAAGAAGCAATAAGGCTTAGGTCACACGAGGGAGCACAGAGAGCTGGGTGCTGTCCCTCCCAGGAAGTAAAAGCTCCGAGCCCAAGGCCACTTCTGCCTACATCCTGTGCCCTGCCTGCCTTGCTCATCAGCCACACCAGCTTCCCTGTGTCCGAGGCAAGCTTGGTCCTCCCTCAGGGCCTTTGCACTTGCTATTCCTGCCCCAGGAATGTCTGATTCCCAGACCTCTCATAACTTGATCCATGATAGGTCTCCAGGCCCGCGTTATCTCCCCAGAGAAGCCTTCTCTGTCCCTGACCTTAAGAAGGCCCTCCCCAGTTCTGTCCCTCGGCCACATAGCACTTCTCACAAAGTGAGCTTGTCTATTTGCTGGTGTGTGTGTGTTTTGGTTGTCCCCCACTGAGGTCAGGGGCCATGTCTTATTCACCATGTTTCCCTGCACATAGTATTCTATTCTATTCTATTCTATTCATTCATTCATCCATCCATTCATTCATTCGCATATGTACCGAATGCTGTCATGGTGCCAGACTCCATTCTTTTTTTTTTTTTTAATTTTTTTTTTTTTTAAGATTTTATTTATTTATTTGAGAGAGAGAGAGAGAGCACATGAGAGGGGGAGGGCCAGAGGGAGAAGCAGACTCCCCGCCGAGCAGGGAGCCCGATGCGGGACTCGATCCCGGGACTCCAGGATCACGACCTGAGCCGAAGGCAGTCGCTCAACCGACTGAGCCACCCAGGCGCCCCAATTTTTTTTTTTTTTTAGGATTTTATCTATTTATTTGACACAGAGAGAGAGAGACAGAGAACACAAGCAGAGAGAGGGGCAGATGGAGAGGGAGAAGCAGACTCCGGGCTGAGCAGGGAGCCCGACGCGGGACTCGATCCCGGGACTCCAGGATCACGACCTGAGCCGAAGGCAGTCGCTCAACCGACTGAGCCACCCAGGCGCCCGCCAGACTCCATTCTAAGCTCCTAAGATACAGAAAGGAGCAGGAGAGAGAAGGTCCCTCCTCTGGACACCACAGGACACCTCTTGGTGGTAGAACAGCATTCCACACCCTTGTCTCCCCCACCCACCTTTGTGGTGTCTGCCGGGTGCCCCATTTTGGGGGGGCTGCCCTTCACAGGGGTTGGAGCCTGTGGGGTGAGGACAGCGTGGAGTGTCGCCACTGGGCTGCTTAGGCCCCACGCTGCCTGTCCCCCACTGAGCTGTATCCGAAGTGCTGCCGGGGTCAGGGTCAGATCAAGGCCTTGGCTGGAAGGAACTTCTGAGCCTGGCCCCCACCCCACATGACCTGCACAGGCTCTTGAGGCAAGACTGACCAGCTGCTCTCTGTTCTGCTTCCCAGGGCAGCTCAGCTCTGCAGATGTCCCCACGGCCCAAAGCCCAGGGTGGGAGTCTGGCCCAGGGGGCAAGAAGACCACATAGCAGGCAACACACGGAGCCGGCATCCGGTTCCCAGGCTCCCTCAGGCTATGGCCCTGCTCGGAAGGAACTACTCCCCTCAAAACCTCTAGGAAGGAGGTGAGAGGCTGAGCCCCATCCAGATACAGACATGACAGCCATGTCAACACAGAGCAAATAACTGAACCTTGCTGGGCCTCAGTCTCCTCCTGTGCGCAATGGGAACAAGAGTGCGAGGCAGGAGCTAGGCTCAGGGCTGCCTTTCTTAATGTTCCATGTCTGCATCAAGCTTCCTGCATCCTCTGTCCCAGCTGCCCAGCCTGACCACATGGCTTCACCCCACCGAAGGTTCGGCCTGGAACAGTCCTTGCTGCCCTCGGCCCACTCCCCCAACTCTCCTCTAGTCCTGAGACTAGCACACTATTTATCACTGCCTGGGGACCTGTTCTCGGAGCCCAGAGTCCCATCCATCCTACTCCCAAAGCCTCTCCAAAGGCAAGGACAGGGCTGCCCATGCTGCCTAAATTGGGAGATTTGCGAGGGACGGGCTCCCTCTGGTGGCCAGAGGGGAACTGCAGGGGGCTCTGCGGGGTTCCGTTCAGGCCAGGAAAGAGCCCCAGGGACCGCATTCTCAGCCACCCCTATCCCAACTAAAAGACCTTCCTTCCTCTCTGTTTCTGGAGCCCCAGTCAGACATGAGAGGCAGTGGTCATTTCGCAAGCCTTCTCTCTGGGCAGCTGATCTGGTCCTTCTTTTCCTCAAGGGGAGACCCCAGGCCTCCCCAGAGCCCAAGCTGAGGCCAGGGTTGGTTCCCCCTTGGGTTCTGGCCCCCTGGGCTCCTTCTTGCTTAACCCGTTGAAAGGCTTGGGGTGCGCAGCACCTTCCTAGGACAGGTCCAGCTCTTGGTCCTCTCTGCTCGCTATTCACAGTGACTGCTGACCTAAGTCCCAGTCCCAGGTCCTGAGCTGCAGAGAATGCAGGGCTGGAGTTTGGAGGCTCCCAGCTGCACTCCCTGGCACTCTCCGAGCTGCCCCTTAGGCTGCCCTAGGCCTGAGTGCCACGATCTGGTGCCACCTCTCCTCGGCTGCCGTTGCTGGCCCGGGGGTCCAAAGACCTAGATCCCCAGTGCCCAGCCTTCTGCCATGCCTCCTGGGTCCGGGGGACAGGCCAACTCTGCCTGCCTCGGGCCCTGGCTGCTTCCTGGTCCCTGCCTGGTGACAGCTGCTTCATGGGGACAGAAACCCTGGTCCCAGCTTTAATGGGGTAGTCCAATTTTGCAGTGTGGCTGCTTGTCAACCCCTAGCTCCACGCCCTTGAAGGGAAGGATGGGGTCAGCCAGGGAAGAGGGCAGGGCTCTCCCCAGGCCTTCCTCTACAGAGACATTGGTCTCCACTCCCAGGGTCTGCTCTGAGTTCAGAGAGGTGACATTAGGAAACACAGCCGAAACATTCTAAGGCCGCCTGCAACACTGACCTTATATACTAGGGGAATGATAGATGCATTATTGATGGAGAAGGCCTAGCAGCCTGTGACTGGTGCCGATGAGGATTCCACAGGTACAACATATGTTGTTTTTGTCACCAGCAGCCATCCCATCAACCTTCTCTTGGCAATAATCTCCTGAAATGGTGTCCAGTTTGCCTCCTAAAGAACCTCCCCTCCCCCACTCTCAACCCAATTTCACAGGCAGAATATGCCATTTGGTCCCGGCCAATCAGTGTCCAGGAACCCCTGGCTATACTGATTGGCTCAGGGATGGCACATGACCCTAGTTGATCCAATCAGAGTGAGACCTGGGATTTTTTTTCTTTTTTCTTCTTCTTTTTTTTTAAGTTAGCTCTAGCCCAGTATGGCGCTGGAACTCTGGACTCCGAGATTGATGCACTCCACTGACTCCACCTGAGCCAGCCAGGTGCCCCCTCCTGGGATTTTTTGACTGAGTTGCTGCGAAGGGGAGAAGCTTGGGCCTGGGCGGTGAGCCTTGAACTTAGGGCTATGAGAGAGGTGGAGACTGCAGCCCACACAGATAGAAGAGCTGAACCAAGAGGCAGAGGGACGGTAAGTTCTATGAGGTTGCTTGAGTCTCTGGGTTGACTTGTACCTAACACCGTACCGATCTCTGGACTTTTCATTTATGCAAGCCAGCACATCTTCTCTTCGTTTAGGCTGGTTCAGGTTGGGTTTTCTGTCATCTGCAACTGAGTCATACTAGTAGCCAGGAGGATACTGGGCTCCCGGCTCTAATCTCCAAAGCCAGTCAGACTTCCATGAACAACAAAGACAGCTTGAGGAGGGAGGAGCGCTGGGATGTGGGCATTGACTTCTGGTGTGGTTTCCAGGTTGAAGGGGAACAGAGGGAGGTGAATCAGCCTCGGAAGATGCTGTGATGCTCATGGTTCATCTCTCATTGGGATCACAGAGTCCTGCTCGACTCATTTCCAGCCGGGTGTGTGGGGCGGGCCATGGCCCAGTCATCTGAGCTGCCCACCTTGCATGCACTGCCTGGAGTCCCCCTTTCCCTCTCTCCAGCCTGCAGTGCTCTCTGCTCCTCTGACCTCCCAGGAACTCACAGAACTTACCGTGTTCCCACCTCTGCCTCAGAGCCAAACGCAGTCTCACTGGACTCAGTGGTGAGACCCCCATCTTCATGCAGCCCGGCACCTCCCAACTGTTTCTCTGCTCCAAGCTGTGCCTGAGAGGTTAAAGCAATCCTGTTTGGCGAAGTGCTGGGGTAAGCAATGGGAAGGGTTTTCTTTGTTGTTGTTGTTGTTGTTGTTTGGGAAGGGTTTTCTTTCTGCAGAACAGAACAGGAAGAAAACAGACTCCCTGGGTCTTTAACATATGAAGGAGGCTCTAAGAGGAAAGTTTAACATGTAGCTCATTCCAAATTTGACCTAGAATTTTAAATTCAATGAACACATACTGTATTATTAGTTTCAGAGATAAGAGTTTAGTGATTCATCAGTTGCCTATAACACCCAGTGCTCATTACATCACGTGCCCTCCTTAATACCCAACACCCAGTAACCCCATCCCCCCACCCACCTCCCATCCAGCAACCCTCAGTTTGTTCCTTATAGTTTAGAGTCTCCTATGGTTTGGCTCTCTCTCTGATTTCATCTTATTTTATTTTTCCCTCCCTTCCGCTATGGCCGTGTTTTGTTTCTTAAATTCTGTATCAGTGAAATCATGATAATTGTTTTTCTCTGACTTATTTTGCTGAGCATAATACCCTCTAGTTCCATCTACGTCATTGCAAATGGTTAAGATTTCATTTTTGATGGCTGAGTAATAGTCCACGGATTTTTTTTTTTTTTTTTTACAGAAAGCCTATTAACATACTGAAGGACATCAGTGTCCAGAAAAAGCTGACCTTGTACAAGGACCCTCACCAGGGCTCAGGGATTGTTTGCTGAACTAAACAGAGGATAGGAAAGGATTCCTTTGGGAACTGGTTCCATAGTCTGGCCATAGAATCCTGCACGGGCCTCATGCAGGCTCCCTCAGCAGCAGGTGGTCTGGGACCCTGTGACCCTCAACACAGCCCAGGACGTGGTTGGTGTAGTAAATTTGGGCATAGCTAAGGGTGGAAATGGGTACAAACCTTTCTGGAAAGCATTTGACCCTATATATCAAGTTCCCAAAAATATGCACATCCTCTTTTGTCTTAGAAATTCATCTACAACTCCATTCTGTATCCCAGGAAAACTTCAACCCCTTCCCAGAGGTATTCTCTGGGTCCTTCTCACCAATCTCCCCACAATGTCCTAAGTGTGACTCCTGTGGTTTCCGCTAGAGCCTGGGGGTGTGTCCTGCTGGATAGTGGTGCTGGGCAGACTCTAGTCTTAGAACTAAGATACTGAGGCTGAATGGGTTCCAGCCCCATGGGGGGAGGTGACAGTGGATTCTACAATTCTGACCCCTTTGTCAACATTGTCCTTAGCCAGCTTTGAGGGCCCGCTGACGTCTCTACTAGTCAACCTCTCAGGAAGCACCTCTCACCAGGAGAGGCTCATTTCTTTCGTTGGAGACAGTGTGGTCTGAATCCATTTTAAAGACCCTGGCATCAAATTAGTCACATTATTAGGAAGGTGGGCTTTCTATTATTTTCCTGCTCTGCTCAAGGGCCTGTCACAAACAGCGACTTAATTTTTAAGTGGTTAGTCTCTTGTTGTGCAATGACATTTTTAGAGGTGGCACTCCCTGGGGCCACTTGCCTCCCCAGGGAGACCAAGGAGGTGCCTGTGGGAGAGGCAAGGTTTTTTCAGCAAATGATTGCATGCCTCCTTCAAAACACAATCAAATCCACACTGAGGTCTCAGAATTCTGATACCGCCAGAACGGCATCATTTGAGTCTGGAAATATTTGAGGATCATTATGGTCTAAAACCTCTTGAATATCCAAAGTGTCTACTTTTAAGTAAATGTGAACCCTCCAAGAAAAACCTTAGCCTAATCGTACAAAACGTATTGCAGATTGTTGCTGAATACAAGCCAATTAAAAAAGAGAGTAATAATTAGACAATCTGCCGGAAGAGAGGATTTGGATTCCAATCCTGACCAAGGGCTGGGCCCTGAATAAAGTGTGTATGGCCACCATACCAGGAAAGAAAAGAATGACCATTATCAATCTCTATAACATATAAAAAATGAAATGAAATTTCGAGTTCTGTAAAGAGGTACACCAATCATGTACAACTGCCCTGTGCACCATATTCAGATTATCATGTTCTATGGGTCTAATGCACATACTTTAGCCCCAAATGAAAGTAATGATTATATATAAAACATGCAAGTGTTAATAATCTTGCTTATCCTCTTATAATTGAGAAGAGCTATTTGGGGGATGATTTGAATAAATCAAGTCACTTAAAAAAGCCACTCTTAGGAAATTTGAATAAATGCCTTCTTTTCCTTTGAAAACATTTTCTTTAATAAGTACAAGAATTCAGAAGCATTCCATGGAACCAAGAGCTGACTCAGGGTTCAGAAGGGGGTGGCCAATACCCACTTGTTGCTGTGGCTTTCAGTGATGGTAATGCATGAGCATGTGTTTCTAATCCGCTGAAAGGCATATTTTAAGTAATCTCTACCCCCACATGGGGCTCAAACTCACGACCCCAAGATTGAGAGTTGCACGCCCTACCGACTGAGCCAGCCAGTAGAGTATGTGACTCTTGATCTCAGGGTTATGAGTTTGAGCCTCCTGTTGGGGGTAAAGATTACTTAAAAATAAAATCTGGAAAAAAAACCCCAAAAAACTAAGGGCTTATTAGAGGTTCCTGAACTTTCTCTGTTCACAGAACTTAGTGTCTCAGTAATTTTTCCACAGTGCAAAAAAACCAAAATAAATACTTTTTTTATATTATGTAGTTAGGTCCAAACAACTTGTTAAGTATTTATATCTTAACCGATTAGCTGTCATATTATTTTGGAAAAAGAAAAGCCACGTAAATTGAGAGAAAAAATATTTTTATTTTATTTATAATCACAATGGCTTACTGATGCAGGGTGTGCCTGCTAAGCACGGCACAGCTTCCCAAACCTTGGAATCAGATTGGACACAACCACCCTCATTTGCTGTTCACACTTCCTTTTTTTTCATTTATTTTAGCGAGAGTGAGCAAGAGAATGCAGCTGGGAGGGGCACAGGGAGAGAATCCCAAGCAGACTCCGCCCTCAGTGTGGAGCCCGATGTGGGGCTCGATCCCATGACCTGAGCCGAAACCAAAAGTCGGATGCTTAACCGACTGTGTCACCCCGGCACCCCTGTTCACACTGACTTTTCAGGGGTACTTGCATATCACCAAAACGCCAAAAAATTCGGTTTCCCAAAGATAGCTCATCAAAAAGAATGTAGTGTGGTGCAATATAACGTTGAAACTGAACTATCTTGAGCTAATAGTGAGCACTGTACAACAGACATCCCCAATGGCTGCGTTTCCCTTAAAAATTAAAATATCCTTTGGCACCCTTGTGAATTTGCTGCAGTGCCCTGGGGTGCCTTGGTGCACAGTTTGGGAACCAACTGTATTCACCAAATCTCTGCTTCTCACTCCATTCCACTTCACCCTTCAGGTTACTCAAAACTATGGTCAAAGCTGCTTAGCTTCAAACCAAATAAAAATGTACCCCAAAGTTGCCAAGCCAGGTTGGTCTTCACTTCAAGGACTATTTTAACAGTGTATTTTGACAGCTGCAAAGCAATTACCAGGTCACTAGCAAGAAGTTCTAAAAATAAACTGTTCAGGGGCACCTGCGTGGCTCAGTCATTGTCTGCCTTCGGCTCAGGTCATGATCCCAGGGTCCTGGGATCGAGTCCCGCATCCGGCTCCCTGCTCAGTGGGAAGCCTGCTTCTCCCTCTTCCACTCCCCCTGCTTGTGTTCCCTCTCTCGCTGTCTCTCTCTCTGTCAAATAAATGAATAAAATAAAAATAAGTAAATAAATCCTTCTTTAAAAAATAAATAAATAAAAATAAACTGTTCAATATAGAGGGACTGGTGACCAGACGCACATTTCAGGGCTCTTTTTGGCCGAGATGTGAAGGATAAATCAGAAGGGAAGACGATGCTGTTGGCCCGACAGGCCCCAGGTGGTTATAGGAACTGCAGCTTGAGAGGTAGGGGTAGAGATGTTTGTAAGGCTCGTCAACAGACCTTGGTCTGGATGATGGGGCAGCCCATTCTCCCCGCTAACTTACAGGAAGTGGTTATCAACCCTGCAATTCTCTTGCTTCCCCTGAACCTGGTTTCTATCCGCTGGTCCCACCCCAGCCTGGGAGGGAGGGTGCGGTGAAGGAAAGCAGGGACATCTGCCTCTGACCTCTGTGGCCTACTTCTTCATTTCTCCTCTCCACCCTACACCAGGCTGGGAGAGGCAGGTGCACTCCTCCCACAGGGGGGAGCTCTTTGTAGTAAATGAGACAATCGTTTGTGGCCCCACTGGTTCTTGCTTTGTTGATAGTTTAAGGGACTTAAAAACCTTTTTGAGTAAAGCCCGGCTTTCCATGGCTGTTGGCTTGCTGGGGACTCGTCCATCCCGTTTTGGTGGTGACAAGCTGAACACTGACTTCTTTCCATTCCTTCTCACACCAGACCGATGCTGCCATTGCACTGTCCTATTTTGTCAGAGCATTGATTGCTATCTGAAATTATTCACTTCCTGTCTCTTCTCATTAGAATGTGATGGTAGGGACTTCACTGTCTTGTTCAGCAAGTATGTCCGCCATTTAAAACAGTGGTGCATAACAAGTGCTCAATAAATATGCGTGGAGTGAATGCATAATACTTAAAGAATTTGCACATAGAATGTTCTCGATATACAACAGCTAGGAAAAAAAAGAAAGAAAACAAAAACAAAAATCCAAAAATCCACTAACAAACATTTTAGGGACAAGGTGGTTGGAAGCAAATGAAGAGCCTGCAAGGAGCAGAACTCCCAGGAAAGGGGCTCCCAGAATCCACAAGAATTTCCAGATGTCAGAAGGATCAAATGCAGCTGACAAAGCAGGAAGGACCAGAAGGGGGCAGTGGATCAGTGGAGTTCACCGACGCGTTGGAGGAAAGGAGGCCACTGGCCAGAGCCAGACAGCAGCAGTTAAGGAGTAAATGAGAGGTAGGGGGGTGAAAAGAGTGAGTGGAGACAATCCTAAGGAATTTGGATCTGCAGAGAAAGAGAAGGATGGAGCGGGAGTGTAGGTGTTGCAGGATTGAAGGAAAGCCTTATTTAAAAAAAATTAAAAAAAAAAAAAAAAAGGGCGCCTGGGTGGCTCAGTTGGTTAAGCGACTGCCTTCGGCTCAGGTCATGATCCCAGGGTCCTGGGATCGAGTCCCACATCGGGCTCCCGGCTCAGCAGGGAGCCTGCTTCTCCCTCTGACCCTCTCCTCTCTCATGCTGTTTCTCGCTCGCCCGCTCTCTAATAAATAAATAAATAAAATCTTTAAAAAAAAAAAAATTTTTTTTAAACAGTTTTAAAGATTTTTTTTTTTTTAATTATTTATTTGACAGAGAGAGACACAGCGAGAGAGGAAACACAAGCAGGGGGAGTGGGAGAGGGAGAAGCAGGCTTCCCGCGGAGCAGGGAGCCCAATGCGGGGCTCGATCCCAGGACCCTGGGACCATGACCTGAGCCGAAGGCAGATGCTTAAGGACTGAGTCACCGAGGCGCCCCTATTTTTTAAATTTTTAAAAATATATTAGAGTGAGCGAGCTAGCGAGCTAGAGAACGAGCCAGGGGAGGGGCAGAGGGAGAGAGGGAGGGAGAGAAGCAGATTCCCCGCTGAGTGCAGAGCCCGGCACCAGGGCTCCACCCCAGGACCCTGAGATCCCGACCTGAGCTGAAGTCCAATGCTT
Source organism: Mirounga leonina (assembly GCF_011800145.1). Lineage (NCBI taxonomy): Eukaryota > Metazoa > Chordata > Mammalia > Carnivora > Phocidae > Mirounga > Mirounga leonina. The sequence continues at coordinate 7,625,294 of NW_023270377.1, read as the reverse complement.
AACCGACTGGGTCACGCCGGCGCCCCACGAGCTTTATTTTTTAAAAATTTATATTTTTAGGGTCACTTGAACATGTTTTGTAGGCTAAGAGTTGAAGGATTCAGAGAAGAGAGGGCTTTCCTGATTTTTCTGAAGTGTGTAATCTCTTCTCATTTTTTTCATTTATTCTTTTCTCTCTTCTTCCTTTAAATTCACCTTGTGCTTCCCTTATCGCAGGCATTTATAGACCTGTCACGTCCCTGTACCAGAGACAAACCTCCGAAAGGCAGGCCTGTGCCTCCCACGTATGCATATGGGAAGCGTGTAAGTGGGGCCTGAGTGTGGCCGGTTCCCCTCCGGTCGACTGGACTCCCTCCGAGCCCTCCCCGCGCGCCTGAGGCCGGACTCAAGTGCTGAAGCTCTGGCACGCCACTTCAGTTTCCCTTGACTGTGTACGTATATCCATCTCTAACACTCACTTGCAGCCTCGTCCAGCATTTCTCAGAGTATGGTCCACAGACCACCTGCATCAGAATCACCGGGGCGATTTCTGGGCCCCACACCTACTGAATCCGGATGTCGGCGTGGGGCAGGTGCCTGCAAAAGTGCCAGGCCTGGGCTGCATGCCTCTCCTTTGTAACATTCTGTGGCCTTCGATGTATCCACAAAACCCCCAGCTCCTCAGGCCTTTAGACCTGCACCCACTCTACCGGCTGACTCTGACCTGTAAGGACCCTTGTCCCCACAGCTCTTGTGGCCTCTCCTTTTGCTTGTGCTCACCCCTGCCCGTACCCCTCCCCTCTTCCTCCTCCCACCATAGCTGCAGCCATCCTCCAGGCCAGCTCCAGTCCCTCCCGCACAGCTCAGAACCTCTCACTCACACTGTCCCCCGAGCACACTTTTTTGGCCTTCCTTGTTTCGTGATAAAATGACCAACACCGCCTGAGCATATGCATTGCCTGAAGAGATGGGGAGCATCTAAGAATGACTGGGCTATCGTTCTTTTTTTCCTCAGAGCAGTTGGCAAAGAAGTGTGTCCCTGAGAGTTCTGGCTGGGTGAGTAAGTGGAGAAGGGCAGTGAAGGAGGCTCTAAGCAGGGAGAGAAGCTTCCCTGGGACAGCCTCTCGCCACTGTGAGGTGTCCAGTTCCCTGAGAGCCTTCCCTGCTGGAATTCTGGGGACAGACGTAGTTCAGGGAAAGGGGGCGAGTTCACTCTGAGAGAAGAGATGGCATTTCCAGAAAGCAAAAGGAAATGTGGATTCGTTTTAACTTTGTTTTTTCATCCAATCTTGGTATTTAAAAATTAGCTTTTGAAGACAAGAGCCCTCACGTGAGGAATGGAATTATCACTGAAAGATGGTGATAGTCCACTAAAAATGTCCTTCCCCTCCCCATCCACAGATGCTGGCAGACCCTTTGGTAATGGACAGAAGCAGAGGAGGAATATATGAGCAGGGGCTATGCCAGAGAGAGCCCATCTCTGGGTGTATCCTCCTCCCCTGTGGCCTCAGACCCTTACTACTGTGTGAACTGGAAGCCCTTTAATTGCTGGTATTGTATAAAGAACAGCGAAGGCTGCTGGTAGCTCAGGGTTAAGTTCCTAAAAAAGAACCCTTCTCTGTCACGTCAGACTTGTGGGCACCCAGCTACCATCACTGTCTCCCACGCTGGCTTCCTCTGCCTGGGTTTTAAGGCCTCCCAGCACCCACCCCATCCCAGATGCGTTCCCATTGTTCTCCACATGACTTCGGGGAGATCTTTTCTCCATTCTGGAACTTCTATCCTCTCACGTAAGAATAGAAGAGTCTCTACTCTGCCAGCTTGGAACTTCTACCCTTTCTGGAAACCTCTTTAGCAAAGGTACATCATAAAGGTATGAGAAAAGTTAAAAGCGACAACAAACAAACAAAGGGAGCATCTATGTTGCAGAAGAGAACCACTACATATCATGTCTCAAACACAAACGTTAAGGTCATGGGTCTTGTTTGGGTACGTTGTACGTTCTCGGAAAGCAGCAACTGAAGCATCGGGAACGCAAGATCAGTCGATCTCTGGAGTAAAATACAGTTGTGATCCTACGGTCTGATAAATGTCTTCACATCATGGGGCTGGGTTCGTGTTCCAGAAAAAGTAGAGATGAAAGCAGTGCCATGCTAAAGACTGTAGGAATATTTTAATTCATATGTTTTAATTCATTACGTAATAATAATATCACAGTCTATTTTACAAGTTAAATGTATGAGAATGTATGAAATAGAAATGGTAGGAAAAAAACTAAACATAGGTCAGGAATATGAATTTTTCCAAAACCAGGGGCCAAAGGAAGATGTGTTGCCTGCAGGGCCCAAGGAGGAGGCAGGGCGGGGGCGGGAACAGCAGTGGCTCTTGTGGTAAGCGTCTGTCCCGTGTCACCCTGGGAAGGAGTCAAGGCTCACCCTCTGCCCTGGTCTGGGGTTGGGAGTTGAGTCTGGTCAGTGGAAGATGGCGGCTCGGAGCTAACAGCCATCTGGTTACCTACACAGAGCTGGTCCCCTGGTGGCCGCAGGTGGGTTCTGCCGAACAGGGAATTAGGGGTGGAAGTGTCAAAAACCAAATGTGTGGAGGAAAAAAGTACACAGTTTCCTCCTTTCCTCCAAAAAACCCAAATTCTTGAAATGCACACACATTCTTCTCTCAAACGTAGAAAAGTCTCACTCTGGATGTGCTTACAAGAAGATCGTCGTCAAAAAACTTTGTCTCTATGATAACATTCCCACTATAAGTAAGAAGAGAGGGCAAAAGAGTGAGTGTGTTAGGCAACAGATTTCATTTCCACAAAGTGGTTTCCGTCTGGGTCTGCTGGGCCCGGGGACATGCACCCACCTTGGCCTGGGGACACTGAAGTCTATGTCCAAATGGGGTTAGAAGTCTAATGTGACATTTAACTTTGTGATTCGATTTTTTTCTCCTCAAATTCAGAGAACAGAAGAAAGAGCATGTCTTAATCCTTGATATTAATCCCTGATGTATGTAAAGCCCTTAGCAGAGGGCTCTGCACATAGGGGTCCTTATAAGTATGACTTTTTTTTTTTTTTTTTTAAATATGACTGACTTTGATACACATGGAAACCTGCAGGCCTTAGGGGTGGTATCTTTCCCTACAACACCTACTCTGGTAGACAGCTGTGGGTTGGCCTTTCCTGCATCTATTTTCACCACTTTGGGTAATAGCACTCTGCTCTTCTTTTGGGGACCCACCCCATCTCCAGTCCACGGGTCAGTCAAGTAGCCCCTCCTTCACCTGGCAAAGGGGTGGGCACAGGACATAATTTGGGCCAATCAGACTCTCTCCCCGGAGCAGGATGCTTCCTAAGGCTGCTCCTGAAGGAAATCATCCATGGATTCCTGCCATCTGTATCTTTCAAGCTGCCTGGGTCTCGGTGCCTCCCCTCCCCACCCCCCCTTCAGCTGTCATATCAGCTGGAGTCATTTCTATGGCTTGTAGCCAAAGAACCCCAAATGGCACACCTGTATTGCATATAGTGGAATTTCATTTTTCTTAAGGTGGATATCTCAGAGTTTCCGAACCAAACCACTCTTGAACCAAGTTAAGGGCAATAGAGGTGCTGCTTTTGGGTTCCAAAAAGTAAAATATGACTTAAAAAACCTAAATACATCATCATAGACTTACTGGTTTTAGTACCTGAAACAAACTGGGCCTGGCCAAGGAGAAGTCAATGGGGGTTAATAAAATATAAAGAATGCCCTTCTATATACTACCCTGTACTTTCCTAGGGTAATTAATAGCCAGCAGATATATTTTTGTTGGTAATTAATTATAAAATAGGTACATAAGAAACTCAAGATTTAATTGGCTATTGGAATATAAAAATACCTACTGTTATAATTAAATATCTATTAAAGACTTATAAAGTAAATAACCTCTATTTATATTCAGTGTGGCTTTCACCAAGGATCTGTTTAAAGGGACAATCCAATATTACACAATTATCTGTGTGAAAAACTCATTAGTAGACACTATTACTAAAACCTTTAAAAGTCTAATACCTTTTCCCAAGAGAAAATGGTTGGTAGGCCATTACTGACAGGGTTTTTGGATAAAGGACAAACTAATTATTCTTTGAGCAGGAAGCATAACTATTAAAATGGTAAGCTAGTCTCTGAAAAACTATAACCAAACATTATCCTCTAAAACAAAATTAGAACTTTGTCAGATTTCATCAAAGGCCATTCGAGAAAAGTACAGAGTATCAGAAGTTTGGTAGTCAGGAAAGTGAGCAAATTAGCCTAGATCTAATATAGAGTACCAGCCAGTTTCCTCCCATATCATCTCGTTTCAGCCTCACTCCACCTCTGTGAGACAGAATTATTAATTCTATGTTTAGAGAGGGGAAAAATAAGGCCAAAGAGGTAAACATTGTCCAAGATTGCACAGCAAGTCAGGGTTAATCAGGAATTTAGTCTAAAAGTCTAATCTAAAGTTTTTAATTTTTTTCCATTCGATCACACACTGTCTTTTTCATGTGACAGAAGTCAGTAACCTATAAACTCAAATACCCTGGATACTCTTTATCCTTATTTTCAACCTGGGTGGCCCGCTAAACAGGACCACAAATCCCCCCGCCTGGAATGCCTGCTTCGAGACACACTCCACAATGCCTGTGGTCTGCTCACTCACGTTAGCACGCTGGCAGGCATCATCTGGGACTCGGGCGCTGCCTCTATCAGGGACTGCCAGGTGTTTGTGGAGTTCGGGATCACAAAGCCAAACTCGAAGAACCACTCTGCAGGAAGAAGGAAAAGCTGGTGAGCGGGCACCCCAGTCTCAGAGCTCCTCGTCCACCCCCTGCCCCTTTAGAGTGAGCCTCTTCTTACCCCAAGAACCACACATGAAGCCATCAGAAACCTCCCGGGTCAGAGGCATGGGAAGGGTCACAGAAGGCCCCTCGGGCTGTCCTCTGGACTACACCAGAGGCTTACTCCCTGTGCTCTAGGGTCTAAAGGACGAGGACCAGTGGGCGGATATAGTATAAGCAATGTTTTCTCAGAAGTAGGCTATGTGTACATGATAAACAGAAGAACAGAATAGGCCTTTCACTTGGAATTTCAGCTGTGAGACGCATATGTGCCCGCTTACAGTTCGCGGTGGAAACTCAATGCAGAGCGGCCTTGCCAGTCTGATCCGCAAGAGACAGAGAGCACCGTACCAGGCCCTCATCGGCAGCTTCCTCGTGACCACGTTACAATTTGCCAGTGATAAAGCAGGCGCCAGCCCAGGCCCACCAGGGTCAGAAACCCTCTTGTTGGGCTCGAAGGCCCTTGTCATTGGCAGCTTCGTTTTTGTTTTGTTTTTCCCGGGGCCCCCAGTCTCTCAGGGTGTAGGGATCCCATCACAATCTGAGTTGCAAAGTGAACGTTACCAAAGCAGTGCTTTTAGTTCACTGGGTCCTGCCTTTTTTCCCTGTCACTCTAACTGTGGCTTCCAGCAGTAGGCCACAGAATACCTTCTAGGCATTGCCCTTTGAAGTAAACTTTCTGTTCCAGGCGGAATTTTTCCATTTGCTCTGCTGAAGAGAAGTTCAATTCTCGAGACACTGCCTTGCACTTGAGGATTTTCTTGGGAACACGGGCTGGTAAAGAAAAAGAAATATTGAAGCCATTCTCAATGAAAATCACATACTATGATGCTTCCAGTTTCTGGGAGCTTCTTAGAGCTGATTTAAAGAACACATTATCTATGTTAAATTTCAGAGAATGCCTTGGTAACAGAATTACACTTTTTAATTAAAGGCAGAGGTCCCCAACTGGTCAAGTGCATCTGACTGAAAGATCCTTACTTTTTTAAAAAAAATTTTATATATTTGAGACACAGAGAGAGAGAGAGGGAGAGCACAGAGGGAGTGGGAGAGGGTGAAGTAGACTTCCCGCTGAGCAGAGAGCTTGATGCAGGGATGTGGAGGTGCAGGGCTCGATCCCAGGGCCCTGAGATCATGACCGGAGCCAAAGGCAGACACTTAACCAACTGAGACACCCAGGCACCTCCCTGAAAGATATTTAAGAAACATCAGAGGTAGTGCATCTAAGGGCCTTCCCTAGCTGCTCTCATCAGGAAAAAGGTTGAATGGGCACCTTCTCTACTCTGTTCTGTTGGTTTTAACCCCTTAGTTTTTCTTTTATTCAGGGAGATAAAAATGCAAATTTTCTTTTGGAAAAAAATGTTGAGAGCTTAGTTTATATCTTTAGGTATGTTCTAATGCTAAAATTTCAGCACAAAATGAGTTTTGGGAAGTGAGAGAAAAAAAAGGTAGGAAAGGAACTAGGAATCTCAACAACACATGCTGTGCCCTCAGGGGTTTGCCCATTAGGGTCTGCATTAATTTAGCTCCCTGATGCTTAGGCCCAGCTCCAGAAACATCAGAGCCCTGTGCAGACAAAGGGTTGGGGAGTACCTTCATGCTCCACTCCAGGGACTGACAGGTCTTCTGTTCCTTGCCACAGTATCTTCCCTGTTTCAGCATCCCGGAGGTTCATCCAATTTCTGATCAAATATATTAAGGAAAATAATGCACTGAAGGTGACTCTCACTTTGTATTCTAGGTGTGTTCTAGCGCTCAGATTTGCTACCAACTCCTGTTTACTTTTTAGCAAGTTGGCCTATCTGCCAAGTGCCATGAAAGCAAATAAGATGGTTTAAGAGGGTTGAAATGACATCCAAAGGAAGATCTTAGCAGAGACCCAGCAGAGATTTTTTTTTAAAGATTTTATTTATTTATTTGACAGAGCACAAGCAGGGGGAGTGGCAGGCAGAGGCAGAGGGACAAGCAGAAGCAGGCTCCCCCCTGAGCAGGGAGCCCAACGCAGGGCTCCTCCTTCCCAGGATCCTGGGATTATGACCTGAGCCCAAGGCCGACTCTTAACCGACTGAGCCAGCCAGGCACCCCCCCAGGGAGGTTATTTTTATCTACAACATGAGAACCAAAGGCTACACATCTAAAAATTGTAAGAAAGAGAGAGAAAATGAATAGTGCAAAATTAAAAAATTTCCAACACAATCAGAGTAGCCAAGATAAAAGAGCTAAAGAAACAGATAAAAGAGGTATCCCAAGGAGTGACTCATGCAGACCACCCCCACAGTGAGGATCACATCCCATAAGTTTTACTCACAAATCCAGAGATCTCAAGTACCTGTTTAATGGCCTGCTCTTAAATATCAGAAACTAGCCAAGGATCACCAGAAACCGAGGAGGGCATTTACTATGAAAGACAGACCAAAACAAAGAGAAAAAAGCAACTTAGAAGAAAAAAGAGACTACAAAGGAAATTACAAACTTTTTTCTATTTTTTAAGATTTTATTTATTTACTTGAGGGAGAGGAGAGGGAGCACAAGCAGGGGGAGCGGCAGGCAGAGGGAGAAGCAGGCTCCCCGCTGAGCAAGGAGCCCAAGGTGGGGCTCGATCCCAGGACCCTGAGATCATGACCTGAGCTGAAGGTAGATGCTTAACCGACTGAGCCACCCAGGCACCCCGGAAGATACAAACTTTTAAAAAAGAAGTATTAAAAACAAACAAAACAGCCAGAGATAACATAACCCTTACAGACACTAAGAATTATATACAATTGAATTTTGTATATTTTAGGTGATTTTCTCTGGCTCAAGTTTACAAATTTTGAGGCTAGTCAATTGATAATCTCTCTCTCTTTTTTTTTAAAGATTTTATTTATTTATTTGAGAGAGAGAGAGAACACATGAGAGGGGGGGAGGGTCAGAGGGAGAAGCAGACTCCCTGCTGAGCAGGGAGCCCGATGCGGGACTCGATTCCGGGACTCCAGGATCATGACCTGAGCCGAAGGCAGTCGCTTAACCAACTGAGCCACCCAGGTGCCCGATAATCTCTTTTTGCCATAAAATGCCAACTTAAGTAGTTATATTTTCTAGTTTCTGTATTGCTCATCATACAATAAATGAATTACTAATAGAAAGGAAAAAACAACATTCAGAGAACAAAAAAGAATGCTAGAAAAATATGCATTTTTTAAAAAAAGATTTTATTTATTTATTTGACAGAGAGAGACACAGCAAGAGAGGGAACACAAGCAGGGGAAGTGGGAAAGGGAGAAGCAGGCTTCCTGCTGAGCAGGGAGGTCGATGCGGGGCTCTACCCCAGGACCCTGGGATCATGACCTGAGCCAAAGGCAGACACTTAATGACTGAGCTACCCAGGTGCCCCGAAAAATACACATTTTGATAGCAGAACCAAACAACTCAATGCAAGGTTTGGAAGACAAAGCTGAGGAACACTTTCAGAAAGAAGAATAAAAAGCCACAAGGATAGAAAACAGGAGAGTGAAGATACAAAAACTGGGTATCAGTCTAAGAGATCCAAAATCTAACAGAAATTCAAGATAGAACTGAAAAACCAAGGAGAGGAAGTCATCAATGAATTAATTCAAGAAAATTGTCCCAGACTGAAAGGATCTAGCAAGTGCTCAAGTCACATCATTATGAACTTGCAGAACGTCAAGGTTAAAGCAAAGCTCCCAAAGGGAAAACAAGCTGTCACATAAAGGTCAGAATCAGAGTGGGAAAAAAAAAATCAGAATGAATCACACTTCAACAGAGACTCTGGAGGATAGAAAAAAATGAAGCAGTGCCTTTAAAATTCTCAGGGAAATTCCTAAAACTAAAAAAAGATTTACTTGCTTGAGAAACTAATGATAATATGCTACTTCAAAATGATAGGGAAGACTAAGGAAGAAGACGATATTGGATCCAGGAAGCAATGGATCTAAAACAAGAGACAGGTGAAGGAGACCCCAGGGTAAAAGCTCTTCAGCAGGCCTGGAAGGCAACCTGCCAAGGACCCAGACAAGAGCTGGTCAGAATGGTTAGGGAGAGGTTTTAAGAAGATGAAATTCATAGAATATCTGATGTGTTTAAATGGGAAAGATTTATAGTTTGGGTACATTTGGGGGTTCATTAGTGAGAAGCACAGAAAATCTAAGTAAATGAATAAAAAACCAAGACAATAATTAACATCTGGGAAAAATCAAAGGTGGTATTGGAAGAAAAAAGCAGTCACAGTATACTACATGGCACCATTGCAAACAGGGCTGACATAGTCATAATAATAAAAACATGGACTATAGATCCAATACCATTATCCTGGGAGGATAGGGGAAGAAGAGCATGTATGTGTGGTCAGGCAGCAAGTGTTGAGAAAGAACAAAACTCATTTTCCATAGTGGGAAGTCGATAAACAATGCCTAAAACAGAATAGCCACAGTGTGCAATTCAGAAATACGAAGACAAATAGCAAATAAATCAGTTAGAAATTGAAAATAGGGCGCCTGGGTGGCTCAGTTGGTTAAGCGACTGCCTTCAGCTCAGGTCATGATCCCAGGGTCCTGGGATCGAGTCCCGCATCGGGTTCCCTGCTCTGCGGGGAGCCTGCTTCTCCCTCTCCCACTCCCCCTGCTTGTGTTCCCTCTCTCGCTGTGTCTCTCTCTGTCAAATAAATAAATAAAATCTTTAAAAAAAAAAAAAAAGAAATTGAAAATAGTTTTCTCTGGGGAATAGAAAATATGAATGGGAGGATACAGAACACGGCTCATCATTCAAAACCAGGTTGAACTATGACTCTGAGCAATGTACACACACAACTTTGACAAATATAAACACTGAATTTAAAAAGACAGTCCTGAGGGTTTTTTTAAACAATGGACAAATAATTAAAGAAAAATTAATACTATCCATACATGGAGGCTAAGTCTGAGAAAGATGGTTAATATTTACAAAGAGACGGACCTTCAGATAAATAGTTGATACAGTTTGCAGGTCTTTTTTTTTTTTCTTTTTGCTGTCTAGCAACCAAACCCTCTTCCCAACAGCACCCTGTTGCCCCTGTGGGAGACAGTGCCTGCCGGGCATTACTCTAACTAGAAGATCCAAATCCTTCTCTCCGGAGCCGGGTGCAGCTGGGGGCAAGCACAAGACCTAGGCTTGGATGCCTGCGTACCAGGACTGGAGGAAAAGTCCACAGGTCTTCAGGATGTGTTTCCTGCTGTGCGGCCATTGCTGCAGTCAGTTCTGAAACCCCAGGGAGGCTGCAAGCTTTCCCATTGTTTGGGTAGCTTGCAGCGTTGAACCCAGAGCGTGGTTGATTAGCATCACTATGCCTTTAATGGTACCGTTAGCCCTCCGGAGAGATTCTTTCTCGGTTTTGCGGCTACTAAGGAAAAGTCAGGGAAGATAACCAAGGGTTACCCTAGCGTCCTGTGCTCTCAACCTGCTTGTGCACTGTACGCCAGCCCCCCCCCCCCCCCCCGCCACAAACCTACCACTTCTTTGAAGTTGTGTTGGTTGTGTTTCTCTCCTCTCCTTGCGTGCAATCTTTTTTTTTTGAAAGATTTTATTTATTTATTTGACAGAGAGGGACACAGCGAGAAAGGGAACCCAAGCAGGGGGAGTAGAAGAGGGAGAAGCAGGCTCCCCACTGAGCAGGGAGCCCGATGCGGGACTCGATCCCAGGACCCTGAGATCATGACCTGAGCCGAAGGCAGACACTTAACGACTGAGCCACCCAGGCGCCCCCCCCTTTTTTTTGGAAAGATTTTATTTATTTATTTGACAGAGAGAGACACAGCGAGAAAGGGAACACAAGCAGGGGGAACTTGTGTGCAATCTTAACAGTCTCCTAGTGTGCTCATTATATCCCCTCTACCAACGGAGTCAGCCAGGTACCCTCAGGTCATCTATTAAAATTCCAATTACTACAAATATGCTTAGCTATTCTGGGGGTTCCATATATGAAGATAAAGCTTCCCCAACTGGAGAAATGAAACAGAAGATACTACTGCTCTGGCAAGTCCACTCTGAGCTCAGACCTAAACAGAATTGCCTTCGACATTTAAGTGCAAGGTTTTCAGAAGACACAGTACTCATTTAACTTGCTCTGTACATACTTTTCATTCTTTCTCTACAGATAGTCTCTTAGGTGCCAATATAACCACACTGGACACCAGATTTTCTTAAACAACAAAACTAAATTTACTCTTAAAGTTTTAGGCTCACATACAAATGGGGCATTCTAGCAAAACGACCGCAAGAAAAGCCTCGGAAAAGGGGCTCCCTTCATAAAGCAACAGCTAGATCGGATCTAGCAGTTTCCAAAAAAAGCATTACTGCTGCTGGCCCAGGTCAGCAAAGAAAAGCCTGGCACCAGACTTTGTCAATCTATTAGAGGATAGAAAGAAAAAAGTCTTAAATGAGAGTGTGCTCTCCGATAATTAGTGGATAGTGAATTTAAGATTCCTCGATTTTATAGCAAGGGAGAGAAGGTGCTAAAAATACATGGCTTATCTCCCTAACACAAGCGCCTCCTCTCTTTATAATCAGATTAAGGACTTATCTTTTTTGGGAATTACACTTAAAAAAATATTTTGGCCAGTTCAACAATTAGGCATTTCCAGCATGTACCTTAATCTGGAAACCTATCAGTGTCTCTATCGTGGGCTTCATTGTATAATTCTAACAAAACCTGTAAAATTTTACTCTCAATAAATGCCACAAAATTAGAGAAATACAAACAGAGCTCCATTAAATGATGTTGGGACGGAGTCTACTTAGAGCCCCTCCAAGTTCTCTAAGTTAGGGGTGAAAAGGAACACTCTTAATTCATGGCAAAGATGCAGCCATTTGGGAACAGCTTTATAAATCATAAAAATACAAATCCATGACAGCACAACAGCAAAAAGAAATAAAAATTATTAAGGTAGTATCTTTTTTTTTTTTTTTAAAGATTTTATTTATTTGACAGAGACAGCGCGAGAGAGCAAGCATATGCACAAGCAGGGGGAGCAGGAGAGGGAGAAGCGGCTCCCAATTGAGCACAGGGAGCCTGATATGGGATTCGATCCCAGGGCTCTGGGATCATGACCTGAGCCCAAGGCAGATGCTTAACGACTGAGCCACCCAGGCGCCTCTAAGGTAGGTATCTTAAAATAACCACAAGAAAAGATGGTCCTCAAAAGAGGAAGCATATTTCGCTAAAAATGTTGGAAATGAAAGGGAAGCTTTAATGGCTGATCATCATCTGGCTGAAAACATTTTTGTTTTAGCAGCTTTTTGTCAACTAGATTTTTTTCAGAGAAAAAGAGCCTGAGTTTTAAGACTCAAAGGTCAAGTCACTTCCAATCTTGAGAGAGGAGAGGATTAGGTACAACCTTTAAGGAGGGGGGCTGAAGGACTATTTATAAATACCACCTTCTGGGTCAGCCAGGTCTTTTCTCATTTAAAAGCTCCCGGGTGATTTATACCCACGGTGAGCACAAAGAACACTCCTTTACTATGGGAAGCCTCTGCTGGGAGAGCTGTTCTGGTAGCTTCTTATTTGGAACGAGGCTGACAAAGGCAGCACACTCTCATATGTAAAAGTAAGAGCATGTTAAAAATAAGCTTCAGCCTGAAAACAATAAGCTCCAGAAAAAAAAAAAAATCAATAGTTTGTAGAGTGTCGAGCCTTAGGAAAGGTAAAAAAGGAAGTAAACTAAGATACACATGGAAGAATGAGAGTCACTTGGCTCCACACAGAAGGTTACATAAGTCCTCTTATGTTTTAAATAGCTGTGACCTGGTATGATTTTGGGCCAGTGCGGGGGCTGGGGACAGACCTGAGGTAGAGAAGGCCGGCAGGGAGGTGGTGGTGGAGTGGGAAGTGAAGGCTTGGAGACTGGAAGAAACCAGTCAGATGTTGGGGTACGAGGTAAATTTCCTTGAGATGTGACTGCAGGCACTGGGATAAAAGAATTTAAAATACTTAGTGACAATCATCTAGAAGCATTTTGGCATGAGTACAACCTCCATTTTTATAAACAGAACAGATCCACTGTACATGGCAGTGATGAGGGAACAGAAGGCAAGCTGAGGACAAAGCAGAAGCTGACACCCCCCCCCCATAGGATGTATGTGACATTCCTCAGGCACTCCTGGCTGCCCTAAGGCTAAAGAAAGGAAAAACAAATAGTTAACTTGTAGAGATCACAATCCTGCAAGACCTGAGTCTCCCTCAGTTTACAAATGTCTTAGCAATTTACAAGAACAAAGGCCATTTCTTTCAATGGCCTAGCTTCTAGAAGGAAATGTAGATACAATTAAATGCCCTTATAACCTACAGCCCATTGACAGATAATTGAAGCGGACAGAGTGTAATGCTCCTCCAGGAAGTTCCCAACTATGTTAATTTTAATGCCTTACTAGAGGGGTAAACAAACTTAACTTGACAATGGCAAGGCCTCCGGTATCTTGTAGGTCTTTAGCATATGAAAGTTCTTTTGAAACCTCCCTTTTTCCTTACCTCCCCCAACCTCATAGTATATAATCAGCCACCCCTCACAACCCCGGTGCAACAGCTCTTTCTGCCCACAGGTCCTGTCCCCGTGATTTAAAAGCAAACGACCTTTCTGCATCAAAGACGTCTCAAGAATTCTTTCTTGGTCATCAGCTCCAGACCTTACCCCACTGTGAACTTCACCTATATTCCAAAACCCCATCAGCAGGACCTCACTGGCCAGTTGAGAGGAGAGACCAAAAGGAGATTGGTGGAGAGGAGGAGACAGAGTAGAGAGGAGGAATGGGGAAGGTAAAGAGAGGAAAGAGGAAAGACACATGGAACACACGAAGACAGAGACACACACAAGGGAGGAGTGAAAGGAATAAAAGATACTGGGGAAGAAACAAAAATGCTCACATGTAACTGAGAACCAGGCCAGAACAGAAAGGGAACAAAAAGGAAGAGGCTCAGGATGTTCGGAGACAGATTCCAGTTTTTCCTGCTTGAATCTTAGAGAGTTGTCCTGGTTAGTGGCTTTCATAGAATGGTTTGAAATTGATGGGTAGGAAGACTGCTCCCATGAAAATGTTAATTGGCTGATTCATAGTTTCCTGTAATTTATCATCCAAACTAGTACTTTTGAGAATGAAAGAGGGTGCTAAAGGGACAGCACACTGAAATGAGTTGGCTCATGTAAGGTGCTCAGAAACTTAGAAGCAAAGTGTTGTTGTTTTGAATCCATTATCATCTCCTACCTAGGATCCTGATGGTTTTCCTCGCTTCCAGTCTTTTTTTAGAAAGAGAGAGGGCAAGCAGGGGGTAGGCACAGAGGGACAGAATCCCTCACTACGCTCAGTGAGGAGTCCGACACGAGGCTTGATCTCACAACCCTGAGATCATGACCTGAGCCGAAATCAAGAGTCGGACGCTTACCCAACTGAGCTACCCAAGTGCCTCTCCTTGCTTCCATTCTTGCTTCCTCTTTCAATCCATTCTCGCTTCCTCTTTCAATCCATTCTCCTCACAGAAGGTAGTTTTATAAAAACTGTGAATTAGGATGCTAATCCCGGGTTTTCCTTTGCACTTGAAAACAAAACTCAAGTCCTTAGCATAGTTTGCAAGGTGCCCAGTCAGGCTCCAGCCATAATGGCCGCCTTTCTCTTTCTTCAGCGCACTAGTGTCTCTGCGCATGATGCTGCCCGAGTGCTCCTGCCCTTACTCTTCACACTCCCAGATCCTGGCTTCGGTGGCACCTCCTCGGAGAGACTCTTGGGACCACCCAGTCTACAGAATCCAGATTTGCCTGACTCTGAAGCTGGGGCTCCTTCTGTGCATCCATGCCAATCCTGGCTACATCCTGGCCGCCCCTAACAGACAGTTTGTGCCATCTCCATCTCCCCTGACAAGAGGCTAAATACCACTTCAACTTTGCGGTGTTACTTTTCTGGTCAAAGACCTTCAGAGGGTCCTCACAGACTGATCCAGGTCTCTCCATGTACCTGATCTCAAACTATCATTCATTCAGTAAGTGCTTATTGACAATCTACTATGTGCCAGGTATTGACATCAAAGTGACATGTAAAAAATCTGGGCAATATTGTTTCATAGAAAGTGACAGACAAGTGGAGGGGGACAATATTTCTAAATTTATGTATTATTTTATAAATTTATGGTCTTAAATATGTAGGTAAAATACACATTTGTCTATTCCACCCATATCCCTTTTTAAAAATATTTTTTCATTGGAATGTTAAGAGGTTGCTTTATATTCAGGGTGACCTTATATTTGGGCATTATTCTGATAATTTTGTAGATTTCTTCTACATAAAACCAAAGAACTTATTTATTCATGTCCTTCAAAACAATTCATACACAAGCTGGATAATTCTCAGTGATACTGAGATAATTCTCTAATGATATTAACTCAGATCCTGGTTACTAATCTAGGAATGGAAGAGCTATATTATTTCAATTCCTAACAATTTACCAGGAAGGGAACTGGTTTATCAATTGTTATTCTGTTCTAGTGTTATCTGAAAAGTAAATTTTTAGATTTACAAAATAGTTATAATAGTAGAGTTCTCATATACCTCACACTAGTTACCCCTATTATAGACATCTTATATTTGTCGCAACTAATGAACCAATACTGATACATTATCACTAACTAAAGTCTGCAGTTTGTTCAGATTTCAGTTCATTTTTAATTTAATGTCCTTTTTCTGTCCCAGGATCTCACATTTACATTTAGTTATCATGTCTCCTGAAGCTCCTCTGGGCTGTGAGTTTCTCAGATTTTCCTTGTTTTTTTTGGATGACCTTGACAGTGTTAAGCAGTACTAGTCAAGTATTTTCTGGGTGTCTGACAATCGGGGTTTGTCTGAGGTTTTTCTCATGATTAGGCTGGGTTGTGAGTTTTTAGGAGGAAGACCATTGAGATGAAGTGCCATTTTCATCCCATCATGTCAAGGCTATGTATCATCAACCTGCTTTATCACTGTTGATGCTGACTTTGATCACCTAGCTGAGGTGGTGCTTGTCAGGTTTCCCCACTGGAAATATGTTCTTTTCCCCTTCTTTCCATATTGTACTCTTGGAAGCAAGTAACTGTACAGCCCAAGCAGGTGGGGAGTTATGCTCCATCTCCATGAGGGAAGAATGTGAGTTATTTGGAATTTTGCAGTGGAGATTTGTCTCTTCTGCCATTGATTTTTTATTCAATTATTTGTATCAGGCCCGTTGGTTTTATTATTAAATGACTGTGCTCTGATACCTAAATTTTTATCTCCACCATGAAAATATTTCAACACTAAACAATCTGCCTAAAAATATCTAGTTAAGATGCTTACCATTAAGTTTCAGGGATTCATCTGGGTTATGGGATCAAGAGCCACATGCTCTTCTGACTGAGCCAGCCAAGCGCCTTGGGAATGCTCATTTTAAAAAGCAATTCTTATGTGCAATAAAGTTGAGGTACCACTCATCTAGCCTTTATAATCTAATACAGATTATATAATATAATCTGTGACTAGAGCAACACTCCTAAAACACAAGCTGGATGATATCATTACTTCCCCTTCAGAAACTTTCAAAAGATTTTCTTTCTTTCTTTTTTTTTTAAGATTTATTTATTTAGGGGAGAGAAAGCGCACACACGAGTGGGAGGGGCTGACAAAGAATCTCAAGCAGACTCTGCACTGAGCACAGCGCCCGATGTGGGGCTCGATCTCACCACTCTGAGATCATGACCTGAGCGGAAAGCAAGAGTTCGATGCTTAACCGACTGCACCACCCAGGTGCCCCATCAAAAGATTTTCACTGAGAAAAGTCCTAACTTCTTAGCTTAGCATTTTATGTTCTTTACCTTGTGGTTCCAACATCTCTCTGGCCACCCTTTCTGCTGTATGCTCCTCCCTATTCCCTATTTTCACCTAGACACAGGGAAGATACTAATGCCCTCATACACCTCTATGCTCTCCGGTCAGCTTGGACACTGGACACTCATTTGAAGTCTCTCACAAGAGCAGCCAGTAAAATCAAAAGAGTTAAATTGCTTTTTGCTATGATCACAAGGCCACACCAGACAAGCTGATAAAAGGAGGCGGGAAGAAACTTTTCTTTAGCTTACAGGACCCTTACGGATGCAACCAAGACGGAGGGAAAGGGCAGTAACAAAGACAAAGAAATTATCATGGGCAGAGGCTGGTTAACAACTACCCCAGATGTACTAACTGCACAGCAATGCCACCCAAGCAAATTTCCCTAAAATACACCCAGTCATAACAAGATCATAATCACTCAGGATTAGACAAAGCAAGAAAAAACCTTATAGAAGTAACTTCCTTTTTTTTTTTTTTTTTAAAGATTTTATTTATTTGACAGAGAGAGACACAGTGAGAGAGGGAACACAAGCAGGGGGAGTGGGAGAGGGAAAAGCAGGCTTCCCACCGAGCAGGGAGCCTGACATGGGGGCTCGATCCCAGGACCCTGGGATCATGACCTGAGCCAAAGGCAGACGCTTAACGACTGAGCCACCCAGGCGCCCCTAGAAGTAACCTTTTTTTTTTTTATTTGAGAGAGAGAGAATGAGAGACAGAGAGCATGAGAGGGAGGAAGGTGAGAGGGAGGAAGTCAGAGGGAGGAAGGTCAGAGGGACAAGCAGACTCCCTGCTGAGCAGGGAGCCCGATGTGGGACTTGATTCCGGGACTCCAGGATCATGACCTGAGCCGAAGGCAGTCGCTTAACCAACTGAGCCACCCAGGCGCCCTAGAAGTAACTTCTTATGAGCTACTTCACATTCTCTAATAAAAGCACATATTATCTTAAACTTTCTCATAACTTTCAATAAGGGAAAAGTCACCAAAAACTTTGTTGTATTAATTAATGTTTGACTTTGGTTTTATGCACTCAAAATCTTTTTTATTTAAAGATTTTATTTATTTATTTATTTATTTATTTGAGAGAGAGACAGAGGGAGAGCACAGAGGGAGAGGGAGAGGGAGAAGCAGGCTCCCCTCTGAGCAGAGAGCCTGCCGCGGGGCTCGATCCCAGGACCCTGAGATCATGAGGGCTGAAATCAAGAGTTGGAAGCCTAACTGACTGAATCAGCAGGCGGCCTGATTATGGGCTTCTTGAGGGCAGAGGTGTTTCCTCTCACTGAGTTGACAGTAAAAGCAGGGAAATCTTTGGCTATGAGTTCCTGGAATTTAGTCACATCAATCAGTAACTTTCTAGTGTAAAAAAGTACTTAGAAAAGATTTTCTTTTTCTTTTGGGTAATAGGGCTAGGAAGGACAAATGATAGAGAAACTGTTTACAGATTATTAGGTTTGTGGCACTCTGTATAAGAATACTATCAGTTTTGTTTTTCTTCAATAACAGTTTTTTATAGAACATTTCCTTAGGAAAGTTTTTCATTTTAGAATTATGTTTGAATTAAGGCAAAAAGGGGACTAATTTCTTTTTTCTTTTTTTTTTTTTTAAGATTTTATTTATTTATTTGACAGAGACAGAGACAGCGAGAGCAGGAACACAAGCAGGGGGAGTGGGAGAGGGAGAAGCAGGCTTCCCGCTGAGCAGGGAGCCCGATGTGGGACTCGATCCCAGGACTCTGGGATCATGACCTGAGCTGAAGGCAGCCGCTTAACGACTGAGCCACCCAGGCGCCCTAATTTCTTAATCAGTATTTTATTTTTATTCTACTTTGTAAGGCTCAAGTTATCTCCTCATCAAACTTATTAACAGGTATCCTAGAGTTATTGTACAGTTCTTACTTGTCTAGGACTTGGTTCTTATTTTCAGTATATTTAAAAAATAATCAGGGGTGCCTGGGTGGCTCAGTCGTTTAAACGTCTGCCTTCGGCTCAGGTCACGATCCCTGAGTCCTGGGATAGAGCCCCACATCAGGCTCCCTGCTCAGCGGGGAGTCTGCTTTTCCTTCTGTCCCTCCCCCTGCTCATGTGCTCTCTCTCTCTCTCTCAAATAAATAAAATCTTAAATTTTTTTTTTTTTTATTACTGAGGGGCGCCTGGGTGGCTGAGTTGGTTGAGCGTCTGAATCTAGGTTGTGGCTCTGGTCGTGATCTTGGGGTTGCGAGATCAAGACCCACGTTGGGCTCCATGTGGAGTCTACTTGAGATTCTCTCTCCCTCTGCCTGCAGGCACGCACTCTCCCTCAAATAAATAAATAAATAAAATCTTAAAAAATTTTATTACTGAAGTATAGTTGACATGTGATGAAGGAATCTTTTTAAAATGGGTATTATTCCAAATAAATAACAGAGTCTCTTTATATTTTCATACTATTTTTGGAGATTTGGTAGCTTTTAAAAACAAATGAGTATATCTGCTTGCTGGTCATGTGAGTGTACACTTTTAACTAGAAAAAGGTACCACGTCCAAGAGTCTGTGAGATGTTGGGGCACCTGGGTGGCTCAGTCGGTGAAGCGTCTGCCTTCAGTTCAGGTCATGATCCCAGGGTCCTGGGATCAAGTCCCGCATCGGGCTCCCTGCTCAGTGGGGAGCCTGCTTCTCCCTCTCTCTGCCTGCTGCCCCCTCTGCTTGTGCTGTCAAATAAATAAAATCTTAAAAAAAAAAAAAGTCCGTGAGGTGCCTTTATATAAGAACACAGAAAGAATGCCTTTTTATATAGGTGAATTTTAGGAATTTCAAGCAGTTGGTGAAAAAAGAAAGAAAAAGAGAAAATGGTGAAAATGAAGGTGTTTTTGTTTTTGTAAATTAAAGTTTATTTTTATTTATTTATTTTTAAAAATATTTTATTTATTTATTTGACAGAGAGAGACACAGCGAGAGAGGGAACACAAGCAGGGGGAGTGGGAGAGGAAGAAGCAGGCTTCCCGTCGAGCAGGGAGCCTGATGTGTGGCTTGATCCCAGGACCCTGGGATCATGACCTGAGCCAAAGGCAGATGCTTAACCGAGTCACCCACGCGCCCCAGGAAATTAAACAATTTAAAAAGCTCTGTAGGAATTTACTGTTTCAAAAATGCCGAATGAGTTATCTTACAAATGAAATAAATCTTCTATACCATTAACATTTAAAGCCCCAATTTGATGGGGGGCCTGGGTGGCTCAGTCGGTTAAGCGTCTCCCTTCAACTCAGGTCATAATCCTGGGGTCCGGGGATTGAGCCCCTTGTCGGGCTCCCTGCTCAGTGGGGAGTCTGTTTCTCCCTCTCCCTCTGCCCCTCCCCTCCACTGGTGCTCTCTTTCTCTCTCTCAAATAATAAAATCTTTTTTTAAAATTAATTAATTAATTAATTTGACAGAGAGAATGAGAGAGAGCACATGAGAGGGGGGAGGGTCAGAGGGAGAAGCAGACTCCCTGCCGAGCAGGGAGCCCGATGCGGGACTCGATCCAGGGACTCCAGGATCATGACCTGAGCCGAAGGCAGTCGCTTAAGCAACTGAGCCACCCAGGCGCCCCGTCAAATAATAAAATCTTAAAAAAAAAAAAAAAAGCCCCAATTTGAGAGTTGTTTCTTAAAAAATAATTTATTTGAGAGTGCATGCATGCACACATGAGGGGGGTACAGAGTAAGAGGGAGAGGGAATCTCAAGTAGACTCCGTGCTGAGCACAGAGCCTTCCCTGGGGGGCTTGATCCCAAGACCCGAGATCATGACCTGAACCTAAATCAAGAGTCAATTTCAAGCCTGAGCCACTCAGGCGCCCAGCCCCAATTTGAAAGTTATTAAGTGCATTTGTTTACAGTAATCTTAAGGCAGGGTATATCCATGTCTTTGTTGTGATGGTGAAGAATTCTAGTCATTATCAGATGGTAACAACTTGTAAAGATTATACTCCACTTGGATATAATCACATTTCAGATACTAAGTCCCCTAAAAAGCCAGACCTTAATTTGTCACACCACTGTAATACACCGTTCCCTGCCACAAAAGACTGCTCAAAAAACAAACAAAAATCCCTTGATGTCTTCAACAACTTGCATTTGTTCTTTTTTTTTTTTTGCCAAGGAACCTGAAAACAGCACTGTCCTTTATACTGATGACACTCTATGATAAGCATACACTTCCAATGGTGCCTCAAGCAAGGGTCAAGACCAAACTATCCACGGGAAACAACGTCCATGGCAGCACCAACTTTGTTTGACCAAGAGAACCTGACATTCTGTGCTATATTAGTAACTGCTGGCCGATGTGGTCCCTGTCAATTTATTCCTGTCACATTATTTTCCTTTGTCTCAGTCCAAAGCCACAGGGGAGGGCTACAGGGTTTGCTTTTGACTTGTAACAACAGCAGAGGCTATGGAGTCCCTCACCTGCCTAACTTGACTCCTGGCTCCTCCCCTGGAAACAGGGTAGAACTGGAGACAGAACATACCAAACAGGATGAGTAATCTGCTCTTCCATGAAACTTCTGGTTGGCTACATGGGGAACAGGGAAATGTCTATCAGAGGAGGAACAAAAGGACATTCTGCAGAGCTGGCTTTGACAAGAAAGCCTACTACCCTTTGTTTCTTTGCTCAGCCTCTCATTTCTTTTAATATATATCACTGAGCCCAAATGTAAATAAGAAAGCTGAAAAGTTGCTGGTTCCATGACTGTTCCATGCATGGCCAAGTGAACTCTCAGGGTAATTCTAGAATGTATGTTATCCAGGTAAATAGCAGTTAATGGTACTGCGCCAGTGTCCATTTCCTGGTTTTGATCATGTACTACAGCTATGTTAGATGTTATTAAGATATTATCATTGAATACAGGGGAACTTACTGTACTATTTTTGTAAGTTCTTACAAGCTAAAATTATTTCAAAATGAAGTTGTTTTTTTTTTTTTTTTAAGATTTTATTTATTTATTTGACATAGAGAGAGCACAAGCAGGGGGAGAGGCAGAGGGAGGCCTGACTCGGGGCTCGATCCCAGGACGGTGAGCTGAAGGCAGACGCTTAACCGACTGAGCCACCCAGGAGCCCCTCAAAATGAAGTTTAAGAATAAAAAAACTGGGGCGCCTGGGTGGCTCAGATGGTTAAGCCTCTGCCTTTGGCTCAGGTCACGATCCCAGGGTCCTGGGATCGAGTCCCGCATCGGGCTCCCTGCTCAGCGGGGAGCCTGCTTCTCCCTCTGCCGCTGCCTCTCTATCTCTCTCTCTGACTCTCATGAATAAATAAAACATTTAAAAAAAAAAAGAATAAAAAAACTGATGTAGACACCCACATGTACATCCATATTACTAGTTTCTAAGACAACATTTAAGGCTTTATGGCTGGGCTCTTCTTTATGGACTTTGATATCCCATTGCTGTTGTACTTTACTTATGTTTAAACCTTATCACTTAGTTTTTTTTCCTTGGTAATATCAGAGTAAATGATACTCCAGTAGTATAACAAAAATTTCTTTCTGACAGAGAGAGAGAGTGTACAAGCAGGGGAAGCAGCAGTCAGAAGGAGAGGGAGAAACAGGCTCCCACTCACCAGGGAGCCCGATATGGGGCTTGATCCCAGGACCCCAGGATCATGACCTGAGCCTAAGGCAGACGCTCAGCTGTCTGAGCCACCCAGGCACCCCAACAAAAATTTCAATAGGGAAAAAAGGCAAAGAGAGGCCAGGAGTATAGTCCAAGTGAAATTAAAGAGAAACTACAGAAAAGGCCAGGAGGAGGAAGTTTCTTGTCCTCCTTTGGGGTTTTATTTCTCTGCCTGAGAATTACAGGTGTCAGGGGAGGGAGAAAGATACAGAAAAGTTAATCATTGTGGAGAGAGCTGATGGCTTATAAACAGCTGGTGGTGGTTTTGAACCGGGTAGCTAGAAAAATAATGGAACTTTATAAAAATCAAGGAATTCAAGAGACAAAACTGATTTTTACTTTATTTTTTAATCTGACCACTTTTTTTTTTTTTTTTTAGGTTCTTATTTATTCGAGAGAGAGAGAGCATGAGCAGAGGGGAGGGTTAGAGGGAGAGGGACAAGCAGACTCCCTGCTCAGCAGGGAGCCCGATATGGGGCTTGATCCCAGGACCCTGAGATCATGATCTGAGCTAAAGGCAGATGCTTAACTGACGGAGCCACCCAGGCGCCCCTGATTTTTACTTTAGAGAGGAGGAGAAAAGGTTTGGTAAAGGAGGATGCTATTAGGAACGCCCTTCAAGAACCTCAAGGATGGAAAAAAAAGGTAACGTAGAACATGTCGGTGGTAGTGGTGGGAAGTACACTAAAGTATATTCCAAGCTACAATTAGTCTAGTACTAGCATAAAAATAGGTAGATTGATATACCAAAAAACTTAGCTATGACCCCAGCATATACCGACTTTTATATATGCTAAATTCCAAACCAGTGAAGAAAAATGGTTAATTATCTCACACTGCTTACTATAATATACAGGTTTCCCCCACTATCCAAAAGTACAGTGTTCCTATAAAAACTTTTGTAAGCTGAGGGATGCCTGGGTGGATCAGTCTGTTAGGCATCTGCCTTCAGCTCAGGTCATGATCCAGGGTCTTGGGATTGAGTCCCATACTGGACTCCTTGCTCAGCAGGGGGTCTGCTTCTCCTTCTGCCTACCACTCCTCCTGCTTGTGCTCTCTCTCTCTGCCAAATAAAAAAATAAAATCTTTAGGGAAAAAAAAAAAAGAAAGAAAGAAAACTTTTGTAAGCTGAAATGGCAAAAAAGCCAAGAGGTAATTATCATTAATTTATTATGGAAAAATTTTTGAGTGTTTCTACACCTATAAAATCATTTCTTAGGTTTTTCTGATACCTTAGCGCACATCTTGCTAACAGATAGACAAAATAAATCAAGATAAAGCACAAATGCTCATAGACACAGTTCAAAGCTATGGTGGCTTGACGCTGAGAGGCTGGGTGTAGTTTCCAGGGTGGGAGCTGGATGGCACCATGCTCACTGCTCGGGGGTGCGTGCTGCCTCCATAAGGGCTCACTGCAAGACAAATGTTCAACCCTATTGCTGTTTTCCCCCTTTTTCTGTAGAAGTGAAAATCCTCTTTGGATTTCTTTCAGTTAGTGAGAACAAGTACTAATGCAGGTCTTTTGTAAATGTGAAGTGGCCTAACATGAACTTTTGAAATGCAGGGGATACTTTTACCCAATTGGCCTCAAGAGTTAGATATAAAGAAAATATAGGTGAATATTTATATGACCTAAGAATGAGGAAGGTCTCTCTGAGCAGAAAAACAAAAGAAATCATACAAAAAACTAAGTATATATAATTCCACAGAAACAGTTTAGAACCTGAGTGGTTTCAGTAGGAGAGAAAAAGGACTAGGGTTGGGTACAGAGGTAAAAAGGGACTAGTTTATTCAAAGTATTTTAAGTTTTTACAAGGAAAATGTACTTGTGTATTCCCTGAGTTAATTAATCCTGAAAATGTTTCTGAAAGTAAAACCAGAACACCTGCCATACCTCAAAACCATCATAAATAAAGTCAAATAAAAAACAGAAAAATATTCATGACAAGCAAAGGGACAGGGTCTTTACTATACAAGGAGCATTTATATAAGAAAAAGATTAAATGTTTCAAAAAAACACTAGGCAAAACATGGGGGAAATGCACATTTTCGCCTGTCAAACTGGCCCACTGAGCCTGGCCCCCCGAGTGGGTGGGGAGGAGCTGTCCTGCCTTGTGCTCTCAAGAAAGCCACTTCCGTGGGCAAGGGTCAGGTTTTCAGGTTTCGGGAGGCAGGCAAACGGGAGGGAGGACTCCTTGAAAAGTTCCAGAAGGAGGGGATTTTGTTTAGAAAGGAAAAGGGCTTTCTGACAGGGCGCTGTTGGGGAGAAATGGAGAGTATAAGCAAAGGGATGAGACAACCAGAAGGGACTGAGGCCTGGAAGAGACTGCATTTTGGGAAGTACAGGAAGTTTACAGGAATCAGAGTCAGGGAGTCATTCATAGCTTATTCTCAAGGTTTCCAAATTTGACGAAACGATTTTGGTGTCAAAATTGCCTGAGGGGTCTCTCTGGGCACTGACCTTCATGAACCAATCCCCCCACCCCCACACCGATTTTTCCTTTCCAGTCAGTCACCAAGCCCTGCTATTTCTTCCATTGAAATGCATTTGCACATTTTTTCAACCCAATCTGCACACTACTGCCAGACTATTGTTTCTAAAGTATCACTTGGATCCTGTCCCCTCCCTGCTCCAAAACCTTTCAGTGCTTTCTTTCTGTCATTGGATCAAGCGTAGACACACCCTCATCTAACACCCTAACTCTGAGATGTCTGCGGTTCACCTAAAAAAACATCTGCTCTAGCCAACTGGTTCAATCACTGATGTATCCCTATATGTGACACCATCCCATGAAACCTTCCATGATTTCCTAAGCCTGATATCCCACTTGAAAGCCCCTTTTCTTTCTGTTTTACTTCTCTAGCACTCCCTCTCTTCCCATCGTGTGCATGTGGTTAAAGCAGAGGTCTGGAGTCTCACAGTCTAGGTTAAAACCAGGGCTGTGCCGTTAAGGCTTAGTTTGCCTCAACTCCAAAATGTAGTAAGTACTTACATGATTTTTTGTGAAGATTCAGTAAGAATTAATGTAGGACAGTGCCCAGAACATAGTAAATACTCACTAGGTTAGTATTAATATTATTGTCAAAAGATACTCTTAACTCTGAGTGTAAAGTCTGTTTCACTAGTGGTAATAGCTTGTGGGCACTGTTGTTTTATCTCCTACATTTAAGCTTTTTTATATTTAGGTCTTGTTTCCTTATACTTTATAGACTTCATCTCATTAACAGTTGGTGTGCCAAGCCCTGCATTACAGACTTTACAGATATAAAACCCCATGGTTTAGGTATCATTACCTCCATTACTTCACTTTCTGGATGGGAAAATGAAGTTTTGGGGATATTAAAAACCTTACCTAATATGAAATAGCTAGCAAATACTGGGATAAAGATGCAGGTTATTTTTTTGACTTTTTTTTTTAAAGATTTTATTTCTTTATTTGACAGAAAGAGACAGAGGGAGAGAGGGAACACAAGCAGCGGGAGTGGGGGAGGGAGAAGCAGGCTTTCCACGCAGCAGGGAGCCCGATGTGGGGGCTCGATCCCAGGACCCTGGGATCGTGACCTGAGCCAAAGGCAGACGCTTAACTGACTGAGCCACCCAGGCGCCCCTTGACTGACTTATTTTTAAGATTGAAAATTGCCTAGGATTTCTACGAATGAACACTGGGCAGTCCTAATGAGCTAGTTCTGTCGTTCTTCCCTTACCTAGAGATTTCCCCAGGGAGAACTGAGCGCTGTCACTAGATCTGGCTTCAACATCACTCCCCAGACAGCCGGAGCCTGTGCTTTCCTCCAGGGACTGCCGTTACCCTTTGACTTTCAGATAGAGAGTACACTAGAAGATCCATGTTTTGTTATAAGAGAGGAAGATCATTTCCAGAGTCAGAAATCATGCCATCACGGGCGCCTGGGTGGCTCGGTCGTTGAGCGTCTGCCTTCGGCTCGGGTCAGGTCCTGGGGTCCTGGGATCGAGTCCCACATCGGGCTCCTTGCTCAGCACAGAGCCTGCCTCTCCCTCTGCCTGCCTGCCACTCCCCCTGCTTATGCTCTCTCTCTCTCTCTCACTCTCTCTGTGTCAAATAAATAAATAAAATCTTTAAAAAAAAAGAAATCATGCCATCAGGGATCAAGAACAAAAACCATGTTTCCATCAGCAAAAGGCATCCTTTATCCACCTTTAGTTTTCTGAGGATAAAAAAGAGAGGCTCTTAACAGATAGAGCCAAGCCTCCTGAGTACAGAAGGGGCCAACTTTTCCCAAAGGTAACATTCAAAAGACTGTGCGTCTTAAGAATCAGAAAGACAAAACTGTCAAGGGCATGGGAAGGACAGACCCCACCAGTATATATTCTTTTTTTTTTTTTAGTATTTTATTTATTTATTTGAAAGAGCGAGAGAGGGAACACAAGCAGGGGGAGTGGGAGAGGGAGAAGCAAGCTTCCCGCCAAACAGGGAGCCTGATGCGGGGCTCGATCCCAGGACTCCGGGATCATGACCTGAGCCGAAGGCAGACGCTTATCGACTGGGCCACCCAGGCGCCCCCCCACCAGTATATATTCTTCACTCTGATCTATTACATGTGGGTGCAACTACATACAAGTAGACTTTAGGGGGGTAAGAATTGAAGGAACATAAAAATGAACCATTAACTGATATTGTAATTATGTTTACAAACTGATTTCCAGTGGAACCATCACATATTAGGTCTCTTTAGGAGCCTATAATTTCCACACTCTGAAGAAGCATGGCCTCTAAGCTAAACCTGCAAATTTTATCTTGCTAACTCAAAAACTGTTTTGGCCGATAAAAAAATTCCTCCAAAACAGACCAGCAAAAGAAACTAACAGCCATAAAACAAAATGGCAACAACAAAAAAGCAATCTTCTCATGCCCAGGGAAGTTAAAGGCTTAAAGGATACAAAACAACAGGTTCATCTACTTAGGACACAAACATGCACCCCCTGCTCTGTCTCTGACCACCTGGGATACTTTACAGGTCAGAAGGAACAAAATCTGTGTCCCCATCAGTAGGGGACAGGCCCACTGTCAGCCTCTGGAAACCCTGGTTGTTGATACGCCAAGGCTCAGTGTATGTAACTCCCTGAGTTGGGAGACTGGGATTGATGGTTCTGAGGTTTCTTTTGTCCATCCACTTGTGGGATTCTCCCAAAAGGCTTTTTGTGGAGGGAGGACAAGCAAGAACTTCTTTCATTACAGTGCTTTTTGTTATTCTTTCCTACAGATCAAAATAGAATTCCATGGATGGCACAAATTAATACTGTTAAGATGGCAGTACTGGGCCTGGGGTGCCTGGGTAGCTTAGTCAGTGAAGCTTCTGATACTTGATCTCAGCTCAGGTCTTGATCTCATGTTCGGGAGTTTAAGCCCAGCGTGGAGCCTAAAAAAAAAAAAAAAAAAAAAAGAAGGCAATACTCCCCAAATACAGATTCAACTTAATCCTTATCAAAATCCCAGCTGGATTATTTTATTTTATTTTTTTTTGGTGGAAACTGACAAACTGATCCTAAAATTCATATAGAAATCAAGGGTCTCAGAGTAGCCAAACAATCCTGAGAAAGAGAACAAAACTGGGCAAGTCATACTTCCTGACTTCAAAACTTACTATAAGCTATAGTAATTAAGATAGTGTGGTACTGGCATAAGGATAGACATACAGATCAATACAATAGAATTGAGAATCCATAGATAAACCTCACATATATGGTCAATTGGGATTTGATAAGGGTGCCAAAGACAATTTAATGGGAGAAAAAAACAAATTTTCAACAAATGGTGCTGAGACCACAGATACCTACAACTGGATCCCCAACTCTTCATGTAAATAAAAATGAACTCAAAATGGGTCATAGATCCAGATGTAAGAGCTAAAATTATGAAACTGTTAGAAACACAAGTGACAGCAATAATAAAAAACTGGACTTACTCAAAATTAAAAACATTTATGCTTCAAAGGATACTATCAAGAAAATAGACATCCTACAGAATTGGAGAAAATATTTGCAAATCATAGATCTGATAAGTGAGTTGTATCCAGAATATATAAAGAATTCCTACAACTCAATCGTAAGATAAATAACCCAATTAAAACATGGGCAAAGGGCGCCTGGGTGGCTCAGTTGGTTATCTGACTCTTGGTTTTGGCCCAGGTCATGTTCTCAGGTTCATGGGATCGAGCCCCGTGTTGGGCTCTGTGCTCAGCACGGAGTCTGCTGGAGATTATCTCCTTTTCCCTCTGCTCCTCTGCCAGCCCTCTCTCAAATAAATAAAATCTTTAAAAGAAAACGGGCAAGAATCTGGACATTTTTCCAAAAATGGCCAATAAGTACATAAAAAGATGCTCCACATCATTAGTTATCAGGGAATTGCAAATTAGAACCACAATGAGATAGCACTTTATACTCTCTAGGAGGGGTCTTCTCAAAAAGACAAAGTAGCATGTGTTGATGAGGATATAGTGAAATTGGAACCCTCATACACCATTGCTGGAAATGTAAAATGGTACACCCACTTTGGAAAAGGATCTGGTAGTTCCTCAAAAAATTAAACATAGAGGGCACCTGGGTGGCTCAGTCGGTTAAGTGTCTGCCTTTGGCTCAGGTCATGATCCCAGGATCCTGGGATCGAGTCCCACATTGCGCTCCCTGCTCAGTGGGAAGCCTGCTTCTCCCTCTCCCACTCTCCCTGTTTGTGTTCCCTCTCTCGCTGTGTCTCTGTCAAATAAGTAAATAAAATCTTAAAAAAAAAAAAAATTAAACATAGAATTACCATATAGCCCAGATATAACACTCCTAGGTATATGCCCAAGGGAGGTAAAAATGTATGTTCATACAAAAACTTGTATGTGGAATGTTCAAGGCAGAATTATACATAATAGCCAAAAAAAGTGGAAACAACTCAAGTGTTCATCAATAATATATAATATATATAATTATTTTTTAAAGGATTATAGAGATATCAAGAAAAGTCTGAAAATTAATAAAAGGAAAAAAAAGAAAATTAATAAAAGGGCCATAAAATGTTTCAAAAGCAAAAATCCAATAAAGATTCAGAGAGACCTGGGTTGCCTGGGTGGCTCAGTCAGTTAGGAGTCTGCCTTCAGCTCAGGTCATGATCCCAGAGTCCTGGGATCAAGCCCCAGGTCTGGCTCCCTGCTCAGTGGCGAGCCTGCTTCTCCCTCTCCCTCTGCCATTACCCCCTGCTTGTGCTCTCTCTCTCTGTCTCAATAAATAAATAAAGTCTTTTTTTTCCTCAAAGATTGCATTTATTTATTTGACAGAGAGACACAGCGAGAGAAGGAATACAAGCAGGGGGGAGTGGGAGAGGGAGAAGTAGGAGCTCCGCTGAGCAGGGAGCCCGATGCAGGACTCGATCCCAGGACCCTGGGATCATGACCCAAGCCGAAGGCAGACGCTTAATGACTGAGTCACCCAGGCGCCCCAAATAAATAAAATCTTAAAAAAAAAAAAAAAAAAAAAAGATTCAGAGAGACACTTGATAAACATGTGAAAAAGGGATCTGTAGGAATGGGAAGGATCTAGCACAAAGAAGAAATATATTCTTGGTCTGGATCTATTCTGAAAAAAAAAAAAGCAAAAGCAAAAGCATATTATATGTCAATACGATAAAACTGGAAAAATATTAAAAGAAAAACTATAGAGAGTCCAACATAACCTGTTCCACCTTTCTTTGTAGTATTATTGTACAAATTACAAAAAAAAAAAGTCTGGTCTGCACCCTCTAGATATATATGAAAAGCTTAATAGTAGTTATTTCTTATGCCCAAGTAAACCTGCCACCCTCATGTTTTCCAAGTCATTGCTCTAATAGGCTTACTATGATTTATTATGCAATAATAAAAAAACACAGAATTGGGCTATCAAACCTAAGGCCATCAGTGAAATCCATCATTCATTTGCACAGCACCTTAAAACTTTATAAATCACTTTTACACATATTATCTCAGACGACCCTCTCGAAGCAGATTGTCATTCCCATTTTAAAGATTAAAAAACAGCCTAAGAGGCATTAACAGACTTAAAGCCTCATAGCTAGTGAGAGGTGGAAATACACTAGAACCCAGGTCTTACCTCTACTAATAAGCCACCTTCTAAGCTTTATAAAGAAATTGCTCTTTTGCATAGAATATTCCTTTTTTTTACTATGGTTTTTTCTTGGTGAATCTTCTCTTACATATAGTATTTAGAACTCATTTTAAATAGTAATTTGGTATATACTGAGACACAGTTTAACATACAGTATAATACATATTATACACTAATCTCAATCATAGATTTCTTTTTTTTTTTTTTAAAGATTTTATTTATTTATTTGACAGAGAGAGACATAGTGAGAGAGGGAACACAAGCAGGGGGAGTGGGAGAGAGAGAAGCAGGCTTCCCGCAGAGCAGGGAGCCCGATGTGGGGCTCGATCCCAGGACCCCGGGATCATGACCCGAGCCGAAGGCAGACGCTTAACGACTGAGCGACCCAGGCGCCCCTCATAGATTTCATTTCTTAAAAAAAAAAGCAAAAAAACTGTTAGGATGAACAAACTCCAAGCTAACTACCGCAGATATAATTCTTAAGGAGTCAAAATAATGGTTTCAGGCATAACTTTGCTAGGCACCCAAAAATCAAACATGTGTCTCACCCATTCAATTTACTTAATATATATATATATATTTTAAAGATTTTATTTACTTGACAGAGAGAGAGAGAGACAGAGATCATAAATAGGCAGGCAGGCAGGCAGAGGGAGAGGGAGAAGAAGGCTCCCCGCTGAGCAAGGAGCCCGATTCAGGGCTCGATCCCAGAACGCTGGGATCATGACCTGAACCAAAGGCAGATGCTTAAGCGACTGAGCCACCAGGTGCCCCTAATTTACTTAATATATTAACATCAGTGGCCAGAGAAATATATATTTTTTTAATTTGTGTTTTCAAATCTTATTTAAGAGTTAAAGCACCATGGGGCACCTGGGTGGCTCAGTCGGTTAAGTGTCTAACTCTTGATTTCTTCCGGCTCAGGTCATGATCTCAGGGTTGTGAGATTGAGCCC
The DNA here is from genome assembly GCF_011800145.1 of Mirounga leonina. Lineage (NCBI taxonomy): Eukaryota > Metazoa > Chordata > Mammalia > Carnivora > Phocidae > Mirounga > Mirounga leonina. Next base: position 7,593,907 of record NW_023270377.1, on the reverse strand, counting down.
CATGTCAGGCTCTGCGCTGGGCATGGAGCCTGTTTGAGATTTTCCCTCTCTCGCTGCCCCCTCCCTTCCTTCCTCTCTTAAAAAAAAAAAAAAAAAAAAAAAAGAGTTAAAGCCGCATGATGAACTGAAATATATACATGTCCTCCATAACATGTTCATTCTGAACACAAATGTGGTCTAAAAATCGAATCCCCCTTTTTTTTTTTTTTTAAAGATTTTATTTATTTATTTGACAGAGAGAGAGACAGCGAGAGCAGGAACACAAGCAGGGGGAGTGGGAGAGGGAGAAGCAGGCTTCCTGCCGAGCAGGGAGCCCGATGTGGGACTCGATCCCAGGACCCTGGGATCATGACCTGAGCTGAAGGCAGACGCTTAACGACTGAGCCACCCAGGCGCCCTCGAATCCCCCATTTTTTAAAAAAATATTTTATTTAAAAAAATTTTTTTAAAAAAGATTTTATGTATTTATTTGAGAAAGAGAGCAAGAGAGAGAGCACAAGCAGGGGGGAAAGGCAGAGGGAGAGGGAGAAGCAGGCTCCCCTGCTGATCCAGGAGCCCAATGTGGGGCTCGATCCCAGGACCATGACCTGAGCTGAGGGCAGATGCTTAAATCACTGAGCCACCCAGGTGCCCCTATTTTTAAAAATTTTTTAAAAGATTTTATTTATTTGAGAGAGAGAGCGAGAGCATGAGAGGGGGAGAGGGGCAGACAGAGAGGGAGGAGCAGACTATCTGCTGAGCAAGGAGCCTGAGGTGGGGCTTGATCCCAGGACCCCAAGATCATGACCTGAGCTGAAGGTAGACACTTAACCAACTGAGCCACCCAGGTGCCCCGAGATTTTATTTTTAAGTAATCTCTACACCCTACATGGGGCTTAAACCCACAACCCGAGACAAGAGTTGTACGCTTTACTGATTGAGCCAGGCAAGCAGCCCCCAAATCCCCAATACTGATATAATTTTAGATAAAAGGTTTCATAGTTATTTTTCCTCTATTTTTCCTCCAGAATGTCCAGAATAGTCATCTACTTTATAGTTGTTAATCACTTATTGACATAAGTAATGATTAAGTTATAACTGGTAAAAAAAGAAGAAAAAAAGTCAACCCGTATTTGAATATGACCAAAGAGTTTTGGATTATAACAAGACTGAATCGGACATTTCATCTGTCTGACATTTACTGAAGATTTATGAGTGTTAGGCTCAGGGCTAGGATATACTATGATTAATAAAACATAATCCCTGTATATGTTCCCTGGAGCTCTCCTTCAGGTAGGGAAAACCACCAGGTAAAAGAATAATTGCAATGCAATGTGAGAAGGACTATCTATAATGGAGGCTTGTACAAAGTACCATCTTCAACTTACTTGTGATCAGGTCTTATGAGATAAGATAAATATCAGTGTCTAAAACATGCTTCCAAAGCTGAATACCCACTCACTATCCTTTATCACCTTTCAGAACTGTGCTATACCCAGGTGTCTTGTCTCTTCCTGATTTGCATATTCGGAGAAGATAGCCAAGGTTGATAGTGTGCCACCATCTCAGGTTAAGGGGAAAACTCAGACCAAACACTAAGTACTTTAAAGAACACACAGGGGGCGCCTGGGTGGCTCAGTCGTTAAGCGTCTGCCTTTGGCTCAGTTCACGATCCCGGGGTCCTGGGATCGAGCCCCGCATCGGGCTCCCTGCTCGGCGGGAAGCCTGCTTCTCCCTCTCCCACTCCCCCTGCTTGTGTTCCCTCTCTCGCTGTGTCTCTCTCTGTCAAATAAATAAAATCTTTAAAAAAAAAAAAAAAAAAAAAGAACACACAGAGTGTCACGACCTTAGGCAACAGGTATAGCTCCTGAAATCTTTACATTGTGAAGTGCTTACAAATCCTTCTCTTCAGAAGAAATGCTAAGTTCAAAAGCTCTGCTAGCCAGAACTTCAATTCTGTGAATAAAATATTAAGCCTGTTTCTCTGAAACTAAAAACTGCACATTTCTGAACCTTTTATATACAGATTCTGGTAGAGAAGATGGCAATAAGAGCTTTTCTCCCGCAAAGCAAGCTACTGTGCATCATCTATGAGAGTTTCCCCAACTGCAGACTGTGTCTCCTTTCTTGCAGAGACCATTAGCAAAATTATTCTCTTCTCATCTAATGCAACTTGCCTGGGTTAAGGACAGAACAGTTTTAGAGGCAGATCACTGTTTCGAAGTCATAAAGCCGGTTTTTATTCTCAAGGTTTGGGCAAGAGGATGTACTTGACTTTTCTTTGATTACAACATAGCTTGGACAACTCCACACCACTGAGGTTTCAAGATGTTGCTCTAGGAATTTTCCAGCTTTCCATATCACAGTGTACATATTAATGAAGAAGAAACTCAAACTGTAAGGGATATTAATTGCCTTGAAGCTCAATTCCAACTAAAGGATTTGAAGTGGAAGTTTAGAAATATAATTCCCTCCGGGGCGCCTGGGTGGCTCAGTTGTTAAGCGTCTGACCTCGGCTCAGGTCACAATCCCAGGGTCCTGGGATCGAGCCCCGCATTGGGCTCCCTGTTTGGCGGGAAGCCTGCTTCTCCCTCTCCCACTCTCCCTGCTTGTGTTCCCTCTCTCGCTGTGTCTCTCTCTGTCAAATAAATAAATAAAATCTTAAAAAAAAAGAGAAATATAATTCCCTCCAACAGGACCCATATGTTACAATCGAAACATCATTAAGAATTCCCTGGTTGGGGGGTGTGCCTGGATGGCTCAGTCGGTTAAGTGTCCTTCTTGATTTCGACTCAGGTCATGATCTCAGAGTTGTGTGATCGAGCTCTGCATTGGGCTCCACCCTGGGCAAGGAGCCTGCTTAAGATTCTCTCTCTCCATCCACTCTGTCCCACTCAACGTGCTCTCTCTCTCTCTCTCTCAAAATAAAAATAATTCCCTGGGGTGCAGCATATTCTGTGAGAATGAAGTCAAGTTCTATGCATTAGGTTTAAGAACTCAAGAAAATCCTCAACTGACAATAGCTGCAAAAGCTCCTGGGAAGGTCTGACCTAACTGCAGTTTGACCCCTCCATGTAAACACCTCCCCTTCTGGGGATAAGGAAAGCATCCAAACACTGAAGGTTTGCAAGAGTTAAACAGTTAGTCTCTCAAGACAACAGTCGGTATGTAAACATATTTTTTTTAAAAAGATTTTATTTATTTATTTGAGAGAGACACAGTGAGAAAGCACGAAACGGCTGGTGGGGGGCAGAAGGAGAGGGAGAAGCAGACTCCCTGCTGAGCAGGGAGCCCAATGCGGGGCTCTATCCCAGGACCCTGAGATCATGACCTGAGCTGAAGGCAGGGACTTAACCGACTGAGCCACCCAGGTGCCCCTGTAAACATATCTTTTAAGGCAAAAGTCCATTATCTTGGGTCAGGATTCACTTTAAACCATATAAAAGCCTATGTAAATGGTATTTTTTTTTTTTTTAAGATTTTATTTATTTATTTGAGAGAGAGAGAATGAGAGACAGAGAGCATGAGAGGGAGGAGGGTCAGAGGGAGAAGCAGGCTCCCCGCTGAGCAGGGAGCCCGATGCGGGACTCGATCCCGGATCTCCAGGATCATGACCTGAACTGAAGGCAGTCGTTTAACCAACTGAGCCACCCAGGTGCCCCTATGTAAATGGTATTTAAAGGTATGAGAAAATATTTGTAATATACTTATATAATGACATGTGAAAAGCAGGATAAAATTTTTAAAAATTAAAAAGCAGTTTACAAAACATATACAGTATGATTATATTTATTAAAAAGTATATATACACATATGAGGATTCTTTACTAAAAGAACTCATGGCCATTACAGAAAGTTTGAAAAACAGAAGATAAAAAATAAGAAAGAGCTATATACCCTATAACCCACAGATTACTGCTTAATATTTTGGTGTATGTATTTCCAATTTTTTTCTAGGCATATATACTTCCTCCCAATAAATGTATTATAAAAACCATAGTTTTTAGTCATTAGTCTTGCACTGATTTACATATACATGCTATTCTAAAAAACTAGGAAAAATTTTAAGATTCATGAACAACAGTAGTTCTCAACCTGGGATGCATATTAGAATCGACCTGGGGAACATTTAAAACTCCCAGTGCTGGGACCACCCCCAGAGCAATTAAATCAGAATTTCTGGAGATGGGGAGTCCAGGTGTTGGCATATTTCAAAGTTCTTCAGGTGATTCCACCGAACAGCCAGGGTTGAGAACTACTACATGACAGAGTTTTTTCCCGCTTTGAATAAATCATGACTGATAGTAGTGCTTTCTTAAAATCTCATGTGCATATATATCCCCTGGGGATCTTGTTAAAATATACATTCCAGTTCAGTAGGTCTGGGGTAGGACCTGAGATTCTGCATTTCTAACCAGCTCCCCAGGTGATGCCAAGACTACTGGCCCAGGGACCATACTTTGAACTTCAGGGTTCTGGGAAAGAAAACACGTTTAAAGAATGGAAAGCACAACTTACAAACATTGAAGCCCATATTCTATACAAGACAGGGAATGGTGATCTACAGTAGATGAACAAAGAATTGACATTGGTTGTTAAAAGATGTTTCTAGGAAATAAGATTTTAGAGAACTGAAAGAAAGTTAGGAATAACACATTTTTCAGAGGAAAAACAATCCTTGAAGCTTATCTATTTTGTGTGCACAAAGGAGTGCAAGCAAGCAGGGGGAATAAGAGAGGTGAGCAGTGAGAAAAAAAGATCAAATGTCTATAAAATTCCTATGGAAAAAATAAAACCCTTGGTTGCAGTGCTGGAAAGGGCTAGAGAAACACTATAAGGAGAGCTGCAGAGTTTATTTCTCTGCCAAAAACATGTTTGGGAACCAATACAGCTAATAAACTGAGGTTGGTGTAGATTAATAACCATCTTCCATCAACTCCTTCCTGGGGACCTAAGAAGAGACCCCAAGAGTATTAGGTCTCCCTTGGCAGTGCTTTAGGAAACAACAACAAACAGTGGACTATGTGCCCAAATGTTTCTCTTTGTCTGTAGAAGGAACATTAAGAAGCTTAAACATGGGGTCTCTTTGCAGCTTCTTGGGAATACCCTTCTTCAAATCTCTAAACTTCACTAGAGCTATTAAAAAAAAAAAAAGGGAAAAACTTTTTCACCCTAGGATCTTCCCACGGAAATTAGAAATGTTTAGTATATTTTTTAGAATGACAAAGTAAATACTTAATATAAAAATATTCATGTCACTACCATACTGTTATTCTTCCAAAATAATTTCTAAAAACAATAAAATATGAAGACTTTCATTATAAAATTATCTGGAGCAATTTTATGCATCAGCTGGTACACTTTATCAGGCATTCCTTATCAAATGGGCCATTTCTTTTTTTTTTAAAGATTTTATTTATTTATTTGACAGAAAGAGAGAGCGAGCGAACGCGCACACAAGCAGGGGGAGTGGCAGGCAGTGGGAGAAGCAGGCTCCCAGCTGAGCAGGGAGCCTGACATGGGACTCGATCCTAGGACCCTGGGATCATGACCTGAGCTGAAGTCAGACACTGAACTGACTGAGCCACCCAGGCGCCCCTCAAATGGGCCATTTCTAAGTAAATTTCTGTTTAAATGAACAGAAGAAACTAGAGGGGAAGATTTTGCCAAGAAATGGAAAGGATTCTGTTGCCAGATAATACATGTTACGCATCTCTTGAGTGTATGGATCTTTGGCAGAAACACAGGCAATCACAACAGTACCACTGATCTTTACATTTAGCACTTACTATAGAACGACAATGGCTAACATGTACTGAATGCCAGATATTAGGCTAAGAGCTTTATCCCTATCTAAATTAATCCTCACAATGCTATGAAATAGGCGCTGTTATTAGAGTTCTTACATGAATGAGGAATCTGGTTTAGGGATGGCAAGTACCTTGACTGCCTGATTTAATGTTCATACTCTTAACATTTATATGACACAGTCAGCTATCCTGCATGCCCAGTTTGTACCAGGGAGAGACTATACTCAGGACAGGGAGACAGAAGATGAGTAAGTCATGATCCTTAAGCTCATGGTACAGGACAAGCAGTCCTTCCAGAACAAGAGGCTAGAAAGCCACTTCCAAACACTGCAGAATATAGATGTCTTTGGTGCCATACAATGCCAGCTCAGATTATGCTGTTAGCATGTTCCACAGGTCATAATTCATTTACTTTTGGGGTCCCTGATTCTTGATCTTTTATATATCCTTGATGGGTAAAAGATATATTTACAAAAAGGACACATTGTATGACTAGAGACACTATTTTCTAGCTTTCCAGAAATTATTGAACCACATCAAACTATATAAAATTGATAGAGCCACAACAATGTCCAGGTAACAGAACTAGTAGCAGTTGAGGGTTGGTCTTTTCCACATTCAAATGCTAAGGTGTGTGGCCGGACAATCTAGTCTAGTCAAGACTGGGAAAACAGATCAGTCTAAGACTGAGGTTCTGGTCTCTCTTCTGAGTTTCTACAAAGTCTCCAAAGGCTACGGGAAACCTCACTGCGTTAGTCTAACAATGGCCAAAAAGGTCAATAATTCATTCTTTCTTTTTTTTTAAAGTTTTATTAATTTAAGTAATCTCTACACCCAACACAGGGCTCAAACTCACCACCCGGAGATCAAGAGTCACATGCTCTTCTAACTGAGCCAGCCAGTGCCCAAAGGTCAATAATTCTTAATCAGTGGTTCATTACTAATGCAGACAAAGTCCTAATCTTTTGCATTTCTCAGAGCTAGCTTCCTAACAGTCTTGTTTAACTTAGTAATTGCTGACAGTGTAAGGCCAGGGAAAAGGTAAACAGTATTTCCGGCCTTATCTGGCAGCTGGCTACATTCACTGCTTAAAGCTAGTCCTCAAAGAAAGAGGCAGGTTAAAATAACTGCTATTTGAGTACCTACATTCAATTTACATACCAAGCACTGTAGAAAGAGCTCATTTTAATTTTTCAATCTTATCTCCTTTAATACTGACACCCACATTAAATAGTGGTGCTCTCAGAAGTTAAATAGCATTCTCAGCAACCCACAGCTAGTAAGTAACATAGCTAGTGTTCAGACAGAGATCTGTCCACACTACGTACTCTTAGAAAGAGTGGCTTCAGGCAGCTGCAAGGTCTGGGGTTCTTTGTGAGAACAGATCTCCAGAGCTAGAAGAGCTGAGGGAACTCATGAGGGTGAAAAAGGCAGCCAGATCCCCAAATATGCCATGGAAGTGGTCTTTTTGGCCTTCTAACAATGTTCTCCTGGAGTATGGTTAGCAGAGAATGAGGATGATGTACTGAGTTACTGATGCTATACCGATCCACAAGGGAAACACAATTTTATTTATGATAAGAAAACTTCCCTATTATAAGTTACATTCAAATACTATTTGAGTTTAAATATTTCAAAATAATGATATTCTTTGATTGCAGCTATGTGTCTGAATATTAAAAAGTAGACCTGCTTTTCTATCTTCTGAATGATACTTGTTTGAAGGGGATTCCAGACCTTACAATTTGCTTTGAAGAACTGAAAATTTGCAGTGTTGTAAGCAATCTAAAATTATGTCCATTGACATAGAAGGCTGATTTGTTTGTTATAAAGTTTTTGATAAAAAGACTTCTTACCCTATTCAGAAGATACCAAAGGAAACAAGAAAATCTCAGGCAGGGGACATTTGGCAGTATGGTCCATATTATGACATGGAGAAATGCTTTGATTTGAAGAGTAGGGGTTATGATTTGAAATCAATCCTAGGCAAACTGTAGATCTGCTCATGAAAGCTAGTTCAGAGACATGGGTTCACATCTTTCTGCAGACATTGAGTAACTTTTGCACAATCGGCAAAATCAGAACTATCATTTCTCAGAAATCGACACAAATGATTTATTAATATATATCTGGCTCACTACAGAGCCAAAGGAGTGATGTTCAGAGAGAGTGATGAGAAAAAGTCTGTTTTATGGGGGGCGGGGGTAATGTTATTGTAGTACTCTTTCTCCCTTTACCATTTACCCCCAAGCCTCCAAAGAGAGCTGCCACTGTTATTTTTCCCTTTCTCTGGTATAATCACGCTGACCGTCTCATTCACTGAAGTTCTACTGTGTATCAGGCACAAGACGTATTGAGGATTCTATAGCTGTGCTGCCAAAAATGTGATCCACTGACCACTGGGGCTGGTTTGTGAATCATCTGTTGCCAGTTTGTGACAAGGTACGTGTTTAAAAACTTTAATAGCAATTAAGCAGAGTAATTTGTGGATTCTAATAAAACTTTTTGGCTTTTATTTTATATGTCATTTTTCTAGTAACTCATATTTATTATTTTTTATTAACTCATTTTATTTTGTGAAAATACTGGTCTGTGAAGGATTAGAAGTAAAAACCCGGATCTTTACCAGTGACAGTTCAAGGAGCACTCTTCTAGATTGAAAGATAAGACCTCTAGTCTTAGTATGGTCTCAGTATAATCCTATGCAAATGTCTAATAAAAAAGTCCTTCCATTTTCAGACATACACATTTCTGAGGGACCTAAAAAGTTCAAGCTTTGTAAACAGGTTTGGGGCATGCTGATTTAAAAAAAAGGGGCGGTCCTAAGTTAATAATAGATTAAAAGAAGACCAGAGAAGGGTGAGATAGGAAGGTAATGTCAAGCAAGTAGAAAGGACAATTTGATAAAGAACGGCAACTCAAAAGGCAACCTGAAGGGCAGCAGGTATAATCAAGTGCTATAAGCCTGGGGTAATGAAGTCAAGAGGGTAAATTAAGGTTTGTTGGAGGAAGAAAGACATGGAGTCTAGTCTCTGCCATCCATTCCATTCTTCAGAATCACCTCCCACTCCAGCCCCTAGATGCACCTTATCTTCCAGCCATGTTTAGTTACTGCATTTCCCAAAGACCATACATTCTTGTGCTTCAGTGGTTAGCACGCTCCGATCTACTCTGCCTAGAATATGCATCCTACTTCAAGGATGCTCCTTAAAGCCACAGTGCTATGTCAACCTCCTCTCTTAATTGTGGTCTCTGATACACCCTGAGGCAAAGCTATCTGATCCCTCCTCAGCGTACCTGTAGACTGGTTTACACTGAAGTACTTATCAGAATGTAAGTCAAATTTCCAAGTCAAATTCCATTGGCACAATATTATTTATCCTTTTTCAGTGCTCTGCACATAACTGACACTCAAATGTGTGTTGAACCACAATGAGTATTAGAGAGCAAGTCAGACGGATTGACTAGAATTCTCCCTCTCAGGCTGAGCAACCAGAAAGCAAGGCCCACTGAAGAGTGTCCAGGAGCCAAACATGGAGAAGTGCTCATTGAGGATTCAGAAGGCTGTGGCAAGGGCAACTTAGAACTGGAGCTCAGCAAAAAGAAGCCGCAAACCAACCAACCAAAAATCCCCATTCTCCCCAAGGAGAACAGCTAAGTCAGTCGGCCAAATTGCAGGTAAAAAACACATTAGATGGATGCCTGGGTGGCTCAGTCAGTTAAGCAGCTGCCTTCGGCTCAGGTCATGGTCCCGGGGTCCTGGGATCAAGTCCCACATCGGGCTCCTTGCTCAGCGGGGAGCCTGCTTCTCCCTCTGCCTCTGCCTCTCCCCCTGCTTGTGCTCTGTCTCTCTCTCTGACAAATAAATAAAAAAAATCTTTAAAAAAACCCCACAAAAAAACAAAAAACAACAAAAAAACACATTAGAATTTAAAGGCCCGTTCTATATTAAGTTGAATTCATGACTTGGCAGAGTACCTGTAAATTATATATGGGCATGTGGTTCATTACCCATAGTTTGAGGAATTTCAAGGCAAGTAGAATTTCCAGGCAAAGTGGCTGACTCAGCACATACTGATGTATACTAATGTCTACCATGGCAGACCAGAGCAATATGAGGCAAAGCTTCAACACCAAGGTCACAGGCATGAAGAAAAACCTCTCTCTTCTCATTCCCTCTGGATTGGAAGCAGCTGTAATGACCAGCAATAAACAAAGGGAGTCTCTATTTGGCGGTATCCTACGCATTTTCATCATAGGATTGCCTTTCTTTCTTTCCTTTTTTTTTTTAAAGGAATGCCTTTCTTTGCTTTGCTTTCCCAGTTTTGGGTTGTGGCCTTTTCTTTTTCTTCTTCTTGCTCTCTTTTAACACTCTGCCTTTACGATCTCTCCCCTCTCAAACTCTCTCCTCCTTGCTCACTTTCTGAACTCATTTCCTTTTCTTACTCCTACCTTCATTATTTTTTAAAAATTTTTATTAACTTATTTTTAAAGTAATCTCTACCCCCAACATGGGGCTTGAACTCACAACCCTGAGATCCAGAGTCATGTGCTCTACCGACTGAGCCAGCCAGGCGCCCCAAAATCTTCATTAATTATTAAATATCACTTCATTCTCCTTCTGGGCTTTTTCTGAACTAGCATTGGTCATACAGAGCATCCTGTATGTATCCTCTCATTCGTGAGAACCAATTCTAATTCACGGATGTTTACACATCTTTCTCTACCCAATAACCTCCCAGTGATTTTCCCTGTGGTATTTTTCCTATTTATGGGGGACGAGGTGAGAAAATATAAATGGATCCCTGAGAAACTGAGGTTTCAGTATCCTTGAAACATAATATGCAGCACTGTAATCACTGGTGATATCCCTGTGAAATAATACTCTGGCCCTGGCGAAGGCACTGTGCTTGGAAAGCATACAATCAAAATTCAAACTGGCCTGGGAAACAGTGGAGGCAAGTAATTTAGTAATGAGAAGAAGATCACTGTCTGAAACATAACACACTCTTCTCACTAGCAAAGTCAAATGAAACCTTTTTTTCCCTCATAGGTCCATTACTCTACTGATACGTGCAGTTATGTGTCTGAAACTGGTCAGAAAAATGCTACAGTATTGAGAGGGAAATCAACTTCCTCAAGTTAGAACCTTCTGAAAAAAAGAAAAACAAAGCCGAAGAAGGTTTTGGTTTTCTTTTCTTTTTTTTAAAACATTTTATTTATTTATTTGACAGATAGAGACATAGCAAGAGAAGGAACACAAGCAGGGGGAGTGAGAGAGGGAGAAGCAGGCTTCCCGCCGAGCAGGGGGCCCGATATGGGGCTCGATCCCAGGACCCTGGGATCATGACCTGAGCCGAAAGCAGATGCCTAATAACTGAGCCACCCAGGCACCCCGATTTTGGTTTTCAAGTGGGATATATATGCCATGTAGAGGGCTTCCTTTGCTATCACTCCAACAGTCACTACTTCCCAGAATTGTGAAAAAAGGCTTCAGGTGTATTAGCTGGAGTAAAAAAAGAATCACTAAGACTCTGGTTTTATCAATACCCTGAAACATGAAACCTACAAATTTGCAAAAGAGAAAGCAACCCTGAACTTTAAAACAAAGATAAATAATTGAAACAATGCTATAGTAAGCACAATGAATTTGCAGAGCTACTGGTTTTTTTTGTCATTGTTTAAAGATTTTATTTATTTGAGAGACAGTGAGTAAGCGAGCGAGTGAGCGCACAAGAAGGGGGAGAGGCAGAAGCAGCAGCAGACTCCCCGCTGAGCAGGAAGCCCAAAGTGGGGCTTGATCCTGGAACCCTGGGATCATGACTGTAGCCGAAGGCAGACACCCAACTGACTGAGCCACCCAGGTGCCCCTGTAGAGCTATGGTTTTTATTATTTATTTATTTATTTATTTTTTAGGATAGAAATATTATATTTGAATTTAAAATGGTAAATATCAAGAAATATTATGTTTAAACATAGCTATTTAAGTAAATATGAAGACATTGAGCGATTTTAAAAGTTTCTTAATGTAATAGATTTTGAAGATGATTGAGTTTCATATGATTCCTCAAGCAAAGCTTACTTAATGGAAAATACTTTCCACAAGGTCATGATTCCCGAGCTATGGTTTTTAAAGTGAGTTGGCATATACTATTTCACTCACATTTCAGAACATCTGTTAAACAAAGCAAGCATTTTCCTTGTTTTACAGATGTTAAGCAAGTTGCACAAAGTTAGATAGCTTAAATAAGTGATTTCCATTCTTCTTCTTTTTTTTAAAAATTAAGTAATCTCTACGCCCAATGTGGGGCTCAAACTCATGACCACAAGATTAAGAGTTGCACACTCCACTGACTGAGCCAGCCAGAAACCCCAGCTGATTTCCATTCTTTTTTTTTTTTTTTTAAAGATTTTATTTATTTATTTGACAGGGAGAGGCACAGCAAGAGAGCGAACACAAGCAGGGGGAGTGGGAGAGGGAGAAGCAAGCTTCCCGCTGAGCAGGGAGCCCGATGCGGGGCTCGATCCCAGGACCCTGGGACCATGACCTGAGCCGAAGGCAGATGCTTAATGACTGAGCCACCCAGGCACCCCGATTTCCATTCTTTAATAAAGATCTACCTGCTTGGGACACCTGGGTGGCTCAGTCAGTTAAGCATCTGCCTTCGGCTCAGGTCATGATCCCAGGGTCCTGGGATTGAGCCC